>NC_133769.1:360432673-360568589 GCF_003597395.2 Chelonoidis abingdonii
ATCTTGTCCCCCTATTGGTCCTCTGGTCAGGTGTCAGCCAGATTTACTGAGCTTCTTAACCCTTTACAGGTAAAAGAGACATTAACCCTTAACCATCTGTTTATGACAACACCTTGCTGAGCTAGAGGCGGGATCCAGATGAACCCAGGCCTGTCCATCAAAATCCGTAAGGAGATTGGTGTTAAAGGCGGTAACTGGATGGATAGGCACGTTACACACTTTGTATGAATAATTAAATCATCACTGGAGCAGGCCCTTGAAGCTGGAAGTCCCACATTCTAGGTGAAGGGCATTCAGGTCAAACAATACACATTGTTTGACCCAAAACATATTATTGCTAACCATTTTTAATGAGTTCAAGTCACAAAATGGCTGGAGGAGGAAGAGTAACCCACTTTAACTTTAGCACAGTGGTTAAGGCATTCACGTGGGACATCAGAGACACAAGTGTCAGTCTCCTCCCATACATAACCAGTTATGGTGCTTGGTGTTCATGTGAAAATGACAGCTATCACCTCAAGTCTAATTTTAAACTAAGCTACACTTCCTCAGCTGCCCCAGGTGTGTCATCCAATACGTGCGAGAGGCAGATAACAGAGTGCCCAGAAACTTAACATTAGGGATGAGCTAGCTGGCTCAGACAAAAGTGTATCAACCCTTTGGCTAATGCCTAAGTTGGAACCAAACGGTCAGATACAGGTTTGGCACTTCCAGACTCTGGCTGGCTATATATACCAAAGAGCCAGATTCTTAGCTGGTGTAAATCACAATAGCTCCATTGACTCTGATTTTCAACCAGCCAATATGGCTCCATGAAACTTATATGGGAATGAGGATAGCCCAGTGCATTCTGAGATATTTCAGGCATAGACTATTAAGTTGCCAGTAGCAGAGGAAGCAGTGAGATGAGAGGAGACTTTTCAGGTTCTGCTTCTATGTGATAAAGTAAGAAGTAGGCTGTTCAACCCACAAATAGGTTTCGGTGGGAAGCAAACCAACAGTGTCAGTTCCCTGCTAAAATATGGGACTTAGAAGCAGGCCACCTGGGTGCCCACTTAGACTGAGGTGCCCAAGAAGTACAAATAATACAAAAAAGATGCATTCTGCCTCAGCATCAGTAATGAACTCACCAGCCAACCAACCTATGGAGAAACCTTACCTCTCTCCATGAGCACATTTAACCCACCTGAACCCATCTCTTCTCAGAAATATGATAAGATTTGCAGCACTGGCCCAAAGAGATTATAATTTACTAGACAAGGCGGACAAAGGAAGGATTATCATCTGTGTTTAAGTGAATTGCCCAAGGTCACACAGCAAGTCTGTGGCAGAACCAGGAATTTAACTCCAATTTCCTGCGTTCCAGTCCAGTGCCTTATCGACAAGACCATGCTCCTGTCTGTAGCCACGTGATAAAAGTGCTATGCACATCCATTGTACTGCATAAGTAGTAAATAATAACTAAATCAAAACTAAGAGCAAATTAACAGTGATGATCTGGCCAGGAAATGCCAATTGAGTGACCCCTTCAATCCACTCTTACATAAAATACATATCAAAATATGAAACTATTTCTGTTTCAACCTCTCTCCCTCTGTCTCATCATTAGGCATCATCTCTCTAACCCTGGAGATTTCTGACTAGTGACATATTGGAAACATTCTCCCTTTTATCACCCACTGTGGCTGCATGTCTCATTCCCTTTCTTGGCCCCACTGCTCTTCTGATTCAAAGTTTCACCATATGGAGCTACTCAGATGAACTAGCTCTGCCAAGGGTGGCTGCTGGCTTGTCAGCTTTTGATTCTACAGAGCTGGTGACTAATATTTCAAGTTATGATTTTTAGGGGGTTTCATACTCAACCTGGTTGGTTGACTCTCTGGTATGTAATATGTGGTCTACAAAGTTCCTGATAAATCATTCCAACGTCTACTCTTCAATAAAAAACCCACAGCACCGAGTCTCAGAGCCCAGGTCAGCTGACTTGGGCTCACTGGGCTCAGGCTGCGGGGCTAGAAATTGCAGTGTAGATGTTTCGGCTCAGGTTGGAGCCTGGACTCTGAGGCCCTCGCTCCTTGCAGAGTCCAGGCTCCTGCCCAAGCACAAATGTCTACACTGCAATTTTACAGCCCCCAGCCCAAGCCCTGAGAACCCAAGTCAGCTGATCTGGACCAGCTGTGGCCGAGCCACAAGTCTTTTATCCCGCTATAGACATACGCTAAGACTGGTGCCATTCCTAGGCATGATTCTCTTCTCATCCCAGTGCAGCTCCATTGTTTTCAATTAAGTCACTTGTGATAGCCATGGTTTTAAAATAGGATCCAAGTCAGGCCCTCTATATGAAAGCCTTTTTGTGGGGATGAGGCACAGGCATTCTTCTGGGACCCCTCTAACCTCAATACTTCTACTGTCCCCGACATCTTCAAAGCCACCAAATTGACAGTTCTTTCTCTGGCTGAGCAAGGCTACATAAGGCTCCCTTTAGAAATACTGTTCCTGATTTGAACAAGTTTCTCACTTAGCAGCAAGATAAGGTAGTTCTTCCTGTATGGGTTGGTCACTGACTACAGATCTCCTAGCAGTTACAACCTCACACACAAAAGCAAACTCAGAATTTAAATTCAGATCCTCCACATGGCAAGACATTTAATTAAAAACATAGAAAGCAGAGATGGAAAGATGAAAAACGTGTTAAGTCATCCATTCCATCTCCCGGACAATGCAGGATTGTTCCCTTTGGTGACCGCCATTAATGGTATGCCCTCTGATATTAGGCATAGGATTACCAGATGTCTGGTTTTTGACTGGAAAGTCTGGTCAAAAGGACACTTCTGCAGTGTCTGGTCAGTACTGCTGACTGGACACCAAAAGTCCGGTTACTGCAGAAACCGGAATCGGCCTTCCCCACTGGGAGGGTAGGAAGTGCAGCTGCTGCTGGAGGAACTGATTCCCAGCTCTGGTGGAGAGGTAGGTACCTGGACTGCCTGGGGGAGGGATCCCGACTGCACAGCATTTGAGGAGTGGGGCCGATGGCTGGCCTCATCGCCCGTGACGACCTGTCCCGCCTTCTCAGCTTCCCAGGTCCCTCCGTCTCTCCGGCTCCTAGCTCCAGGGACTGATCTCCCCCTCCGTCCCTTGATTGCTCCCAGCTCCTCACTCTGGGGACCAACCCTCCCCTCTGGGGACTGCTCCCACCACCCTGCGATGTCCCAGTTGTCCCTGGCCCTTCGCTCCTGGGACCGACACCCCACCCCTCTGCCCTTCCATGTCCCAACTGGGCAGGCAGGCAGGCTGGCTTGGCATCAGCTCCTCCCAGCTGAGCTCTGCAGGCGGCAGGTGAGTCCTAGGGGAGGAATGTGGGAGCTCTGAACCAGGCTGCTGCAGCCAAGACCTTATGAACTGTAATTGCTCCAGTTCTGAAACCATATCAAAAGGGAACATAATATTTTGTCTGCTGGCTTTTTCTTGCCCAGGGCTGTTAAACTGAACCTATTGCTGCCCCAGCTGGGGGAAGTTAAGGCATGACACCCCTGCAGCACCACACCAGGCTGCAAGGGCATCTGTGGGAACAGCCCATTCCTTTACCAAAAAGTCTGCGCAGAGCCAGGAATGAACCTTATCTCGAATCCAAATCCAGTGCCTTACCCACAAGACCAAGTTTCTCATTAACACATTCTTTTTCATGAAAACTAACATTATATTATTTTTCATATCCTGAATCACAAGGAAAAAAAATCCTTCTTCAGATGGATTTTGTGTTGTACAGAAAGCAGATCCATGCTTGGAAATCCTTAAATCCTACCCTGCCCTGAATCTGTGTGAAATATGAGCATCTATTACGTAGCTTGTGAGGGGAATTTTAAGTACAGTAATAAATCCATTCAAATAAACTATCATGTGGGTGATGGGTGAACAGTCACTTTGTCCCGGCAGGGGTTTTATGCCATTGGAACATAGTGGAACTGTCTCAGACCTAAGGAATAAGTCAATGTTTTTTGAGATTTCAGTGCTACAGTAGTGAATACACCCCTGCCCTTGTGCAATATGTTTTCACTGTCTATACAAGTATGTCTGAACAATATATGAAATGCAGAATAACTTAGATATGTTATTATGTTAGTGCCAAAAGAAGCCACAAGCAGACTGCTGGTGTGCCATCTTGGACAGCAATAGCAACGAATCCAAGAACTGTTGGAGGAGCCATCAGTGGGGATATAATACTGAGGTCCTGACTTCTTGTAGTAATTAAACATCCCACTGGGCTTTTCAGGTGATGTTTGCAGTTTTGCCCTGCCTCACTTCCAAGGTGGGTAACTATACAATGTGTAACGTAAATTCCCTCTATCATTGAAATGGGGTGAATACTTTTTATCACTTTCTATCCCCAAATGGCTAGGTAGTATTGCTGTTCACTGTGATCGCATTCTGCTCCAGCCATAATTGCATTTCAGTGCGAGGTGAACTTTTCTCTCTGCTTGTAAAGTTTTTTGCTATCCTTCAGAATAAGAGGCGCTGTATCATCATAAGCTATCATTACAAGGATACTATGGGGATAGCCCCACTATAAACAATAATACAGCCCTTCCAACAGCACCTGAACCATTTCTTCCATGCTACTGCTACATGGAGAACAACCTCCCCAACTAATCCACAAAGCCACTACCCTGTCCTCCTTCAAACCCTTTCCCAAGCCCCACTTCTATCATAGTGCCTATATTAAACTGCCATCCGATAACAACTAGTCAGGCAGCCAGAAGGAGTTACTGATATCCTTAATCTTTCTTATTTAGTAAGAAATAAACAATTGAAGCCTACAAATTGGGCATGCAGCTGTTTTGTACAAACCCATGTTCTTGTCATTGATATGCTCCTCCCCCTTCTCCCACTCCCTCCATTTGTTACACAGTCTCTTTGCATCTCACCTTGATGTAGGATGAAAACACTTCTGCATAGGGACTGTCTTTGATTCTGTGCATGCACAGTGCTCAGCACAATGAGGCCTTGCCCTGACTGAAGCTTCTGGTCTCTTTTGTAAAACAATTAATTAATAACAGAAGAGCCACAGACACACTCCAATGCACCCAAGCTGCACAGAGAGGGGAGACAGAGGAAAGCTGAAGCACAGATGTGCTCCCTGAATCTCTGCAGTTTCAGTCTGTGCTACTCCGCAGCACACCTTGTCATCTCACCCAGGTTGGCATGCAGCCTCAGGTCACACAAACTTCAGCTCCAGCCGCTCCACTCATTCCATCCTTCACAGGGAATCAGGCAGCTCATTGCAAAGGTTTTTCACAATGCCCTCTGGAGGCAAAACGTGCACATTCCCCTTTACAGGTCTAGTATAAACATGCATGCAGTGTCTTCCTCACCAAAATAAAAGAATCTGTCAGTGGTTCTTAGGAGTCCCAGTATCATTCATCCAGTCATCATAGGTATCCCCATTTACAACTGCACAAATCTAGTTATCTTTTTACCAGGTAAATTCTTTTAAAGGTCTTGTCTTACGTACCTGCATAGCTTGTGACATAAATAGGGCGGCACACAGCCAATGTTCTGGTGACCCAAACAAGGAAGTGAAAGTCTACCTATGATTTTGCCTTGAGCAATATAGGCAGCAACTCTACGTCAGCGTTAGGATCTACATGGATCCTACGTACTCCATAAGTTTCAAACAGCCACTCACATATGTGTATGAGTATGTACAGATCTTGCTGCAGCTGCAATCTAAGTAAAAAAATTCTCATGAGAATCTTTGAGGCCCATAAAATATCAGTGAAAAAAGGCAACAGGAATGAGCCTAAGTTAACAATAACAAAAAATAGCATAATGAGATTCAATTCTCCCAGATTTTCTCTCTTACTCAAATTAACAATGTGTTGAATTGAGTTCCAGTCTGGCTGGAAGGGGATTAACAAACCAGCTTTGAGCTAAAAAGGCACATATAAAAACTTGTGAAAAGGTCCCTTTTTAAAGCATACACATAAATAACTCATCTTGACTTTTTTGAAAATTGCTTTCTAAAATTTAAAAATGCAGTTTACTTGGCTTGGCCTACAATACAAAGCAATTCTCTGGCCAAAAACACTCTTGCAATCAGTGAGAAAAATGTGCAGAAATGCCACTGAGACTGAAACACTGTTGCCCTTAATTCTGAAAGTTAACAAAATATCAGAGAAGCCCATTATCAGAAAATACCACAATCTAATTCTGAGGGGTTAAAAACCAGAAGATAACAAGGTACTGACGATCAAGACTCAGTGACCAACACATCTCAGCAAATATGACGAGACTGTTAACACCACGTAACCATGAACAAACCCTTAAATGCTGTTCCATCCTCCAGAAAGCTTCACGGGTATCAGATATACTATGAGGCTTTAATGGAGGAGCAGATAATATTCCATATTTAGAAGGCTGGTATCTTTGGAGAAAATGAGTAAAGGGTGCCAACTGGGGAAGTCTTAGACGGCAGTGTGGGAACACCCAGTACTTAGGATCCATAACTGTTATAATCCAAGTTGTAGACATCTGGAGAACTGCGTACACCTTCATTCATCCGGTTTTGAAAGCAACAACAACAGAGTCAGCATCAAAAGAAATATATAAAATACACATCATGTAGGCCTGAACTTTCATAAGCAGCCAAAGCGCTGCACTCTATGATCAAACGATTAGCCACTCGAGCAGAATCACGTGAGTCTTTTCTTATTAAAGCTTCAGTTAAGCAAAGCATTTAATGTATACTCAAGTCCACTCTATTCAGCAAAGCACATGCTTAACTTTAGGCACATGTTTAAATACCTTTGACTTCATGGCACGTAAGTACATGCCTAAGTGTTTTGCTGAACAGGGGTGGACTAATGAATTAGGACCTAAATTTACAAGCCTCCCAAAAGTTTAACCCACCTTATGACCCTTAAAAAGCTTCCTCACCACTCCTTAAGATTCATGTTCAGAATCTCAGGTCTCCTAGTCTAACAATGATACCACAGATTTACATGCCTGTGCTCTAGAATTTGCAGTCAAGTTTCAAGCTACATTATGAAATGCCCACCAATCTCCACCATAACCATTTGGATAAATTTGGCTTGTTAAATACATGACTGGAAAGCTGCTCTAAGAGATTAATCCTTAAGTCAAAAAAGCTTCTGAAAACATGCCTGGTCTTTTCACCCCAACCCAACATTCATATCTTTGCATCAATGATAACATTAGCCACAATCCAAGTGCTGTCCATAGTACAAGTCAAATATTTATCCATCAGCAACTATCAAGTGTGCAATACAGAGAATCAAAAAGACACATACGTGCTGGCCTTTCTAAATTGCTAAAGAAACATTTCCATAGACTTACATTTCGTTTCTTTGGTCAGACCTTGAGCTGCTCCATAGCACACATTCGATCTGCTTTTTTGCACAAAAACACATTAGTGTGAGCCTTGAGCAGAAGAGTTATTATTAATGGAAATATTTTAAGAGGATATGTAGGACCAGATTTTCAGCAGTGCTTCATGGCTATATCTTGGGCCAGATTCTGAAGGGAGCTTGTATCCCATAACATGCATCTGAATAAGTGGATAGTTTTCAGAATTATTCTGCGTACTGAGTTCTTTTTGAAAATCTGTTAGCTGCCACAGTGGGAGCTGCTGGGTGCTAATCATTTTTGGGAATCTGTTCCTGATTGTGAGTGCTGAGTAGAGCCGCTCAGGAGTTTTTAGATAAAACAAGAGCCCAACCCACTGGACTACTGGGTATTCTAAACTGCAGTTGATGGTGTAATGAAATGATCCTTCTTTAATGATTATGTTGTATCCCATTGCCTCTCAGATATAGGTGATAAGAGCCTTATTGGGGTACATGGAGGAAATCTGTGATCATACTGTTGCCCATGATTTAATGGCAACACCGACAGCAGGCTTCATCAAACATACAGATTTCTATGCATGCACATACATGAGAGTGCTGCAAATGCAAATGACTCCAGCAGCTGTGTTGCACACATCAGCACATCTCATCTCAAACTGCATTACTTCAAGCTTTCTCTTTTTGATTGTGGCATGTAACCACTGCAGATGCACCTAACTACTGGGGGTACATGAATCAGAACACAGCACAGGGTGTCCTCTGAGTAAACATGGATTATCCTAACACTGAGATTGGCTAAAAGACTCTCAGCTCAGGATACATATGTTGTTAATTTCAATATCATAGCCTGGTATTTTAATTGCAATTGACTGCAGGCTCTGATGTCTGCCTGAGCTGACTAGTGGTTTTGAGAATTGAATGAGTACTTATCCAATGTGTGGCTAAGTGACAGGGTCAGAGGGCTCAAGAAATCCTTTCCCTCGCTTGTACCTTCAGTACAGGGATTAGCAATAATACTGCTTAGCCCTGTTAGAAGGCTTTTCTTCAGTAGATCTCAAAGCACTTTACACAGGAGATTATCTTCATCACCTCTATTTTACGGATACAGGAACTGACTTGCCCTTGTCACACAGCAGGCCAGAGACAGAGCTGAGGCTAAAACCAGCTGGACAAGCCACTGGGCCATGCTCCCTCCTACCTTCCTGCAGTGAAATATCTGTTGGGTGCTCCCGCTAGGGTGGTATGGCTCCTAATCACCACCAAGGCAGGGCAGTGGCTCGAGGGTATATAAGAGGCCTATCTAAAGACAGTTGGGGCCCTGGTACATCATGTTCATTGGGGCCCCATGCCCTCACCTTCTCCCACTTCACTTTATTTTCACAGATGTTATGGGCCACACTGAGCTCTGGGCCTGTACAATTGCCTCCCCTCCCCCGCCCATCAGCCTTGGCTATAAGAGAGCTATACAGAGACATGCTGGTGTTTAAATTCCAAGAAAGGAGAAGAAATGATGAAGGTACCAGAAGCAGAGTGGCAAGAAAGTCCTGCAGTTAAGGTATGGGATTGGCACTCATAGAATGTGGGTTCAGTTTCTGGATTTACTATGTATTTTAGGCAAATTGCATAATCTCTGCTTCAGGTCTCTAGCTGCAAAATGAAGATAATAAATCCTTCCTTTGTTGATCTGATCTGATCTATTTAGACTGTAAGGCCTGGATCCACAACTGGACTTAGGCATTGCAATGCCTTGCCTTTAGGCACCTAGAAAACCACCAGAACAACAGTGGGATCCCCAAAGCCAGTGTTAGGTACCTAGGCCTATGCAATGAATGGGGAAAGCCAGGCACCAAGAATGCGAGCTACAAAAGCCAGCATGTGGAGCCACCTAGGCCAGGTCTACACCACACACTTATGTCAGTACAGCTATGCCGCTCAGGGGTGTGAAAAATCCATCCCCGGAGTGATGTAGTTATACCGACCTCACTCCCCGTGTAGATGGTGCTGTGCTGATGGGAGAGCTTCTCCCACTGACAGCTACTGCCTTTTGGGGAGGTGGATTAACTATGTTAGCATCCCCGTCTTCACTAAAGCACTGCAGTGCTGTACGTGAAGACAAGTCCCTAAGTTAGCCAACGGGAGATGCTGGCAAGAGGGGCATGTCTATATCCTGCCCCTCTGGCAGAATGACGTGCCTAAGTCCAGGCTGCAGGGAGGTATCTATTTCTGCTTGTGATACACAGCCAGGAATCCCACCCCTGGAGTCAGGTGGCTTAGGTGCCTCAGCCGTTCTTACAAGAAACACACCCAGAGAGGTGGAACTGCCTCCCTTATAACTTCTAGCCCAGTGATGAGCACAGGATCCAGAAGATGCAAGTTCAATTCTCCCCTGTACCTGATGGGGCAAAAGGATTTGAACAGGGTATCTCCCAGGAGAGGTACCCTAATCAGTGGGTTACAGGACATTCTGAGATGGGTCTCCCTCAGCCTTTCCTCCTGGTGACTCTTGATCTTCAAGGCAGGGCTCTCTCTCTATGGGGTTGTCTTCCTTGCAGTAGTTAGCTGGAGTTAAGTGCATTCAAGGTGCTGCACTTGAGTCAGCTCAGCTCCTGTGAGAGTGACCACAGGTCACAGCAACGCTCCATTTAAACAGAATGATTCAATTAGCTGCACAGAGCCAGTGCATTAGTTGCTGATGAGTTGTAAACTGAGCTGTTGCATCCCCACTGCATTACTAGCTCAAGCTTCAGCAGCACTTGACTTTCAACCCCCACTGTAGTGGACTAGCTAGCTTGAGCTTAACGCACCCCTTAACTCAAGCTAACGAGCTGTGTGTGGGGATGGGAGTTGAGCAACGGCAAGACTCAAGTTATAACCTGAGCTAACTGTTCTGAGTTTGTACAGTACCGAGTAATGAGACCCTAATGTTAGGTGGCACCTCCTGGCACTACTGGAATATAGATAAAAATACTATTTTTAAAAGGAAATTGTAGGCTGAACATCAGTGAAGAATTCATAAGGGTGAAATCTATTAGGCTGTGGAACAATTTTCAAAGGTGGAAGCCCAATTTCCTAAGACTACAGCTGGATAAATTACTAGTCAATTCCTGCTCTGGTAGAGAGATGGAGTAGACCAGTGGTTCTCAAACTAGGGCTGCCACTTGTTCAGGGAAAGCTCCTGGCAGGCCGGGCTGATTTGTTTACCTGCCGTGTCCGCAGGTTTGTCCGATCACAGGTTCACTGCTCCGGGCCAATGGGGGCTGTGGGGAGCAGTGGCCATATATCCCTTGGCCCATGCTGCTTTCTGCAGCTCCCATTGGCCTGGAGCAGCAAACCGCAGCCAGTGGGAGCTGCGATCAGCCAAATCTGTGGATGCGGCAGGTAAACAAACCAGCCAGCCCACCAGAAACATTCCCTGGACAAGCAAAGGCCCTAATTTGAGAACCGCTGGAGCAGATAACAAGGTTTTTGCCATCTTTAAAATCTGAGACTCTCTCAAAAGGCTCCAAGTCTCCCCTATATTCAAGTCTTGTTCAGCAGACAACATTTACAGTCATCTGAGGACCAGATATGCTACAATAGTGGATGTGGTTTCCACACCCATCCCAGCCACTCAGCATGAAGAGTTAGTAATTCTGAGCCTGGGGATAGTTGGGTGTGGGTGGGTGTGGGTGTGAGTGTGTGTGGCTCTGTGGGTGTATGTGTATATATGTATATATACACACACACACACACACACACACACTTACATAGATCTTGGTTTTTTCCATTATAATTAGTTCATCTTCATGTGATGGGGGCGGGGGGAATCTGCAAAATGATTTTGCCTGCCATGGAGGCAGGCTTGTTTTCATTTACTCCATTACAGCATGGATGAGTCTGAAGAAAATTCTTAGTCATGCACGTAGCACTGCACAAGGGGAAATTCCTGGGGCTTGAACAATAGAAATAATATCTAACTGTAACCATTTTGCAGAACCATTTAAGAAACGTTTTCCAAGGCTTCCTCAAAATTTGCCACTATCTAAGTGGGGATAGCTTGATGGTTTGAGCATCAGACTGCTAAACCCAAGGTTGTGAGGGGGATCTCAGGCAAAAATATGTCTGGGGATTGGTCCTGCTTTGAGTCTGGGGTTGGACTAGATGACCTCCTGAGGTCCCTTCCAACCCTGATATTCTATTCTAGAAGTGCAGCATTGCACAGGTAAAGACACTGGGGTCCTTCCTACAACAACACCATGCAAATCCAGGCTGACTCCACCCACTGTCTTCATTAGAATCACCCCTGAATTCACACACGTGTAATTGAAAACAGAATTTGGAACAATGGGATTCACTTCTAAGATTTAACAGAAGGGTGAACATGCCTTACCTGCAGGGAAGAAGGATTTTTGTTGCTAAAATGGAGCCCAGGAAATCATTGCAGGAAAAAAATGCATCAAATATATTCCCTATAACAGCACTAAGGTACAGTAAACTGTGTCCCCAAAACTGTGTGCCTACATTCACATTTAACTGTTCAAACGAGCACATCGGTATCAAAATATCCATTTCAAGCTTCTGACAATTTGAGCAACCATATACTGAACTAGGTGTATTGACTTCAGCACCTAAATATAAAAATTAGGATTCCTGCATTTCTTTTGACCTTTATTTGGGATTATAAAGGGTTAAAGTCCAAATGAGAGTGTAAACCATTTGGGACAGGCGTTTATCATACGTTTCTTTCTTTGTACTGAATCTAGCACAACTGGCCTCTGACCCTGGTTAGGGCTTTTGGGCACTACTGCAATACAAATAACGACTAAATAAATAAATTACATACAATACCTCTGAATATATAGATAATCATGTAAAAACAATAATAGTTGGCACTTATGTTTTACTCTCTGTGCTCAATGAGCGTACAAACCAGGATGGATTGATTTAAAATTATTTAAATCACTGACTTAAGTAATGATTTAAATCAGTAAGCAGGAAACAAACTATGATTTAAATAATCTGTTTTCATTGTGTGTTGCATTTATGTCTTTTACTTATTTTCCTAAAGAATGGTTGATTCTCACTGGTTGATAACCATTAAAGCATGTCGTATTGTTATGAAAGGTATCTTTTACACTAAATTTGGTGCTACTTTTGCTAACCAGGAGGGTTCACTATGGTATACTCATTTATTTATAGCTTAATTTACATTTGTTTAGACTGTTAACTTTCACATTTTTATTATATTAGAAAATGGTAAATGATGCATTTCTTATTTACTAGATGATTAATTTTTTACTTGTGATTTGTATCAAGCTCTATTTGGCTGGAAATTTAAATTAAATTAAAAATGCACAAAAGCATTTTATTTTTGAATAAAGCTACCTTAAATGTGCTGGACACATAAAAGTTCATCAGTTTATCAAAACATGTTTTACATTTAAAACTAACTGAAGTATTAAACAAAAGATATATTATTTGAAGTTAGTGTTTCCGGTTGCCATGTCCTTCAAGATTTTAGAAAAACCGGTTACTAACCTGTTCCATAACAGTTGTTCTTCAAGATGTTTTGCGCTTGTGCATTCCACTCTTGGTGTTAGTGGGCCCAATGTACGGCCATTGGAAACTTTCTCCCTCAACAGTACCTGTTGGTTGGCTCGACCTCCTCTTGCTGCCACATACTCCTGGGGGCAGATCTAAAGGGCAGAGCCACCCATGCCCCCCTCAGTTCCTTCTTGCCATAACTCCAACAAAGAGGTGTAGGAAGGCAAGTCATGGAATGGATATGTGCAACACATCTCAAAGAATATCAGTTATGAAACAGGTTAGTAACCATGTTTTCTTTTTAGAGTGACTGCACATGTGCATTCCACTCTTGGTGACTCACAAGTCATAAACCAGGTGAGATTGGAGTTGTCATAGTATTGTTTCCTCAATCTGAACCTTAGAGTCCAAAAAATGAGGTACTAGCATGAAATCCTCTAAGCTTAATTACCAGCTTAGATCTGATATGCTGCCACCAACCAGGATGCTGAGTACCTGATAAACTCTGGTCTCCCCAGCCTTCCTGGGGAACCCAAGAACCCAAATTCCTCGAGTCTCACAATAAAGGGGAAATAAAAACCATTTCCCTTCCCCCTCTTTTATCTCCTCCCAGACTTCCTGCTGGGTACACCAGGAGATTACCGTGCTTCTAACTCCTTGAAAACACAACACAGAGAGATCAGGTTCTCTCCCCTTCAACCCCTCACCCAGAGGCAAATACAGATTCAAGCTCCATGAATCACACATAAGAGGAATTTACCTTTCCCTCCCCACCAAGTCCTTGTGGAGTACAGACTCAATACCTTAGCATAACAAGGAGTAAAAAAATCAATTAAGGTCTTTAAAAAAGAAAGTTTTATAAAAAGACAAAAAGAGTAAAAATAATCTCTGTAAATTTAAAGATTGGAAAATATTAAGGGTCTTTCAGCTTATAGAAAATGGATAAACAGCCTTATCCAGAAAAAATACAATTTAAAATATTTCCAGCAAACTACACATTTGCAAATACAGAAAAACAATTTAAAAGACTATACTCTCTTTCTACCTTTGTACTTACAAATTGGAAACAAAAGATTAGAGAGCCTGTAGATACATGTGGTCACTCTCAGAGCCCAGAGAGACAACAGACAAAGACAAAGAACTCACACCCAAACTTCCCTCCACCCAGATTTGAAAGTATCTTGTCTCCTGATTGGTCCTCTGGTCAGGAGTTGCAGGTCACTGTTTGTTAACCCTTTACAGGTGAAAGAGACATTAACTCTTAGCTATCTGTTTATGACAGGAGTCTATTCCAATAAAGATTGGAGAACAACTAATCCCACTCTTGCATCATCTCTGAAGTCTTGAGCTACAGCATAATGGGAGGCAAACATGTGGACCAAGGGCCAAAAAGCCTTTATCAGCTCTAGTACTGCCTCGTTAATTGGCAGAGCTACCCTGGAGGGAACCACCAATGAGAAAACGTCAACTAGGCAATGTGAGGACTCCCTGAGCTCTTTGTTCTGTACACCTAAGTCTGCAGCCACTCTTTAACAACTTCTGGTGAACTTTTAAATCATCAGGAGTAGATGAAGTCGTGCCAGATGAAACAGCCTTGTCTGGAGAGAACAAAGAGGAAGCCAACACTGGAGGGGATAGAATCTCTTCTGTCAGTTGTTCCAGTTCTGCAACCTCCTCTTGATGCTCACTACCAGGCCCAGAGCCGGACTCCAGGGATGGAGCCATTTGGTGCATAAACTCAGCCCTTCTAGATGAGGGCACTGGGTACGCATGATGTGGGGAAGATCTGGAAGCTGGTGGAAAATCCCAAAGGTTCCAAAATTGCCACTGATATGGGGCAGGGCCCCACTGTCCCAGCCACATTCCCATGGCAGGTCCCATTGAAGGGTCACAGTGGTAGATGGGAAGAGAGGATGTGTGCAGAGACCGGTAGGTGCTGCTTAAAAATGGGGATACATAAGATCCTACCCCTATGAGTATTCCCCTTCCTCTGGGGCTGATCCGGGCAGTGCCAGAGACCAGTGCATAGAGCAATGGAAAGAGCAATGCCATCAGAGCAGGCTTCCCCTTCAACAGTACTAAGGGGCTGCCTTTCTGGGGAAGCAGGCAACTGCAGTACTGGAGGTTGAATCGCTGGCAGAAGTGCTGAGGGACTGGACCCCTCTAAGGAAGGTGTTATATCCTTGGAGGCAGTCAGTTTAGGAAGAAATCACCTGAGGCAAGAGAGCAGACAGCTAAGAAAACTACCATTTATTTACACACACAGAGCTGACCTAACCGGCCGAAACAGGCTAGGCTATCTAAGCTATCCCCTAATAATCTAACTCAGTTGCCATGGGAACAAAAACCATGACAACCAAATACACAACATATTCCTCCCCCACAATAAGAACATCCCCTAAATAAAACACAGACTAGACTAAAAAAGGAGGGTAGACTGCCTCCATTCCTGGCTAAACTGGGGATTATTTTGCCCCATAACGTGGGTTCGCCCTAGCTAAAGATCCAGCCGATGAGGAGGCCTTCTGTCTCTAGGTGGATTACGGTGAACTCCTGATGTTGTTGCACCCGAAAGTACCATGGGCTCAGGGTCCGCAGCACGAACAGGTGAGGAGGTGGTATCAGCTCATGCTGTGCAAAGGGGTATCTCAGCCGCCGGCAGTAATGGAGGAGAACAGTCAGAAACAGGTGATTCGTGATTTGGTGTCTCACCAGAAGAGGTGAAGTCAGACCACTCAACTGCAGATGTGTCCTGAGGACTGGCATGACCTGGCAACAGCTGATCTACATGTCGCCGCCAGGTAAGATTCTCTGCAGTCTGGACTGTGTAGGAAACAGGTCCTGTTTGAGTGATGATCATGGCAGGGACCCATTTAGCTCGGGAAGTATAATTCCGCGCCAGAACTGGCTGTCCCGGGCTAAAGGTTCAGGATTTCGGTCTTTTGCTCTGGGTGCCCGTCTGATGACTTGAATATGCTGTGATGTTGCACAATTGTCGGGTTTCAGAAGGTTTCAGCAGATCAAAGCAAGTGCGCAGCTGTTGTCCCATCATTAGAAGGCTGGGGGATGCCTGGGTTTAGCATGAGGTGTGTTTCTGTAGAAAGTAAGAAGGTATCCAGACTTGCTTTTGAATGGAGTGTTGTCCCCTTGCTGATTTCAAAGCGTGTTCATTGTCTGCATACAATCTTTCAGCTAATCCATTGGTGGATGGATGATATGGTGCTGACGTGATGTGGTGTATTCCCCATTTGCCTTCATAAATTTTTGAAACTCCTGAGAGACGAACTGCGGTCCGTTGTCGCTCACAAGTTGTATCTGGCCAGACCGAAACGACTAAAGAGTCCCGTAGTTTTTGGATAGTACTCTGCAGTAGTGGGGACTAAGTGCATTTATAGAGACTTCTGGCCATTTAGAATGCGGCATTCTACTGCCACCTGCTAAGAACATGCTTCCTTCAAAGGGGGCCAGCAAAAGTCAATGTGAATACATTGCCCACTCTCATGTAGTTTTCAGGCCAGTCCATTGGGTGCAGGGCACCAATCACTGGGGTGCATTCCTCACACCCTGACATGAACTACAAGATTAATTGCCTTCTCTAGTCAGATAGCATGTCCAATCCAGAGCACCAAAAAAAATAGCTTTGCAGCATTCCTAATCACATTTGATGGAGCACTATTCTCCACAGTGACTGAAAAATTGTAGCTGGTCTAACATCTGTGATCTCGTGGTGGCTGAGATAATGACACAGCGTCTCCCCACAACAAACAACCAGATTGGACCGATAACTCCGTCTCTCCTGGACATGCTGTAGTAACAAGGTCGGGTGAGACGCGGAGAGGTTTGTCGAGATTTTCCATGCATCACCAGGTCATAACATCTTGGGACAATACTCGGCTCTTCAACGCGATGTTGCCTTCTTTATCTGAGTAGCAGTGATGGGTGTATTCTACCTCTCTACTCTGTTCAAAGCTAGTAGAAGATTTCCTTTTGGCACTATCTTTGATGTTTGACCGCAAAAGGCAACCTTGAGAGGCCATCTGCATTGCCTGTGCAGAGTGGATTCGATAGTTTGATTTCATATGGTGTGCTGAAAGTAACAATGCCCAACGCAGCATACGAACTAGCAGCTAATGGGGGAATGCCTGATGTAGGGTCCAAAAATTGACGTCAGAGGTCGATGGTCTGTGAGAAGAGTAAAACTTTCGCCCAAACAGGGTACTGATGAAACTTTTTTTCAGAAATTCCAAAAACAATTCCTGAGAAGAAATGCCTCAGTCTTTCAAAACATTTGGGTGTAGTTAGTTTAAACTGCTTTGCCTTAGAGTGAGCGTGAAGCAAAAGCAATAGGATCTCTCTTCTCACCGAAGGCATAACGTATGTTGTGACATCGAGCACTGACTCATTCTAACAGTGTGTGCCATGCTTGGCCACTCACATGATAATGGCGACGGGCGGCAGGCCAACTTTGTATAGTTGTCTCTTTTTTTCCCCCCATAAAGGCAATGGATCAAAGTGTGTTAAGGAGATCCGAAAACGGTCAGAAGAAATTTAGCAATGCATCCGTTAGCTTTGCTTAAATGCAAACTTCAACAGGCTTCAAGTCCACTTCCAGGCTTGTTCTGGCCACAGAGAACTGGAGCTCATGCACAAGTGTACTTTAGCATGTGGCTAACTTGAGATGAACTTCCATAATAGTTCACATAGTCCTAGAAACGAGCGCAGCTGGCTTACATTTTGAGCGTGGGGGAGCCTCCACAATAGCTTTAACTTTTGCAGGCGCCTTATGAAGACCTGAAAGAATCAATGATGTGTCCCAAAATTCAACAGAGGCTTGAAGAATTCACACTTGTTCGTGTGCGAACTCGTAGGCCATAATACTCTTCCAGTCTTGTAGGGTAGCCTCTAAATTCTTTAAGTGATCCTCTTCATTCCTTCAGTGACCAGGATATCAATCCAGATAGCACCTGACTCCTGACAAGCCACACAAGATCTGAGGTCATAGCCCTGCTGGACAGGGCGGCGAGCCAGACATTTGCGAAGGGTAAGCGATAGATATCGATAAAGCCTAACGAGCAGCCCAATAGTCAACAGCTCTTGGGACTCATCAACTGTCAACCATCTGTTAATCCATGCTTGAACTGCAGATCATATCTTACTGAGAACTTTTGCCTTCTCACAGCCAGGCCTGTGAAGAGTCATCGATGCAGGAAAGCGGGTATGTGCTCTGCACACAACACTGGCGTTGACAAGTGACTTTAAAATCACTGCAAATCACTGAGAGCAAAATATAGCACGGAAGACCATCCCCCCAACTTTCTTCACTATTGGTACGATAGAAGTGGCCCCATCGCGATGAGCTAACGGTCAACGTGGTATTAGGAACTCTCATGAGGGAAATACGCATCAGGCGCTAATCAGTCTGCTTCAAAACTGTTTTGGCCTGATGCACTCATACTGGCACAAGTTCGAGCTTTCAGATATTTGGTGGAACTGTCAGGTTAATGCTATCAACATATCACACTGAGTGATTCCCTTCATACTTCCCAAATCATCCCAAAACAAGCAAGCATTTTCCTTAGTAATAGGGTTAGACTGGTTTCTTTCTTTAGTCATCTCGTGGCACTTCAAGCCAGTTCAGCTGAATCTTCCAAGCCAAAGACCTACCCCATTAAGGCTGGTATTACCTCTCACCACAACATTCTAGGGCTCTAATTTAGCCAGCTCTGTCCATTTGAGCTCAGCCTTAACATCAGTAGTGCCCAACATGGGCCACAGCTTCTCCCGTATACGTCCTCAGAACAACAGTTTTTGTTGCCTTAAGCGGAAGATAGCCTAGTAACTTTCTTTATACACAGTCTCGGAGACCAGCGAGACGGCTGCAACCATGGTGTCCAGTTCCATGCGTATAGTTTGCCATCCAACAACGGGGTTACCCAGTATTCATGTGAGCCCACTGCCAAAGACCAAAACATGCAGTGGCACTTCCTCTTGCGATGAGAGTGTCACCTTGATCATCCTGGTCTGCTCTAGGGGTATGCCAGGGTTCCTCTTTTTGTCGGCCAGACCACAGGCCTCTTTTTCTTTTGTTTACAGGCACACTCATATGTGTCCCTTTTTGCCCACAGTGTCGACACACCAGGTCCTTACACCGAAGCAGTTCTGATGCCTGGTGACCCGGCTTACCACAGTGTAACATTCTTGACTCTGCACAGTTTGTGGGTAGTTCTTTTGACCACTTTTTTGCACTCTAGGGGATGCACCGATGTATTGCGCCTCCCTTGTAGCCAGTTCCATGGAGATAGCAATATCAACAGCCTTCTGTAATGTAAAGCTGACCTCTGTCAGTAGGCGCTTCCGTATAGCTTCACTGTAGAGGCCACACACTAACACTGTCACGCAAGGCATCATTTAACATCTCTTTAAATTCACAGTGTTCTGCAGCTTTTTTTAAAATTGCTAAACAAATTGTACAACTGTTTCATCTTCTTTTTGTCTCTTTGTGGAACCTATATCTTTTCAGCAATTACCAGTGGTTTGGGGAAAAATGGGAGCGACCCCAGGATTTCCACAACGTGCACTGTAAGATTTAGTCTGCAGGCTTAACAGGGTGTAGTAAGCTGCGTAGCAGGGAGTAGTGTTTAGCCCTCTACAAACTTAAATATTGGCACCCTTCTTCGGCTCTGTAGTAATGTCATTTGCAAAAACAAAAAGCTCAAAACACTCAGTATACACAGGCCAACTGCCACTCAGCTCTATATTCTCATCAAAAGGTTCCAGTGGCCTGGGTCAGAGTAGCCATGATTTTTTAGTTTTCACTTTCACAGTCAGTGCAAACAAGCAGTTGTGTTTGTTGTGTTGGTTTTTTTACCTTGACTTCTACTTCCTCTGTCTCCTTCTGTCACAGGAGCAGCACCGGAATCCCATCCATTGTCGCCACTTGTTATATCCTTGGAGGCAGTCGGTTTAGGAAGAAATCACTTGAGGCAAGAAAGCAGACAGCTAACAAAACTACCATTTATTTACACACACAGAGCTGACCTAACCAGTCGAAACAGGCTAGGCTATCTCCTAATAATCTAACTCAGTTGCCATGGGAACAAAAACCATGACAACCAAATACACAACAGAAGGAGACACCAGCACAAAGAGAAAGAATGGGTTTCTTGCCCGCTGCAAATGCTCCAGGGTTTCTGGCCTCAAGATGGTCTCTTGTTGCAGTGCTGAAGAAGGTGAGAGCGCTGCTTCTGGCTCCAAGCTTGATAGTGCACCTTGAGGAGCTGGAGCTGACTGTGCTGAATCAGGCGCCGATTTAGAGGAGGAGGGCTGGTTTCAAGGGCACTTTACTCAGCTCCTTGTTGACACTCTGCCCAGACTTAGAGAGTGGAGACCTTCCCCCAGCCAGTGCCTCTCTGGAAGCTTTGTTTTTCTTCCTCAGTATAGCCAAGGGAGAATTGTGCTGGGATTCTGCTAAAGCTGGAGGTGTACTTCTCACTGAAGCTGTAGCACTCAGCACTGAGTCCAATTGGGACGGCTACAATGCTGGCATGAGCGCTGCTTGCATCAGCAGGATTTTCAGCTTAGCCTCCCTATCCTTTGTCCTAGTCATGAATACCGCAAATCTGGTGCCGGGCCTTCACAAGTGCTTCCCCCAAGCACTTCAGGCAGCTATTCTGTGGGTAGCTTACTGGCATAGGCCTGGAGCAAGATTAGAAGCACATGATCTGTAACCCAGTGACCAGAGCATACCTCAGTACTGTGGACAGAAAAAAAATGCAAATGGCAAAAACAACAAGAGAAAAAAAATTATATATAACAAAGCTAAAACTGACTATCCTAACAATACTAAAAACTAGACACATGCACACAGTTCCAATGACTATCATGGCCACTAAGAAGGAATTGAGGGGAACTATGGGTGGCTCTGTGCTTTATACTTGCACACAGTGGCACACAGCAAAAGAGGGAGCTTGAGCCAACTAACAGGTGCTGCTGGGAGGAAAAGTTCTGGACAGCTGTGCACTATGAGTACCAGCACCAAGAAAGAGTGGAATATACATGTGCAGTCACTCGAAGATGAACTAATAGATCTCATCCTCTCACACTTAATTTTTATTCACAGATTGGAAGAGGAAAACAAGCTTTCCTGCTTTTTCAACTCCCAAATGATTTCTTGACTTTGAATGAACTAGTCATTGAACTGAATGAGTTGAATTAATCCTAAATGAAAAAATATATTCTCTCTGTGGCTGCAGAAGCTACTGCTGTCAAAAGTTGATTTAGTACTTCATCTAACCCTGATTTCAGGTGCTTGGCCAATGATTTCCTTCAGTTCAGTGCTCTGACTTTCTTTAAAACCTGGCAGTAAACATGTACTGTTTAATATAATTTTTGTATTTAATTTGAATGGTTTTAATAGATTATAATTTTAGGCCTTAATGTAGGTTGTCATTTCAAACTTAATTTTAAATAGGTTTATTTTTTTTAAATGAACCTGTATTAACTTAAATTTTAAAAAATCCCATTAAAAAACACCATTGATTTGTATCCACCCTGACTCCATCTAATTAATTTTCACAGCACTCCTGAGAAGTATTATTAAAAATAGGGAAACTGAGGCCGAGAAAGTAATTGACTTCCCCAAACAGCAAGTCAGTGTTGCACTATTTCAGTAATGACTGAAGTTGGTTTCAGGGTGACATTTATTTAATAAAAGGGAAGAAATAAAGTAAAATATATCAGTGCTACTCTAATATCTGGTCTTGCTGTGTTGTCTCACTCAGTCCCTGGTACCTGTTGTGTCTATATCTAGGGCCTTACCAAATTTATGGTCCGTTTTGGTCAATTTCACGGCAATAGGATTTAAAAAATTGTAAATTTCATGATTTCAGCTATTTACATCTGAAATTTCACAGTGTTGTCATTATAGGGGTCCTGGCCCAAAAAGGAGTTGTGGGGGTTGCAGGGTTATTGTAGAGGGCATTGCAGTAGTGCTACCCTTACTTCCATGATGCTGCTGGCAGCAGTGCTGCCTTCAAAGCTAGGGAGCTGGAGAGCAGCAGCTGCTGGCTGGGAGCCCAGCTCTGAAGGCAGAGCTGCTGCCAGCAGCAGCACAGATGGCATGGTATGGTATTGCCACCCTTACTTCTGCACTGCCTTCAGAGCAGGGCAGCCGGACAGCAGCGGCTGTTGGCCATTGCCACCCTTACTTCTGCACTGCTGCTGGCAGAGGCTGCCTTCAGAGTTGGGCACCTGGCCAATAGCTGCCGGTCTCTGGCTGCCCAGTTCTGAAGGCAGTGCAGAATTAAAGGTAGCAATACTGTGACGACCCCTAAAATAACCTTGTGACCTCCTGCAACTCCCTTTTGGGTCAGGACCCCCAATTTGAAAAATGCTGGTTTCCACCATGAAATCTGTATTGTATAGAGGTAAAAGTACACAAAAGACAAGATTTTCTGGGGGCAAACTAGATTTCACGGTCCATGATGCGTTTTTCATGGCTGTGAATTTGGTAGGGCCCTGTCTATATCTGTGAAACAACAGGAAGTTAAGCTCTGCATAGTGTCCTACAGGAGGTATAGCAACACACACACACACACACACTCAAGTATGCTGCACAAAGCAAGGAGGGATGAAGTACTTCAAAAAACTGCAAACCACCCCGAGCTGAAGGTTTTTGAAGATCTGAAATATTCATAAAACTCTTTTGATTATTTTTTATTTTTGCAGTTTCTCCTGCACTTCTGGTTTCAGCATACAAGTGGGAGAGCTGAAATACTATGAGACTTTTCTTGTGGTGAAAGCAGGAAGTAGTGGAAATCTCACAAGCAAACCCGTTCTTGTGAGATTTCCAGTCAAATTCTACAAACTCAATTGATCAATTTCATCTCTAACCCCAGTGAAGTCAATTGGATTTTTATCATTCATTTCAATACAAGGTCAGTAGAGACCAAATGTTACCATCTGGTGGCAATTCAGTGTCCACATGAAATAAGCGTGGTGATTTCAGTGCAGTTTTTAGTTGCCAGGCGTCTACATAAACTGCCATCCCCACATGGCACTAATTTGCAATTAACAATTTCATAAGAGAGGCTAAGAATTGTGTAGGCTCCAGAGATTATACTTTCCTACTCATGGAAGTGGTTCCGTCACTTATGAATGAGGCACCAGGGCAGGATGATGTGGGAATCTTGCATTACTATTACCCATGCTGCCTCTGTTCTGTTGCTAGACAGAGGACCTCAATTTGTTAGTGGAGTTTAGTTTCCCAGATGTGAAGAAAAGATTTATGTAAGCTCGAAAGTTTGTCTTTCTCACCATCAGAAGTTGGTCCAGTAAAAGAGATTCTCATCCACCTTGTCTTCCTGTTCTAGGTTAGTACACACACACATACAGCTAGCTGCAGCCTACTATCAACTTTTATTGAACTCTCCTATTGACTTCAGTGGGAGTTCCTCACATGGAATGAAGGCAGAAACATGGTAAATTAGGGACTGCCTTCTCAGAGCAAACCAATGGTCCATTTAATTCAGTGTCCAGTGTCTGACCAGTATTGGGCCAGTATTAGAATCCTAGAACTGGAAGGGACCCCGAGAGGTCATCTAATCCAGTCCCCTGCACTCAAGGCAGGACTAAGTATTATCTAGACCATCCCTGGGAGGTGCTTGTTCAACCTGCTGTTAAAAATCCCCAATGATGGAGCTTCCACAGCCTCCCTAGACAATTTATTCCAGCGCTTAACCACTCTGACAGTTAGGAAATTTTTCCTAATGTCCAACCTTAAACTGCCCTTACTGCAATTTAAGCCCATTGCAGCTTGTTCTATCCTCAGATTTTAAGAAGAACTTCTCGTATCTTGCTTTCACACTCCTGCTAATACATCCCAGAAGGATGTTTGCTTTTTTTGCAACAGCATTACACTGTTGACTCATATTTAGCTTGTGATCCACTATGACCCCCCAGGTCTCTTTCTGCAGTACTCCTTCCTAGGCAGTCATTTCCCATTTTGTACGTGTGCAACTGATTATTCCTTCCTAAGTGGAGTACTTTGTATTTGTCCTATTTATTTCAGACCATTTCTCCAGTTTGTCCTATCCTCCAAAGCACTTGCAACCCCTCCCAGCTTGGTATCATCCGCAAACTTTACAAGTGTACTCTTTATGCCATTATCTAAACCACTGATGAAGATATTGAACAGAACCGGACCCAGAACCGATCCCTGCAGGACTCCACTCATTATGCCCTTCCAGCATCACTGTGAACCACTGGTAGCAACTCTCTGGGAACGATTTTCCAACCAGTTAATGCATCCACCTTATAGTAGCTCCATCTAGGTTGTATTTCCCTAGTTTGTTTATCATATGCATGATTTCCCAATCTCTGATTGGGGCTACTAGGAGCTACTGCAACAAATTAACAAGGCATGAAAATCTACATTTTTTAGTATTACAATTACATAATAACTATAGAGAGAGAAAGAGAGAGAGAGAGAGAGAAATGGTCCTTTTCCTCATTTGGCAATTAGTTCATTATACTGTGGTTAATTTACCAATTTCCTATTAAAATCTCATCACAAACATT
The DNA here is from genome assembly GCF_003597395.2 of Chelonoidis abingdonii. Taxonomy (NCBI): domain Eukaryota; kingdom Metazoa; phylum Chordata; order Testudines; family Testudinidae; genus Chelonoidis; species Chelonoidis abingdonii. Next base: position 360,457,138 of record NC_133769.1, read on the forward strand.
TTGCCTGCCATTCATCTGTAAATAAATAAATACTCCAAACTGGATGTCTAAAGTCAGTAAATTCAAAGCATTTGTTTCAAGCATAGCTCTTCTCTTTTATTATCCAGTATTAAACTCAGCATAGCCATTGTCTTTAAAAATAGCAGTGGCTTTCAGTGCAAATGTGAATTTCCTGCTTATACCTCTTAAGGCTCCAAGCATCCATATTATCTTCAACAAGGGGACATGGTTTCCCAGGCTCAGTTATTTTAAGATATTTTAAGACGTGGTTTACATTTTACATCATTTTTTCCAAACAAAATATCCCATGGAAAGTCCCCAGCTGTGAAGGTTTCACAAATAAGCAATGAATTGGTATTTGGCACCAAACCTAACAGAATATTTTTAAAATTAAACTCCAAAGGAAAGGAAAACAGAAATCAACTCATATTGTCTCCTTCCCATACGCTTGCAATCCAGCTTCACAATAGGCTCCTTCCTTAAACAAAACACAACATATCTATTTGGTGATGCAGTTGTTTGTACAGAAACGTCGCAGAATGTGTCACAGCCCATAACAGTACATTATGGGCCTGAGCCAAAGCCTGCTGAAGTCAGCAGAAGCTTCAGGCCCCGGGAGCCTATCAGGAAACTCCAACTGGTGCAGAACGCTCAAGCGTGTCTTCTCACCAACATGAGCTACTGCAAGAACATCATCCCTATCATCGGCTTTCTACACTGGCTTCCCCCTAGAATAGTGGAGTCACGTTTCAGGTCTCAGTCTGTATCTACAAGGCACTGCATGCCCTCTGCCTAGAATATCTACAAGATCAACCAAATCTTGGGGATAAAGACCATGGTCAGCAATGCCCATAGGAGCTAAGGACCATCACAAACCTCACCCTGTTCCACTCGAAATGCAGGACCCATTTCTTTGACCTGCCCTCTCTCACATAAATACAGAGCAGTGTGTGTATTTAAATAAACAATCCTGTCAAAATAAAACCCTACCAAACCAAACCACTTCATTGCACGCCCAGTTCCTCACCTCGGGAAGGGTGTGAGAGAGAGAGAATGAACCACATGGGACAGATGTTAGTCACTTTGTTTAATGCGCTACTGAAAGCCCAAGGTCTCACAGGTTTCTGGGGGCCTGGGCAAAATCTGAAACTGAGGCTCACTACCCTTCTAAAACAATTACCACTGGGGGGAGCAGTTGGAGAGTGAGCCTGCCCCACACTCATCCTGTACAGCGGCTCCTGTCCCATGGGCCTGGCTCCCCACTCCAGTCATTGCAATCTGCCACACAGGGTTGCAGCACTATTCAGGTTTGGCCCAGCCACGTAATGGAGGGGCAACCAGGCCAAATCTGAGTGGCTCTGCTGTCCTGCACATCAGGTCACAACACCACTCGGTTTGGGGGCCTTCTCAAACAGGACCTTGGGGCAAACTGCCCCTTGCCCCTTCCCCCGGGTATCCTGTGAAAGTCATTCAGATATCACTGTGAGGAGAGTGGAATAAGAACCTATAATAGAATAGAATAGAATAGGCTTTAGATAGGAGCTATGGATCCAATTCGCCTTTCACTTACACCAGTGCAATCACAATGGAGTGAATCTAGCATGAAATAAGAATCTGGCCCTACATAAGCAAACCACAAGTATGCAAAATGTTCACAACTCAAAAGGAAGACAGGAGAAATTACAAACAGCAAGGTTCATTGCGAGGTTTGTGAACTCGGTGTGGGAATGAACCTGGACCCAATTTTCAGGGAGCCTTGGCTGATTTAGGGTTGAAAGCAGGTTCATCAATACTTTGGACTGTTTGTTTTGAGTTTTGAGGTTAGTTCTCATTTCACCTTACAGCAGAAATTGTATTCATAGCATGTCTCAACTCAGTGGGGTTAGGGGAAATTATAAGACAGACATTGCAAGCAATATCAAGTGCTGAATTATTTCTCATGCCTGTAAAAACTTAAGTGAGTAAACACTGTGGATTGTGACTAGGCAGTTCAGTGTGCATGCCTATTCAGTCTGGGCCTTTCTGCCACCCGGATTAACACAGGGTACCATTAGGGTGAGGGGTTGGTTTTGTGAGGGGACTTCTGGGGGTGATGTGGTCACATCCACTAGGCACTGGTCTGAACCCCCTTATCTTACGCTGACCATCAAACAGCCAACAGAACAGCAGCCGTAGTTGTTTACTACCAACTCGGGCAGAATTAGAATTAGTGACTTAGGTCCTGATTCAGTAATACTTAAGAAGGATTCATCACATGCTTAAAGTTATACACATGCTTATGTGGCCTTCGAAGTGACAAGCTTTGATGACCTTTACCATCCCCCTTGAGCCCATATTTCTGCAACTGTCAAAATAAATGACTGTGATGTCACACTAACAATATTTCTTTTCAACTTCCCATTTGTGAAAAAGAAAACCCAAACCTGGATCTGGCACAGACTTCAAGGGATGTTCTGAAACTTTTCAAATCAGGCTGCGACAGAGACCATTAAAATGAAAGCCGCGCTATGAAACCAAAGCTCACTAGGTGAGTCACCTGGAAACAGGAAATGTTTTCAAAGTAGAGAAAAGCAGATGATGAAATGGAATCAGCCTACGCGGACATATGAGAAAATGTATGAGGAAATCATACCACAGTAGCTCTATAATTAATACATTATCAGCATTCATCTCAAATTAGCACGTCATTGAAGGCTTTTATGAAAAAGAGCCTTGGATTTCCCCTAGAAACCTGAGAGCGGGGGTATATTGACTGAAACTATTCTGTGTGATTAGCAGAGACATCTAAACCTCAGACGTTAAAGAAGATAGACGGTTCTGCAAGAAAACCCTGACATTACAATAAAGAACCATACAATCTGAGAGAAATGGGCCAAGCTAGGCTACAAACATGCTGTTCCATCTTGAGCTGTGAGTTTGTTAGCTGTCATAGCTAACTAGGGTTAGGCTGAGTCAATACTTAGAACTCAGGTGTTGTAGCAAGCTGTGTTTGTTATCCAGTAGATAGTACTTTTCCCTTTGAGGCTTTAATCCAGCATGACCATTTCAGTGCCTCTTGAAAGCAGCTGAGTTCACTCAGCAGCTCACAGGATTGGACCCAGAGTCTGCACTGAATCAATCCAATAGCAAGACATCAGTGGGCATTGTTCTGCAGAAGTTGAGACATGCTGGTCACTTGTGGTCATTAAAGATACTATGACACTTATTGTAAGGATGAGAACCTGGGTGTTCTGGCCAAGTCTCACTTCTGCTCATTAAAAGTCTGCATCATACAGTTTCAGCAGGATGCAGTATTTATCCTCACATTCTTGCGTGTGTTGCTGCCCAGAAAAGCTCGCAGCATTTCAGGGAGAAGTAAAGTGAAGACTTTATATCCCCTACCTTTGTCACAGAGCTGTTGTCAGACCTAATTAATGCTTATCCAGGGATTTGAGATCAATGGATAATCTTACAGACATGCAAAACAGCATCGTTATTAGCAAAGTGGGTTTTCTTTTATGTTTTCTTTTATACATTGGACGAGATGCCCAGTTGCTGGAAATAGGCATATGGCCTATGACTTCAGTGGAGCTGTGCTAATTTGTGCCAGCTGAGGATCTGGCCCATTATCTTTTAGTGCAGAACAGCATCAGCTGCGGACACTGTTTTGTATTGCATTGAAGTGCTCAGTAAAGACCTTCCATTGTCTAACTAAACTGCCATTTCTAACTGCAACAGAACGGAAACTATTACCAAGGCGGTAAACCCACTAAACTGTCATTCAGAAGGAAGTAAAGTTCAATTGAAAGGGGATAATTACAGTACATTCTGTTATAAAGGTCTCTTGAAGCACTTCACAAAGCAAGGAGTTAAAAATTGCTCGTGCAATGATTGCAGGATAAATCCTCCCAACTGCTTTGCACCCATGAAGGGCCTCATCACAGCAGAACTGGGGCCGTTCTGCCGTGCAAGAGATGGGGCAGCAGTCTTGAGTCTGTCTAGGAGGCATGTACCCCCATGGGCTGTGGAACTCCACCATTGTGGAGGAAGATTTCAGGGGCATTCCCCCTGCCCGTAGACAAGGAGTGCACCCAGAAAGCAGATCCACTGCTGTCCCATGTCCTGAGTGGGAGAATGTGTACCATCCACACAGGAGCCTCAACACACCAAACCTGGATATTCAGGTTTAACCAAGGATGTGCTCCTTGTAAGGAAATGGAGGAGACCTTGTGTGGTGAGCAATAAGTCATAAACAGGCTTGCTGCTTAGAAGCTTTTTTGATAAAGAAGGGAAAATGTTTCTCTGCTGACTGGAGCCTCCTGCCTATTATTATTGTACATTGGCTAATGTTTATCCTACAGATTAATATGTCACAGAATTCACAAGATATCCCACAATGCAGGCCTGGGTATCAAACAATTAATTAATAGCTACTTCTTTCAGTGAGCTCAAACATTAAACACATAGTCCATTAAGGGAAATATTTTTCATAAGACTTTACACAACAGGATCAGGAATCAGTTGATGATTGTGGTAGGAAGCAAATAAACTTTTACTTTACTTCTCGTTTTTGCTAACAACACTCCTGCCAATACATCCCAGAATGGTGTTTGCTTTTTTTTTGCAACAGCGTTACACGGTTGACTCATATTTAGCTTGTGATCCACTATGACTTTTACTTTAATTACTGTGAGATGTATGTAGTTTTCCAGGGATAAGGCCAATGAAGTATTCATGGTAAAAGAGGCAAGCAACTAGGGCCATGTCCACAGTACAAACATTGGTTGATACAAGTTATGTCAGCATAGAATCAAAGAATACACTGGTCTACAATTTCTGAGACGCCGTCTGCTTCAGAAATAAAATGCGCTATTTATTATGTATTTTGATGTGCTGAATTCAAATATGACAATTAAAACAACTGATTGGCTACTGTTTCTAAGATATTTAAGTTTTTTAACATTTTATGTTCTATGTTATAATTGTGTAGATAGTAGAGTTTTAATCATAATTTGTTAAACCTAGGTCTTTTCATGTGTTTATGGTGCTTTACATGATAATATTTCACTTGTCCTGTTTATGTAACACTTTAAAAATCAGCAAAAGGGTTATATAAATAAAATGTATTATGAAACAAAAGGCAAAAAACTATTAGGTACATAGTTTAGTCCTATTCAGTGTCTACTCGGCGCTTCTTGGCTTTGTCTCTTGTTTCATTAATGGAGCATCCCTTGTCCTGTCCAGCAATAGTCTGCAAGCATTGATGGGCTCATTTGCCCTGATAGTGTTTTCTCAATTGTTGCAATGTCCTGGTGAAATCGCTCGCCGTGGCTCATCGGCTCACTGCTCCGCAGTTCGGTGGAAAAAAATCTAGATGAGAGTGCAAAAATGTTATCTTTAGTGACATGTTGCAACCAAGGCTTTTGTGTGCCTTGAGGAGGTTTTTCCACCAACAACCTGTAGTTGTCTGCCTTGTTGTTTCCGAGAAAATTTATTGCCACTAACTGGAAGGCATTTCCAACCCGTCTTTTTCTTGCATGCAGTGCATGGTCCAAATGGCATCATCTCGAAGAAGTTCACAAATCTGAGGACCACAAGACACCTTCTTTATCTTGGCTTCACTTAACCTTGGAAATTTTCCACAGAGGTACTTGAAAGCTGCCTTGTGTTTTGTCAATGGCCTTGACAAAGTTCTTCATCAGACCCAGCTTTGATGTGTAAGGGTGGGAACAAAATCTTCCTTGATTCAACAAGTGGTGGTGCTGAACACTTTCCTCCCAGGCTACTCGGGAGTGGCCAATCTTTCTGATGTAGTATCTTGCACGACTATCCCTCGCAGAGAAACAGCATATGTGTACCCAGTCTGCAGACCAAGCAAGAGAGCAACAACCTTCAAATCGCCACAAGATGCACTGTGTTAATATCAAGTTTATGCACCTCAAAAGTTGTTTCATGTTGTCATAGGTTCCTTCATATGGACTGCAATGACCAACTGATATTGATGGCAAACATTTGCCATATATGCAGCAAAACAGCTTTAAGGCTCATCTTCGATGAATCAATGAACAGTTCTCCACTCATCTGGATCGTGAACGTATTGAAGGGCGATGCCATCACATTCATCGTGTTGTTGCAGGCTAAGATCACCTTCCAATGAAGAAGATGCGGACAAGAGATCCTTTTGACGGTCACGGAACATTGGAAACCCTAACATTCACCTGCCAGGAGATTCCACTGCTGTAGTCTGGAGCCCAACAGCTAGACTAGAGCCAATCACATTTTAAGCATCATTTTCAGTTCTCAGTGACCCAGAATTAGTAAGTGTTCGACTACATTTTATTTCAGAAGCACTTTGGCTGTAGGTTGAAAGGACCTCAGGAGGTCATCTAGTCCAGCCTCCTGCTCCAAGCAGGACCATTCCAACTAAATCATCCCAGCCAGGCTTTGTCAAGCTGGGCCTTAAAAACCTCTAAGGATGGAGATTCCACCACCTCCCTAGATAATCCATTCCAGTGCTTCACCACCCTCCTAGCGAAATAAAACATAAAGGCATTGCAGTTATCATATCACTTGGTTCCTTGTGTCAACATTGTGTGTACTCACCAGAAGTACTTATGTCGATCTACAGTGCTGTGCACCATGGGTTGGTATCCCCATGTGCAACCCTCCACAGTTCAGCATTCTGCCTTTTGGGAAGTTTTAGTAATGCATGGTGGGGCAGAAACAAGTCACGCAGGTGTGATTGGGAGCAATTTATGATGATTACACTGTGACAAGTGGGTGCTTTCAGAATTGCTAAGCACTCTGCAGCATACGTTATGAACTTATAAAGATGAATTATTTTCCAAATAGAATTTTATTCAATAACAAAATCGGTGCAAAGAAAACTCTGTGCCATTTAAAGGCAAATGCACTAAAAACTCAATAAATTAATGGAATAGAACTTAAAAAGGGAAAGAACATGTATGTCCATTTTAGCTACACATACAGCAACTCTGGTTTTCACAGGTCAGTGTATGTTAAGTTGTTGCTGTCCTTAATATCCCCTCGGGTGGAATGATAGGGGTAGGGATGCGGCCCATGCTGCCATGTGGAATGTTGAGGAGGCATGTAGGGAGGTGCTGCAGTGAAGTTTTCCATGAACAGCAAAGAGAGGCGAGTCTGGGCTTGTTGGACCTGTAGGTCCACAAGAGTCTGCAGCATCTATGTTTACTGCCACAGAAGGTCCATTCTGTCCTAGTGCCTCTCCCTCTCCTTTTCCTGCTGGAACTCCCTCATGTCCACACTTTCCTTCTCCAGGCTGTCTGCCATGTTTACCCTCCAGGTCCTTTCCTCAAGATCTGATGCAGCTCTGGCTTGCAGGATCTAACTAAACATGTCATCCTGAGTCCTCTGCTTTGTCAACCTCAGTACATTGACCATGCCTCAACACCACTCATGGAGGTGGTATTACTATGACAGCGTAATGGTGAGCTTCCATTGGGGGGAGACGAGCACAACCATGTCGATGTAAGGCGGCTTGTGTCAACCTAACTTTGTAGGGAAGACCAGGCCTTAGTGCCAATTTCCAGAGTTTAGGTACATTTCAGGAATGGGACATCTCTAACTCTTGATCATACTGTACATTCTATATAAAGGAAACAAAAATCAGAGATGCCTTTGAGTAATGGTCAAAAACACTGTAGCTTACAATCATAACTGCGCAGTGCTCTGAGTGATTACCCTAAGATATGCTAGTATTGTTTTACAGGGCATCTCGTTTAGGGGTCATTGATTTTAAAACAAATGTTAACTGGGCCTTCTTTGCATTAAGCTTCTCAAGGTACCTTACCTGGTAAGGAGGAAGTAAGCAAGAGTCTACATTTGAGTCCCTATCACTCACCATTAGGGTGACACCTCCTCCCGACTGCTCTGGACATTAGCTCCTTCCAGGTCTGATGCCCTCTTCCATCATCTCTCTTTTGCCATGGCCCCACTTGCTTTCTGGGACTCCACACGCTTCCTCTTCATGAATCAATGCTCTAGCCAGAAGGTCACTTTACAGTCCTCCCCTAACGGAGTATCAAACTCCTATTGGATCAGCTGTCTTCATCCACTTGAGATAGCTTTCCAATCAAAGGCCAGGTCCAGTGCCAAATTCCCAGTAGCTGGTAAGAGAACCTGGCTTGACCATTACTTGGGGTTCCAGTCCAGGGACCCTATATCTAGCTACTAGGGTCTCCTTGCACCCAGACCCTGTTGCTATTTTTCTGGACTCTTTCCTACTTCCTTTCTCTGGGTCTGTCTACACTACCCGCTGGATCGGTGGGCAGCGATCAATCCAGCAGGGGTTCATTTATCGCGCCTAGTCTAGACATGATAAATCGACCCCCCAAGTGCTCTCCCATCAACTCCTGTACTCCACAGCTGCAAGAGGCGCAGGCACAGTCGGCAGGGGACTGACAGCAGTCGACTCACCGCACAAGACACCACGGCGAGTAGCTCTAAATATGTTGACTTCAGCTATATTATTCACGTAGCTGAAGTTGCATAACTTAGATCGATTCTCCCTCCCCCTCCAAATGTAGACCAGGTCTTAATATTATACCCTTCCCCTTGCCCCAGGTTTACCAGCCTCAATTCCCTCCTCCCAGGGTAGTAAATGCAGACAACCAAACTCTGTACCTCAAACACACCTCGCTCCTCTGTGGAAGTGACTGCAGACTACTTCCCCTGCAATCCTACTCTGCTGCTGCTTCCTGGCTTCACACTGGCCCTACATATTCCTTATCAGCTGGGCTCCATCATGAATAAGAGGTTGCTTATGCCACCTAATTCCCCTCAGGTGTGGCCTCTCTGGTTAATTGGCCCCTTTGCAGCCTCAATAACCCTTTCACAGCCCCTCAGTTCATTTATCAACTGGGCATTTTTACCCTTAAATCCACTCCCGTTCACATTTCATAGCTGTCCAGACCTAGTCCATTTCTAACTGGCCTTTACCTTTTGGGTTTTATTTGGAGGAACTCATACTGCCCAATTCACCAGTGTGTTACTGCAACTTTACTCTGGTGTAACAGCATTAATTCTGAAAGAGTTACACTGAGTGAATTGGGAATAACGCAATGGTGAATAAGGATCATTTAATTAACAAGAAGCCCAATGATCCTTACTTCACAAGTAATATTCAGTGGGATTACTACATGACTGGATTTGGAACAGGGAAAATACATTACATGTTCATTTATTTAATACATTTCATTACATGGGCTCCACTGTACAAGGACTGACTTCTGATACTCAGTAACTTTGCTCTGCTGTTCTAATTATCTAGAACCTTCCAAACTCCCTCTCCCCCTCCCTTTAATTCAGTGAAACATATAGCCTTGTCTTTCCAGAATCCCACAACACTCTGAGTAACGCAATTAATAGTCATCATATTTTATTTTTTATTTAAATCACCCTGCAGAGAGATTCAGTTTACCTCACAAGAAGCCAACTTTTTGTTTTAGATTCTAAACATCCTTTAACAATTAATTGTACTTGTGAGTCAGTCCCTTGTAGCTATAAATCACCTCCTGGCCGCCACACTGGAAAAAAAGCTTTCATACTCTCTGGGCATGGATGTGACAGAGTAGAAGACATGAAGTCAATTGAACACCTCTTCTGCTGTTATTTCTAAAGTCTTTCTCTTCAAAGTGAATTTTAGGGCTGGTGAAAGATGCTTGGTTGAGACTTTTAGAGACTGAAGTCCTCTGTTTAGCCACAGAGCAGGTTTCCTCTACCATTGCAATGGAAGAATGACCACAGCACAAGCAATTCTCAAATTGTTAAAGTCTGAGGGAAAATAATCTTTATGGAAATATTTTGTATGGAATGATATAGGGTCTGATCCAAAGTTCACTGAGTCAATGAGTCTTTCCAATGATTTTAATGGGCATTGGATCAGGCCCATAGTAAGCCCTGCCCTACAGTGCAAGAATCCAGTGTGAAAAGAGGAATGGGGTTGGAAGAACAAGAAGTAGATATAGGACAAAGAGACAGTGTTCAGATCTGGACTTGGATTATGCTGAAACTACCGTAGAGGATTCAAGACTGAAGCCAAGTGAAGGCTAGAATTTCAGAACCAGATTTAGACTCAGTGTTACTGAAATCTCACAAGATTTCACTCAAAGTGGTGGAAATCTTACAAAATCACACATGCTCAGGAGATTTAGCTACATCTGAACTAAAACAGGAAACAGAGACAAAGTTTAAGTGCCCTGGCTATATCCCTAGAAGGATTCATTGCTGGCAACAGCATTACAAATCAGAAGTTGCTGGCTTCCAGTAGTTTGCTCATTAGACCACTTTTCTCTGTATAGGCCAGATTCAGATACTCTTAGTCACTTTAAGTAGCACCTTACCCCACAAGAAGTCCCATGGGATTACTTCTGGAGTAAGGTACTACCTGCTGTGAAGAATATCAGAATCTTGCCCTAAATTAGCAATAGCATACAGACAGTGATCTACAATCTATCTGCTTACCTAAATTCTTATACAGTGCCCATTGAGTGGTATTTGAGCCATATACTCACCTCCCTCCACATGTGCAGCTCCTATTAGCATCCCTGAGATTAACTCAGAAATATTTTTAAAGCTTGGTTATTTCTGTGTCGGGGGTTCAATTTAATAATAACAACAATGTGAGATTGTCTAAAGAACAGGCTCATGTGGAATAATTTAATCAAAGATTAATACTGCACTATACAACATATAGATAGAAAACATATGTTACCATTCTTTGGCTAAGGTGAAGAGCATTCCCCCCAGTTACAGAGAGAGGACACAGGAGCCAGCTGTTTTCAACATCTTCTTTTACTTAATTCCATATGGAATTTCTTTTAGAGTTCTCTTAACTCACCTAATTATTTATGGAATTTCTTTTATAGTATCTTAGTTTACATGATTGATAAGCTAAAGGAATTTCTAATTCAATTGTTGTTATAAAGAACACCTGCTGTAATAAGCACTTCCTAATGAGTTAAAAACATCTTTCAATGGGTCATTATTTCTTAAATTACAGAAAACATCTGCAATAACAAATATCCCTCATCAATTATAGAACATAATTGGATTATGAGCACTCCTTTGTCAATTACCTAGTCTTGTTTATTATAACATATTTCTGTAGGTTCCCTTCATGGGTTTTGAGGGGTCCCTTTCCTAGATGTCTGGACTATATTAATAAGGTCATGAGAATATAAGAACACAAGAATGGCCATACTGGGTCAGACCAATGATCCATCTTTCTCAGTATCCTGTCTTCTGACAGTGGCCAATGCTAGGTGCTAGGTGGACTCTCTGCAGCTTGAGGTCTTCAAACCACAATTTGAAGACTTCAATAATTCGGACATAGGTTAGAGGTTGTTACAGAAGTAGATGGGTAGGGTTCTGTGGCCTGCTTTGTGCAGGAGGTTAGACTAGATCATCATATTGGTCCCTTCTGACCTATGAGTCTATGAGTCTATAAAACAGGCAATCCCCTGTCATCCATTCCCAGCTTCTGGCAATCAGAGGCTAGGGACACCCAGAGCATGGGGTTGCACCCCTGACCATCTTGGCTAGTAGCCATTGCTGGACCTACCCTCTGTGAACTTATCTAATTCTTTTTTGAAGCCAGTTATATTTTTGACCTTCAAACATCCACTGGCAATGAGTTCCACAGGTTGAGTGTGCTTTGTGGGAAGAAGTACTTTATTTGGTTTGTTTTAAACCTGCTGGCTATTAATTTCATTGGGTGACGTCTGGTTCTTGTGCTATGTGAAGGAATAAATAACACTTGCTTATTCATTTCCTCCACAGCAGTCACAATTTTGTAGACCTCTATCATGTTCCCCCATAGCCATTTCTTTTCCAAGCTGAAAAGTCTCAGTCTTTTTAATCTCTCCTAATATGGAAGCTGTTCCATACCCCTAATCATTTTTGTTGCTCTTCTCTGTAACTTTTCCAATTCCATTATTATTTTTTTAGATGGGGCAACCAGAAGTGCACACAGTAGTCAAGGTGTGGATGTACCATGGATTTATATAGTAGTATAAAGATATTTACAACAAATCATTTTCAGGTATATGTCTGATATTTCTGTTCTTTATTTTAGTTTCAACCAATTTGACTGATACTGAAGTTAGGTTCACTGGCCTGTAATTGCCAGGATCACCTCTGGAGGCTTTTTTAAAAAATTGGTCTCCCATTAGTTGTCCTCCAGTCATCTGCTATTGAAGCTGATTTAAGTGATAGTTCTCGAATTTCATATCTGAGTTCCCTCAGAACTCTTGGGTGAATGCCACCTGGTCCTGTTGACTTATTACTGTTTAATTTATCAATTTGTTCCAAAACCTCCTCTAATGACATCTCAGTCTGGGACAGTGCCTCAGAATTGTCACTTTAGCATCTCAGGATTGGAAGGGACCTCAGGAGGTCTTCTAGTCCAACCCCTTGCGCAAAGCAGGATCAATCCCCGGACAGATTTTTGCCTCAAATGGCCCCCTCAAGGATTGAGCTCACAACCCTGGGTTTAGCATGCTAATGCTCAAACTACTGCGCTATCTCTCTCCTCCTTGTGAGAATGGCTCACATATGGGAATCCACTGTACATCCTCTGCAGTGAAGACATGCAAGGAATTCATTTAGCTTCTCTGCAATGGCCTGTCTTCCTTGAGTGCTCCTTTAGCACCCCCATTTTCCAGTGACCCCACTAACTGTTTGGCAGGCTTCTGCTTCTGATGTGCTTTAAAAAGTGTGGCTGGTTTTTGTGTCTTTTGCTAGTTACTCTTCAAATACTTTTTTGGCCTTCCTAATGACTTGCTACAGTTTATTCTCCTTTCTATTTTCCTCATGCCTTTTTGCCTCTAAGCACTGCTTTTATTTTGTTATTTAGCCATGGTGGCACATTTTTGGTCCTCTTACTATGTTTTTTAATTTGGGGTATACATTTAATTTGAGCCTCTAATATGGTGGTTTCTTAAAAGGTCCATGCAGCTTACAGGCATTTCACTCATGTGACTGTACCTTTTAATTTCTGGGGTAAAAAGTGGGGTAAAAGATTACATACATTCCATTATGAGTTGATTTTCCCTTCATTCGCTACGTTCAATTGAAGGGCAAAGAGCTTTTCCATTTCAATAGGGCACTAAATATATAGTTACACAACATAAAAATGATTTTTGGTTAGCATATAAAATAATTGTGAGAGTTTAAAATACAAAAATAATGAAAAGTTAATATTTACTAACATCTGTTTACCATTCTTTCTATTCATATGATGAAATCTGCTGGTGATAGTTCAAGAAACCTCTGTTTTAGTGACCAAACTTGTAAAGGACTTGCCTGTGTTTAGTAAAGGGACCATAAGGTACAATACTTCACACAAACAACACAGAATTATGCATTTTCTTTTTGTGCCAGGAATTGCATTCTCCAAATGTGATGGCCATAGGATGCCCATTGCAATCAGTGGATGCATTAAACTGCTGACATCAAGCAGTTAAAACAGTTCATCGGGTTTTTTTGGTCTGCCAAGATCTTGGTTAAAAGTTTGCTAAGAGATTTCCCCAGTCCATCCCCTTCAATTACAAACTGGCTGATTCTCAATCTTGTTCTAGTTAAAAGAAACTGCAGCTGTGACCTGAAAATCATGTTACATTTTCTATTATTTTTCATAAGCATATGCTATTCCATAGGAAGCGTGTGAAACAGATTGTTACTGGACAAGTTTCAATTTTGCAGAAAGAAGCACTACAAAAACCAATAAATCTCTTATAAAAATGTTAAATCTGAGCAAACTACTGGAATCAGTTTCCTTCTCTGAGATGTGTCCTCAGACATCTCCTCATAAGCTTCTTAGCCAAAGTCTTTGCTGGCTAAGTACAAAGTTTCTTCAGGAAGTTCAACCTGTGACAGGTTGGATCACAGAAACCCCTTTGGGAACTGCCATCTGATGTGCCAAAACTACTTCTGTCCCTGCTTTCCCAGCCAGCCTGGGAATCCAGCACCCTGTCTTGCTGAGCCAGACACGCCCGTCTGCTCCAACACAGACCCAGGGTCTGAAACACGTGACCCAAAGCTGCAGATGTAGCTGAAAGCAGCTTACAGAAGTGTTCCTGTCTTTAACACTCAGATGCCCAGCTCCCAGTGGGTCCAAACCCAAATAAATCCATTTTACCCTATATAAAGCTTATACAGGGTAAACTCATAAATTGTTCACCCTCTATAACACTGATAGAGAGATATGCACAGCTGTTTGCCCACGCACACACACCAGGTATTAATACATACTCTGGGTTAATTAATAAGTAAAAAATGATTTTATTAAATACAGAAAGTAGGATTTAAGTGGTTCCAAATAGTAACAGACAAAACAAAGTGAATTACCAAGTAAAATAAAATAAAACACACAAATCTAAGTCTAATACAGTAATAAAACTGAATACAGATAAAATCTCACCCTCAGAGATGTTTCAACAAGTTTCTTTCACAGACTGGACACCTTCCTAGTCTGGGCACAATCCTTTCCTCTGGTGCAGCCCTTGTTCCAGCTGAGGTGGTAGCTAGGGGATTTCTCATGATGGTTCCATTTTTGTTCTGTTCCACCCACTTATCTCTTTTGCATAAGGTGGGAAGCCTTTGTCCCTCTCTGGGTTCCCACCCCCTCCTTTTCAATGGAAAAGCACCAGGTTAAAGATGGATTCCAGTTCAGGTGACATGATCACATGTCACTGTAAAACTTCATTACTCACTTGCCAGCACACACGTATACAGGAAAACTTACAAGTAAAACAGAGCCATCTGTAGTCAATTGTCCTGGTTGATGGGAGCAATCAAGATTCCAAATCACCATTAATGGCCCACGCTTTGCATAATTACAATAGGCCCTCAGAGTTATAGTTCATATTTCTAGTTTCAGATACAAGAGTGATACATTAGTACAAATAGGATGACCACACTCAGTAGATTATAAAATTTGTAATGATACCTTACAAAAGACCTTTTGCACACAGCATATTTCAGTTACATTATATTCAAACTCATTAGCATATTTTCATAAAATCATGTAGAGGGCAACCTCACACAACCCCTCAAATCTTTCTCTTGCTGGCAGCCTGGACCCTGGTCATTTTGGGACATAGGATAATCAAGGATTGTCAATCACTGAGATACAGGGAACCTGTTTGCTTCTCTTTCAACCAATCTGGAACATGTAATGCCAGGCTCCCTTTTGATTTCTACCTAATGAATTCTGGCTTTATTTTAATTTTAATTTGTAAATAGCAATCTGGTACATGTTTTCTATTTGATAATGACACAGCCCATGAAGAATCTCTCTTCCCATGTAACAGACTGTAACTGAGCTCATCCGAATATAATATAAAGGAGCCCTGAGTAGATGTACACAGTGGAGGGAAACGGCCACTAGCCCCACCCAAGAGATAGGGCTCGAGGGTTGGGCCCAAGTTCTGTCCTCAATGGGGAGTTGTGCTGTCTGTATGTAGGCACTACAGGTGTCTCTTACTTATAGAATCCTATAACAACTTACTTGGAAACACAATTCAGGGATATTTGACCACAGGGCCTGTTGCAGGGAGATGAATTGAGAGTCAGGAGTGTACAAAACCAGAATATTTTGTCAGCTGATTTCAAGAAAACTAGCCAACGTTGATTCAGTTTCTCACCATTCTCAAGCACTCTTCTGCAGCGTGACTTTGAGAAGTGTCATTTCTGCTCATTTACTGGAAACGTCATATCCTCGATTTTGCCTGGCCTGTTCACATCATTCGATTGATTCCTCCCGGCCCCAGTGTAGAGCAGGCCTTAATTTGCGTGACATCAGAATAGGAGTTTGGGAACAGTTACTTCAGTTGTGAGTTTGGTTTTCAAGAAAATTAGAAGCGTTTTTGCTGAGATGAGCCTGTGGGAGGATTTGCAGGTCTAAAGCTGCTCTGTGTATGAAGTGTGGACAATCCTAAACTCTTGCTGGCTGAATCTACACCTGTGATTTTATTAGTAATGTTTCATCCCTGTTATTATGTAGCTGGAATAATAGCCATCAGCACAGGTAAGACTCACCACTACACTCTAATTTTGTAAAGGTGAATTTGACGAGGAGATACATCCCATGTTCCAGACAGAAGTAGAGGAGAGGGGGAGGGAAGATGGGATGTATTCATAGTTAATTCCCTCTAAACATCACTAAAGAATAAGGCCTACAACACTAGCTCATATTGACTGTGATGCTTCCATAGTGCCCCCTTCCACCACCACCACCCCAACTCCTTCCAGGCCAGAGAACTACGGAAGGGGGAAGGAAATTTGAATATGGATCTTTTATTTCAGTGCAGAGCACCACTGCAACTAGTTGAGTTGACTGCCTCAGGACACAATGTGTCTGACAAGGCACCCACATATGTTTCCACAGCAGGTTAATACTTGCAGTAAGATTGAACTTCATCCAGAAGTATTGTTATTTTCTTTTACTCTTGCAGACCTTTGCCTGTTCAACTGACTGGCCTGTTGGCTCAGATCAGCAAGTGCAACTCAAGCTAAGGTTAGAGGGATTTTTCTATTCCTATCTTAACTCATTGTAATAAAACAACTTTCCTGCCACCTCCTAGGTGTCAGGGCCCCAATGGCACTTGGAGATGATGGTAACAGACATTCCTGGAGACTTGGATACTAGCACATGCAGTGTTTATCCTCGTTCCTGATAGAGTCCTGGTTCAGCAAAAAGAGCCTTCTTACAAATTTGCTCATAAACTGTCAGTTGTGAAAAATTCTGTTACTTCTGTGCCTCAAAACCACTTCCCCCCAAGCCCTAACAAGCTGAAGGAAACTCAAAGACAAACACATCCAACCAGGTGGGACTTGGGTTTCATGCATTCTTCTCACCCACGAAAGCTCACGCTCCAAAACGTCTGTTAGTCTATAAGGTGCCACAGGATTCTTTGCTGCTTTTGGAGATCCAGAATGACACGGCTACCCCTCTGATACTCTTCCTCCAAAGTTCATACCTGAGTGTGTCACTTCAGTGCTGAGTCAAGTGCTGGGGTCCCCTGCTGAATTCACTAAGGTTCAGTTCCCAACTTGGAGGAACTTGGTGTTTCACTCACTATTGCCATGTTCCTTGGTTAGGCATTCACACAAATCCAAAGTAGGTACAAATTACTACCATTCTAATCAGGTAGCATTTTACACCTATGTCATGCTGGTGTAAATGACTGCACACGATACAGGCCCACAGTGAATTAAGCCTCCAGTTTCCTCTGAAGGATTAAATTGTGACAAAATTGGTAGTTCAGTTAATCCCCAGGGCAGAAAATGCCAATGATACAAACTAATGCAGCTCTATTTTCTGAATCCCACATATGGGCTGAGCAAGTGTTTCAAATGAATAAAAGCTACACTCAGGAAATTAGCTTTACATGTTAAGTTTGAGGAAAAGCTTTTCATGGCAAGAAACACACAGTCTTTTAAACATTAATTCATATGATTAAAGTTGGCTCTTCTTCAGAGTTTGCTTCCAGTGAAATTTAGGGTTCCTTTACAGAACTTGATTATTCCATGAATCCTTAAAAGGATCACAGTGTAGACCCCAGCACAGGCAACAGTCTAATCAGCAGGATAGCTTCCATCCTGGAAATAATCATCTCCAAGATCAACCCACAGTAAGCATCCATAGCAGATCCCAGTGGAAAGAAGAGAAGAGAAGAGAACCGAACCAAACCATTGAAGAAAGATCGACAAATATTCAACAGAAATAAGTAATACCTGGGTTTGCTAATAAAGTTGTTAAGAATAATTCACACCACTGCAGGGCCACCACTGCACAAAAGAGCGCATTACCTGGGCTGTTCAGTTACTGGGTGGCTTGGTGACAGTTCAGAAAAATAGTGCAAAACATATGAGCAATATACTACAAACTCAGTAGTGAAGAGCAGTGATGTGAAGAATTCCTTAGCAGCTTGTAACATTAACTGTGCTCTTCCAGAAGGAGGATACAAAACTTCTTGTGAAAAGATATATTAAAACAGCTGTAGTGGAGAAAACAATCCACTGGATCATTCAGAAATTGAGATCCATCCTTAACCAACATGAAGTGCTACAAAGATCAATGTCAAATAGTGATTGCCAATTGTCTGCAGCAACCTTTACCAATTTGGACAAAGATTTTGATTACAGCTCTATGTCCAGCTATATATACCTCCCTCAAAGTCATGGGAGAGAAGAAAGGGTGGGGAGAGGAAAACTGGGAAGAAGGAGAATGTTACAACCTCAATAAGAAAGTCAGGAGACCTCTAAAAAGCCTTAATAGCACACAAGCCAATTTTGCTGGGATCTCTAGTGGCTCCAGCAGAACCCAACATGGGAAGAAGACTGTGCTCCGTTACCTGCTGCTTTAAAACAATTTTAGCTCAATGGCTAAATTTAGATTTTAAAATAGGTGCAGAAATAAAACAACATGGAACTAACTTCAATGACCTCTACAGAGCAGGAAGCTGCCTGAGTTAAGCCAAGGATGGTCTCTTTGGTCATTAAATTCTCACATATACAGCAATGTTGCAGATCAAGCAGCAGACAAATTAAAATGATTGTACAGTTCTCCTGTTCCATATATATTCCCAGCTTATTGCTCCTGCTAGCCTTTGTAAAAACCTATTGGTCAAAGAAAGGACACCACTAACAAGTGTGAGGACTTGCTTTACGAATCAGTGTTTCATCGGGATTCCCTGCAGCATTTCATAGGCACCCAGGTATCTTCAGAAAAGAAAGTAGTTAAAAGGCAAAACATCCTGTGCAATGGTGTTTATGTACCAAAGGGCTGGAGAGAGGGGAAGATCGTCAGTTACATGAACAGCACTTACCTGCTGACTGAGATTCTTGCAGCACCTTAATTTCACAGCCACCCTAAATTAAAAAAAAATAAAATGTCACCAAAATGAGAACAGAATAGGGGAACACATGTTCAGTGCTTGTGAGCCCTATAAGGACTCTCTAGCTAACACTGGTGAGGTTGGATGTGATATAAAAATAAATATATGGCGTATATAATTTTTTTTATTATATCTCCTTTCCCACATACCCCTTGTTGTTTGACTTGGGGGAGCAGGGAGAGAAACTAAACTAACAAGCTGTGTGCCTCTCTTCACCCAGACCACTTTCTCGTATGTTGTATCCTGTCCCCAATCCTTTTATCCATACTTTTAAGAGTCTAAGCAATTAAGAACGGGGATTCCTTTAAGACTCCAAGCACAGAGGGGCCCTTATCATCAGTGGGCCTCCAGGAACTACTGTAATATGGATAAATAGGAAAAATAATAATAATGCTATTGATTCTGATCTAAACAGAAAAAAATTGGACAGAAAGCAAACAAAGATACTTCAGAATAATCATAAAACTCCAGGGGATGAGCAGATATCTGAGATAATTCATAGCCGGTCTTGTACAAGCGAGGCAACCATCCAGAGAGATAATGATTCTACTCACTATGGCATTATGGGTGCCAATGTCCAGATGCTCTAGTGGTGGAATCTGCATTTTATGGCCTGGGGCAGTCCTTAAGCAATGTTGAGAAGGAAGTGTGGCAATAAGTTTCTTAGTTTCCTGTGGCATAACAGAAGCAGAGTAGCAGTAAGTGTATATTGGCGGTGGGGAGAAGTGCTTGACTTGTACCAACATGGTTAACTTTATTGCAAGAGTATGGGAGTCACTATGAAAATGGAGAAGTAGTATCGATTGGTCCTTCTTTGATAGAAATGGTGGAATGAAGTTCTGCCTAAAAATCAAAAGATTTCATCTTAGGCACTTGCATTTTTCCTACTGAGCATCTTTTTTGGAAAAAATAGTACTTATCAACAGCTATTGCCTTTGCAAAGGAAAAAGAGGACTTTGAAAAATGAGTCCCAGGGCAGGTTGACTCTTACAGAGATTATCCCTCAATCCACCACCCTATTGCAACTGGTAATGGTTATTCAAAATACAGACAATAGCAACTTGCGAATCCCCCCATCCCAGACCTTACAAAAGAGGCCGGGAATCATAGAATCATAGAATATCAGGGTTAGAAGGGACTTCCGGAGGTCATCTAGTCCAACCCCGTGCTCAAAGCAGGACCAATTCCCAGCTAAATCATTCCAGCCAGGGCTTTGTCAAGCCTGACCTTAAAAACCTCTAAGGAAGGAGATTCCACCACCTCCCTAGATAACCCATTCAAGTGCTTCACCACTCTATTCACCACCCCATCACGCATAAGACAGAACTCTCTGGGTGTCTGATCCTTTATGGGGAGGAATATAACCTTGGTAGAACATCTGCAGATGACACACCGAAAAGCGATTCTTTCTAGCAACGTTGCTAGATGGACTTTCCAGCACACAGTAATATTCCAGGATAAAAAGGATCCAGGAAATGTGTGTGTATTTGAGAAAACTCAAACCCAACCTCGTACAAGTTACACAGCCATTCAGAAAGCTCCATGTATGTTGCCCTAATAGTGTGATGAGGAAGACAAGAAGATGGTAGCAGCAGCGGCTCCAGGCACTAGTGCTCCAAGCCCGTGCATGGGGCAGCAAGCTGCGGGGGGCGGCCTGCCAGTCGCCGTAAGGGCGGCAGTCAGACAGCCTTCGGTAGCTTGCCTGTGGGAGGTCCGCCGGTCCCGCGGATTCAGCAGCAATTTGGTGGCAGGTACGCCAAAGCCGCGGGACCAGCGGACCTCCCTCAGGCAAGCCACCGAAGGCTGCCTGAATGCCATGCTTGGGGTGGCAAAAAAGCTAGAGCCGCCCCTGGATGGTAGTGTCAAATTCCTCATTGTATGGCCTGTGGACAGTTCTGATGCAATTTCTGAGAGAAGGAGAGAGAGAGAATTAATTTCATAAGGGATCCCAGTATAGAAAGGACTGTAATACATGGGTTCTTCATTTGATCTTGAATTAAAAAAATAGATTCACAAGGGAGAAATTAGATATGAGAAATATGATCAGTGCTCTTAATTTGCTTGAATCTGATCTAGGCAAGAATAAAATGGTTACAGACTTTCCAGCAAACCAATTCAGGAGTAACTAGAAGATTCCAGGAGAAGAGCAAATAGATCATGAAAATGCATCCTACAACCTTGTGCATGCTACTCAGTCTCTGAGAGAGTTAATGACTCCCCTGTTCTGCCATAGTATGATGCTATGGCAGAAGAGACAGCAGTGGCAGATGTCTCATTATATGGTTTGGGGGCAGTTCTTCAGCAATGTCAACAAAAAAGAGAGAGTGGAATCATGTTGCATGTATTTCCTGATGCCTAACAGAAGCAGAGCAGCAGTATTTGTATACTGCGGGGAAAAGCCTGTGCAGGAATGTCAACATGTTTAGCTTTTCTGGTTGGGTATAGCGTCCACTATCACATAAGTGCAGAAGTTTGGTTGGTCCTTCTTGGATCAAGCATCCTGGATACATTTTCCAAAAACGCCCAGGTTTCTTCTTAATCACATTTACGGTACCTACAAAAATATTACATGCACCAAAAATGATATTGGCAAAAGCAATTTCCCTTTGTAGAGCTCCACTTAACACACTCTTTGTCAGAAGGAGGATGTGAAAAAGAGTCCAGGGGAATTTTCACTGTACAGAGAATATTTCAAAGCCTATCAACAGTTAGTCATGTCACAAACTTCGTGAGCTGAGGTGGCATTGAAAAGTCACAGAGGAAACTGGTGCATAAATAAAAGCCTTTAAACAGCCTTTCAATGAGTGTGGGGAGTGGTGTCAAGCCACAACCAAGAATAATGGAAAAGTCCAAAATATGCCAAATACTGCCAACTTAACTAGTGGAAGCACTGATGTCTAACAGAAAGATACACAAACAAAACAGCAACAAAGAACCAGCTACAATGTCATTCACAGAGGTAAACAGTTGCCTGAAAGACATGTTCAACAGCTAATTATCATGTAGCAAGCCATGGTTACTGGCCAAGCAGAAGCCCCAGCATCTCAATGGGATGGACAAAGTAGAAACCTTCCAAAGAAACACAGTGGAGCTCTGGAAAATCCAAACAAAGAATTGTGAGCATAAGAAGAGACTGTCCCTGCCTTGAAATTATAGTCTAAATACACAAAACAAATAAAAGGTGGGAGGGGAAACAAAGACTGGAAGCGACTTGCTCATGGTCACAAAGGTTAGTGTCAAAGCTGGGACTTGAACGCAGCTCTCCTAGCTCCCACTCCACTACCCTAGTCGTTAGATTGTCCTAAACTGAGACATCTACATTGGTTATCTGTGTCACAATCTACAATACAGTGCTAGTAAAGGATATCGGGAGATGTTTGTTATGTTATCATTTAATGTCTTAATTTCAGCTTCTTATTTGATATTCTAAGTGTAACCCTTTGCCCATCAGAGTTGGCAGCAACAAGGGCTGGGTTCAGTATCTAGGGGTTCCGTTTCAATAACACAATGCAAAACTGGCTTGAGCCCCCACCCAGTGACCTGGGACAATTACATACCGCCCGCCAGGCACCTCTAAAAGGCAATACTTCCCTTCTTGCAAGCACAGAGTCTGAGTGTAACAACAGCTTTTTAATAAAGGAGGAAAGCAGTGTGGCATTATGTTGGGGAAACACCGCAAACAGGATTCATAACACAAACCATGAGAAAAAGACCCACCCTCATGTAAGTTTGGCAGTGTCCTTTTTCCCTCAGGGTCTTAAGTCCAGAAACCCAACAGTCACCCCTCTGACAGTTTCTGTCCTTGGTCAGTGCAGCCCCCAGAGTTCAGAAGTTCATCTGCAGAGTTTACATCCCAGCCTGGGGGGAGGTATGGGGGGGCATCTTACATGCTCTGCTGCTCAGGTTGATGGCCAATTGCAATGCCTCTCTATGGGGTACTGCTGCAGTCTTCACTGCCAGCTGTGCCTCTCTGCCAGCTACCCTGCTATCCACTCACCAACTTGTTTTCAGCCCCCACCCAAGCTCTCAGTGACTTTAGCTGATAGAAGGGGGAGCCTCAGTGCTGGTGCACTACTAGCCCAAAGTAGGTCTAATACTTAAACCTAGGTATCTGTGATCTTAGCTCTGCAGCATGTAACAAAACTTCTAATAGAGCTAAAATTAGCTCTATTATTACACAGAGAAGAGCACTCAACATGACACCAGCCTCTTCTCTACTCCCCTCCCCCCCATGGGCATTGGAACCCATGTCCCTTGCCTAGTGAGTGCTACTTAGTTGAGAGCGAGTCCCTCCAGCATAAAATGCCAAGTACAGTTCTACTGTCCTTGATTCACATAACCAGGATAACAACATTTTATTACTCCTGCCTCAATAACAAAGAGACTGGGGATCCCACAGCAACCAAAGTGACCGTGTGGGCAAGCAATCCATCATGCTAGGCAGGGTGGGTGTGCCCATGCAAATATTATCAGTCCTTGAAGTCCTTTTCCACAGCTGACCACCAGATGTCAGGGTAGAGCTCATTCTGACTCTACTTACGCAAGGATTGTTCTTTTTGTTTTTAATGTATGCTCCATTTGACAGGTATGGAGCAAGGATATTATTAGCTTAAAACCCTAGAACTTCACAATTAATGCACAAACTGAATGTACAGTGGCAACATGTGTTAACCAACCGTTTATACAAGCCGTAAGGATATTGCTTCAATAAAAAGTTACATTGTGAGAAAAGAGTTCAGTAAAGTTCCTTCTTACTGAGGCTCTGCCCAGCACCAGGTCCGTTTCTTTACAGTATCCAACTGCAAGCGTCTCTAGAGTGCGAACACTAAGCAGGGACGAATGGTACAAAGAGACTGAACAAGGCATGATGGAATCCAGCAAGAGAACATTTAGGATAAAGGACAGGGAAAACATTTTATAGGGTGAGGCCTATTAGAGCAAGGAAGAGCCCCCACCAGGGATTCCAGGGGTTCAGTCATTATAACTCAGACTGCACAAAAAAAACATTAGAATTGCACTGAAGGGATAATCTCTTCCACCTAATAGTTATTTTACCAGGCTACTGCTCTATGAGGGAAAACTGTTTTCAGTTTGGGTGGTTTTTTTCCTGTGTGTTCCCAAATTAAACTGCTGGCAATGAGGCCAGCTGAAAATATTCCCTGACTATCGCCCCAGCTGTGTGTACTTTGTGATGAGGTGGGGAGCTGTAATAATTGCTCACATACATATGACACCTTTTCCATACACATTTCCAAACTGCACATAGGAAGAACCCTTTCACTCATACCCCCTTGGGGTGACTGGGCAGGGCCCAGGAATGCAAATTGCACAGAGCCTGCTGCATCATAGTGGAGAGAGGAAATTTAGGCCAGCGACACTCAGGCAAACCCCGCCCCAACCGAGTGTAACTTTGGGATAGTTAACTATCAATGCCATGGTTTTACAGTCTCATCTGCAGACAAACTTCCTGAACATGTTGGGAATTGGAATTTTTCAGAGGGAAAGAACAGGGTGAGAATGTGGCCTCTCTAGTGTGTTACAGCATCAGATGGAGGAAACAGGTTATTCAATCTAGAGGAGTATGGTTGCCCAAGACTGAAGGCAGAAATTCTCTGTGAAGTAGGAATTCATAAGGAGGATTCAAACGAGATTGATAGTGGAGTCTAGGAGGTGTTTTTCAAGATAGACAATTCAAACAACCTTCAGAAACACGTAGGCAGGTCTGGCTGCCTTCCCTCTGCTTCAGAAAAATCACTGTTAACCCTCCCAGGGAGATGCCTGGAATGCTTCTTAGTAGATCACTGTGCATGTGGTCTTCAGAGAATCTGACCAGCTGAGCTCTAACCCATCCAGAGTCTTTACTTCAGGCCCACAGCAGCTGTGTGTAAAACATGGGGAATGACTCACATTGGGGTCCTCAAATCACTAAGCCAGAGTTTGAACGAGATTGTTTTTGGAAATAACTGAGGGGAAGAATATGCAGGATTCAGCTGCAGCATTGCTGTCACCAGCCTTCCAGAATCATGAGTTAAACAAACCAAAATAACAATCTTGGTTAAAGATAACATTAAAATAAGAATATATAATAATGACATGACCATTTGGGGTGCTTTGTGTGTGTAATTGTTCCAGGTTCCAAAATTCAACCTTTAGTGCACCAGTGCCATAACAAGGGCAAGGCGAGTGAGGCATTTGCCTCGGTTGCGCAAAGCGGAGAGGCGCAGCTCTACCGTGATCAGCGACGCTTCAGCGGCAGCTCTACCACCACTGTTTCTTCAGCGGCAATTCGGCAGCGGGTCCTGGTTGGAGGGAAGGACCCACTGCTGAATTGCCGCTGCCACTTCATTCATTCTTTGGCAGCAATTCGGCAGCAAGTCCCTGAGTCCCTCTTGGAGAGGAGGACTGGCCACCAAATTGCCACCGAAGAATGAATGAAGTGGTGGTGGCAATTCAGCGGCAGGTCCTTCCCTTTGACAGGGACTCAGGGACCCGCCGCTGATTTGCCACCGAAGAGCCTGGAGCCAGCCCTTGCCTTGGATGCAAAAATTCCTTGTTATGGCTCTGCAATGCACACACTTTGCACACAAATGTGGCTCCTCTCCCCCTCTTTGGCAGCTTGGAGTGGGACTCCTCTTACCCTGGCCTATTCCCTACTGTGTGGAGAGCTGCCTTTCTATTCCTCTCCAACTTTCTCCCTTATTATTGTCCTGTCTTCCTCCCCACCCCACCCCCGTCTTCTGCCCTCATTCACACTCCATGTCTCTGCTCCCAGCTCTACTTGCCCCCTACTTTCACCAACCCCTGTATTTCCCCTCCCAGTTTATAGCCCCTGACACTTGATCTCTGACTCTCTGCACTCCTCACTTCCTTGTAACCCCGAGTATCCCACCAGCTCCCCCACATTTTCTTGCATCCATCCCCCTTCCTGCAGCTCCCACATTCCACTCTCTCTCCTCAGCTTCCTCCTGCCTCCACAGACCCCTGTACTCCCTTCACTATCCCTCCTGCTGCCCTACACCCACACTCCCTCTCTCCCTCCCAATTACATTAGGGCCTTAGGTCTACACTGCACATTCCTTATGGTGGCGTGTAGCGTGCATACACTGCAAACACCCCTAGCATGCATATGTAAGCAGAGTCAGGATGAGCTCTACCCTGACATCTGGTGGTGAATTGTGGTGAGTTGTGGAAAAAAACTTCAGGGGCTGATCTTGTTTGCAGAGGCACACCACCCAGCCTAGCATGAGCCCACAGCAGCCCAAAATGGTCACTTTGGCTGCGGTGGGATCCCCAGTTTCTCAGTTATTGGGGCAGGAAGAATAAAGTGTTGTTACCCCGATTATGTGAATCAAGGACAATGAAACTGTCTTATGACAGAGGGACTCGCCATCAACTAAGTAGCACTCGCTAGACAAGGGACAGGGGTTCCAAAACCCAGTGAAGGGAAGAAGAAAAAATGATGATGATAATAAATAATAATAATAATAATAATAATAGGAGCTAGGTATTTGTGCCTGATGGTGTAGGCCCCTTTTGAGGGCCTGAAATACCACCACCTCTCTACTATGGAATATCAGAGCTAATTTTAATTCTATTAGGAGTCTAGTTACAGGTTGCTGAGCTAAATTCACTTTGGGCCAATAGTGCACCAGCACTGAGGCTCCCCTACTACAAGCTGAAATTACTGAAGAGCTGAAATCACTGAGTGCTGGTGGGGGCCTGAAGATATGTTGCTGAGCAGCTAGAAGAGCAGTTTGTGGGATGACTGGAGTGGCTCATGGGACAACTGGTGGAGCAGAGCAGTTCGCAGAATGTCTGGAGTGGCTCACAGGATGGCTGGTAGAGCGGCTGGTGGAGTGGTTCCTGGTGAAGGCTGCAGCAGAACCTCATGGAGAGGCAGAGCAGTCAGCCTTGGACCACGTAAGGTGCCCCTTAACGCCACTGTGTGCCCTCCACCCACCACCGCCCCCGGCTGGGAGGTAAAACTCTGCAGATAAACTTTTAAACTCTAGGGTTGCACTGCCCAGGGACAGAGACTTTTGGGGTGTTAGACTTTTGGGACTTTGGGTGATGTTTTGGTTGCTGGTCTTAAGACCCTGAGGGGAAAAGGATACTGCCAAACTTACTTGGGGGGGGGGTCTTTTGCTCATGGTTTATGTTATGAATTCTGTTTGTGGTGTTTCCCCAGCATAATGCCGTATTGTTTCCCTCCTTTATTAAAAGGATTTTGCAACACTCAGACTCTATGCTTGTGGGAGGGGAAGTATTGCCTCCTAGAGGCGCCCGGGGCAAGGGGTGGTATGTAATTGTCCCAGGTCACTGAGTGGGGGCTCAAGCCGGTTTTGCACTGTGTTATTGAAACGGAACCCCTAGATACTGAACCCAGCCCTTGTTGCTGCCAACTCAGACAGGCAGAAGGGTTACACATATAAGCAGCAGTGTAAATGGTGAGGCACTGCTTAAGGCGAACAGAGTGAAGACACACCTGAATCTTTATGTATGTCCCCTACACGGCTCTCTACACACCCAGTCATGTCCTGTCTACACTGCTATTTTGAGCAGGGGATTATCCCACTGATTCCCCACTGCTGGTGTCTTTCCCTATTGGAGTGAAAGACTCTGGCAATGGGGAAAGGCTCTGGCAGGGGGAGGTAGCAGGGAAAGACACCAGCAACTCCCCGTTGTGGAGTCTTTCTCCATTGCACCCCCATAGCCTCTCACTGATGTGCATAGCACTGTAGCAACACTCCGCAGTGTGGATATAGCCTGCTTTTCACTATGAGGCGGGTGCAACATGCACCCTACTCACCAACCCCAGCCATATGTGCTGTAGGCACTAGCAAACTAAGCAATTGCTTAGGGCCTCAGTTAGCTCAAGGGGGCCCCCTATTCACTTTTTTAGTATGTGTTGTGGGGAGGGGCAAAAATATTCCTGCTTGGGATCCCCCAAAAGGCTAGCAATGCCTGTGGCTATCACCTTGGTTTCCCAGGGAGACGGCCAACTTTGCAGGGCTCAGGAGCAGCAGCCTGCATCTCCCCTTTTTTAGGCAGGCAGTTACTTAGCCACCCCTTACAGTGGGCTTCACCCAGTGGATGATTGCTTTAGAAAAGCGTAGAGCAAAGACTATGGTGAGGGCAGCCACAGCAAGCTTCCTGCAGCCCAGAAAGACCATCAGTATGGAGCGAGCTGGGAGAACACTGCCTGGTGGTGGACATGAGTCACTGCAGCTCAGCAAATACAAGCTGAAGCCTCTGGGATGCAATCCACGTTGTAGAGCAGATGATCAGAGGAGAAAAAGGCAGGTTACTCATCCTGGAAAAGGTGACATGACAGGACAGAGTGCAGGGAAGTGAAAACAACTACTATCCATACCACAAAGAGAATTTTATTAAAGAGAGGTGCAGACCCAGGCTGGGATTTGGCCTTGGGGTTTACACTTTGATCCCAGAGGCTCCACCTAGCACTATGTCTCCTCAGACAACACAGGCTTTATTCACATGGCAGCACATAGACAATTCTGATCAAACCTTATTGTGTTTTTCCCAACCTGTGATTCCCACATGAGAGGTGCCCAGGTGCAATAAGGAGTGTGGAACTGAGCATGAACTGCTTCCTCCAGCTGCTTTCCTCCTCTGCCCCACAGTCTCTGTTAATCTCCAGCGGCTCCCTACACTTCCCTTCCCTTTTCGTTTCTCTCTCTCTCCCCACCTTCACTCCCTCTCTTCTCACTCCCCTGCACAGTCTCTCACCTGCAACCCATATCACCCAGTCTTAACAGAAACAATGGGAGGTCACCAACACTTTTACTAAGGGCATCTCACGTCACAGCTGACGACTATTGGAAAATGCAGGGCATCTTGACTGTGGACAATGGGTGACTTCAGTCCTATTATACATAATTGGAAACTGTGGTTGTTTGGATGAAGGGCAAAATTTTGCAAATCAGATGCCAGAAAACAGGAGATAATGAGAAACCTTGAATGCACATGTGCGCACATAGACACAATGAAACCATAGGAGCTGACAGCTCTGAGGTTGCCCTCTGTGCTTATCACAGGAGTTTCTGTGGAGGATAACACTACATGCTTCACCTTGTCTGCTGCTTGGCCCTCGCTGATGCATGAGCAGTGCCACCCATAGGCCCAAACTATGTATTGCATTGTTATAATCTATGTCCTTGCTCTTATACCAAAGGCTGATAAACTCCACTCATGATGCCCTCCCTCAAGTGATATGGAGCCCTATCATCATGCAAGTATAGAACAGTTAGTGGTCCAATGAAGTTTGAGAACCACTGAATTAGATCATAGGTAGGGCTCTACCAAATTCATGGCTATGCAAAACATGTCATAGACCTTGAAATCTGGTCTTTTGTGTGCTTTTACCCTATATTATACAGATTTCATGGAGGACACCAGCATTTATCAAATTGTGGGTCCTGACCCAAAAGGGAGTTGCAGAAGGAGACCCTTTATTTTAGGGAGGTCACAGTATTGCCACTCTTATTTCTGCACTGCCTTCAGAGTTGGGGGGCTGGAAAGAGGCGACTGATCACCAGGTGTCCAGCTCTGAAGGCAATGCCCCACCAGCAGCAGTGCAGAAGTAAGGATGGCAATACCATACCATGCCATCCTTACTTCTGTGCTGCTGCTGGCAGCAGCTCTGCCTTCAGAGCTGGGCTTCCAGCCAGCAGCCACCACTCTCCAGCTTCCCCGCTCTGAAGGCAGTGCCACCACCAGCAGCAGCACAGAAGTAAGGGTAGCAGTATCGCAACACTCCCTACAATAACCTTGCAACACCCCCACAACTCCTTTTTGGGTCAGGACCTCTACAATTACAACACCGTGAAATTTCAGATTTAAATAGCTGAAATCATGAAATTTATGATTTTTAAAATCCTATGACTTGAAATTGACCAAAATGGACTGTGAATTTGCTGGGTCCTAATCATAGGTTCTGGAATGAGAGGTTCTGAGCCTGCTACAGCAGCCCCTGGCTTGAAGTGGTTTCCATTATATACCGGGCTTACAATTTGTATAGTGGAGGTGTGAGAGTCATTGTTCCAGCACCCTGGAATTAGAGTGAACTTCTTACTTCTGTCATAGTATAGATTTTCCAAAGTTTGGATCATTTTTATAGCTCTTTTCTGAACCCTTTTTGTCCTTGCCCTGCAACATTTTATATCCATTGTACCTCACATTCTTGAAGCCCCCTCATCAGCCTCCTTGTATTGTGTGTGTGTATTGGGATGACACTGCTTGGGCTAAAAGTGGAGTTTGTGAGCAACTTAATTTGACAGGACTAGATAATGTCTGATCCTTCCAAGAATACACTGAGCCTCCTCCTTCCTTATCTGATCTAATACCGCCACTCTAAAATAGAACAGAATAGACTTCAGGGGCTTTGGGTCAGACCCTAGCGCCTGATTCTCCTTTCACTTGCATCAGTGTAAATAAGGAATAACTCAACTGAAGTTGTTAATTACACTGGTGTAAAACTAGTGAGAGATAAAAATAAGGCCCTATGTGCACAAGCCAAAGCTGTGCAAAATCACAGAATTATAGAAATTGCAGCCCATGGGGCTAGCTTGCTCTATTAGCTGTTTGGTTTGATTGATATTATTTTCTTGGTTTACATTTTGTACTAAATAATCCCAGTATACATTACTTCATTATAATTGGCTGTAATGGAAGGAACCTACAGGCCTATATCCTGTATGATTAGCTAGAGCAAGTTAGCACAAGTGTTTGTAACCTTTGGTATAGATATATGGCCTATCGGCTCCCCTTTTGACTTTGGGGAACGGAACAGAGAACTGAATGGGTTTACCATAATTCTGGAACATACTGCTAACCACAAGGTACACCGCAGAACATGGAAGAAGGATCTAGGCCAAAGGTAACTGTTTTGAGGATGAGATAATGGATATTAATATGTATGAACATGGTATTAGTATGTCAGAATATTCTAGCCTATAGAGTAAGTGTACCCTAAGAATTATGAGTGATGAAATAAGATTTGGGCATAGAAGGTTGGGCATTGATATGAATATTCAGAGTAGTGTCGGGACTCTATAAGGGGGCAAACCATCACACGGTGTAGTCACTCTTTCCCTTAGTTATCGTCTGTGAAGCTATCAGCTTAGTTCTGCAACAGTTTAGCTACTGAACACTGAAACCTAATCTCTACCAGTTTGGGTTTGAGGCGCTTGCACCATCAAACTCACTGAGCATGCCAGCGACGAGGCTGGTCTTCTGTCTCCCACTACCAGGTCTCCAAGGAAGGGTGTGAATATGCTAGTTGAAGTAGCCTTTTATAAAAGGGATATTACTACCAGGCACTATAGAACTCTATTACTTAGTTGTGGGTCTGTGGAAACCACTTCAAGCCAGGAGCCGCTGCAGCAGCCTCAGAACCCCTAGTACCAGCGCCCTACCAAATTTACGGTCCATTTTGGTCAATTTCCTGGTCATAGGATTTTTAAAATTGTAAATTTCATGATTTCAGCTATTTAAATATGAAATTTCACAGTGTTGGCTCTATATCTAGTTGGCAGTCAGGGCCAGCTCTAGGCACCAGCAAAGCAAGCAGGTGCTTGGGGCAGCACATTTGCAGGGATCCAACATGGGAGCTGAGAACCAACAGGGGGCCCTGGGAGCTGTAGTTCCTTGGTTAGCTCCCTGCCTATAAAGCTGGCCCTGGCACAAGGAAAGAACTACATTTCCCAGCATTCTGTTGGCAGCTATCAACAGGAAAGAGAGAGGGAGGGAATGAGGTAGCTGAGACCTCATGCTGCAGCTTGCTGTGAATGGAGAGCTCACCGCTAGAATGGAGTGGCACTATGAACGGTAGGTAGACCATATTTTAACATTCAAAAAGAGGACACTCCACGAAGGGGGGGGTAGCCCTGCCCCCTATTCACTTCCCGCCCCCTGACTGCCCCCCACAGAACCCCCAACCCATCCAACCCCCCTGCTCCTTGTCCCCTAACCGCCTCCTCCCAGGACCCTCCACTCCTAACCGCCCCCCGAAACCCCAACCCATCCATCCCCCCCACTCCCTGTCCCCTGACTGCCCCGACCCCATCCACATCCCACCCCCCTGACAGCCCACCCCAGAACCTCCAACCCCCCATGCTCCCTGTCCCTTCACTGCTCCCTGGGATCCCATGCCCCTTCTCCAAGCCCCCAGCCTCCTTACCATATGTAACGATGCTGGTACTGGCAGAACCCAACTGCGAGTGCCAATTCAGGACAAATTGTTTAAAACAGGGCAGTCACAGCCCAAGGCTGGGGTTTTTCCACCTCTAAGGCAAACCAAACCAGCCAGATGAAGAGGATTTTGGTTTCACCCCACTGCAGGGCCGCCCAGAGGATTCAGGGCCCTGGGGCAAAGCGGGGGAGCTGTGGCGCTTGTACTCACCCGGTGGCAGTCCGGGTCTTTGGCGACATTTCAGCGGCAGGGGGCCCTTCAGTTGCTCCACGTCTTCGGCAGCACTGCAGGGCCCCCCCACCGCTGAAATGCTGCAGAAAACCCAAACTGCCGCCAGGCCAGGGCTTGCGGGACCCCTGCGAGGCCTGGGGCCTGGGGCAAATTGCCCCACTTGCCCCCCGCTCTGGGCAGCCCGGCCCCACTGGCTAACCACAAGTCACACAAGCAATTCCCTTAGATACTCTAGTTTCCCAGTATCACCACCAGTGCCACTCGTAATGGAGACAAATGGTTATGAAAACCAATACCCCAATAAAAGAAAAAAGGTTCTCCTGTTCCCAAAGGACCAAGCCCCAGACCCAGGTCAATATACAAATCAGATCTTACCCACAAATCACACTGTTGCCAATCCTTTAAAATCTAAAATTTAAAAGGTTTATTCATAAAAGGAAAAAGATATAGATGAGAGCTAGAATGGGTTAAATAGAATCAATTACATACAGTAATGGCAGGGTTGGAAGGGACCTCAGGAGGTCATCTAGTCCAACCTCCTGCTCAAAGCAGGATCAACACCAACTAAATCATCCCACCCAAGGCTTTGTCAAGCCTGACCTTAAAAATCTCTAAGGAAGGAGATTCCACTATCTCCCTAGGTAACCCATTCCAGTGCTTCACCACCTTTCTAGTGAAATTTTTTTTCCTAATACCTAAACCTCCACCACTGCAACTTGAGACCATTACTCCTTGTTCTGTCATCTGCTACCACTAAGAACAGTCTAGATCCATCCTCTTTGGAACCCCCTTTCAGGTGGTTGAAAGCAGCTATCCCCTCTCATTCTTCTCATTTGCAGACTAAACAATCCCAGTTCCCTCAGCCTCTCCTCATATGTCAGGTGCTCCAGCCCCCTATTAATTTTTGTTGCCCTCCACTGGACTCTTTCCAATTTGTCCACATCCTTCTTGTAGTGTGGGGCCCAAAACTGGACACAGTACTCCAGATGAGACCTCACCAATGTCGAATAGAGGGGAATGATCACATAAGCCCCTGCTTATACAGCCCAAAATGTCATTAGCCCTCTTGGCAACAAGGGCACACTGTCGACTCATATCCAGCTTCTCATCCACTGTAACCCCTAGGTCCTTTTCTGCAGAACTGCTGCCTAGCCATTTGGTCCCTAGTCTGTAGCAGTGCATGGGATTCTTCCTTCCTAAGTGCAGGACTCTGCACTTGTCCTTGTTGAACCTCATCAGATTTCTTTTGGCCCAATCCTCTAATTTGTCTAGGTCCCCCTGTATCCTGTCCAAGGTCAGCCTTCATCACCCATGTAGGGCTGTATGAATTTAATGTGCTCCCTTTCAGGCTGCGAAATGCACCCACCACCTTCCAAAAACTTGGAGATAGTTTCCTAGCGGGACTGGGAGAATCTTCAGTCGCCTACCTTGACTATGTGGCCATATTTTCTGATTCATGGGCAGAACACCTGGAACATCTACAAAAAGCCTTCGAGTGCATAAGGGAGGCAGGACTAACTGTTAAGGCTAAAAAGTGTCAAATAGGCCTAAACAGAGTGACTTACCTTGGACACCAGGTGGGTCAAGGAACTATCAACCCCCTACAGGCCAAAGTGAATGCTATCCAAAAGTGGCCTGTCCCAAAGTCAAAGAAACAGGTCCAATCCTTCTTAGGCTTGACTGAATATTACAGGCGATTTGTACAGCACTACAACCAAATTGCCACCCCACTGACAGACCTCACCAAAAAGAAACAGCCAAATGCAGTTCACTGGACTGGAAGGTTTGTTGAGAGGTTTGTGAAAGGGTGACTGTGAGGTTTTATTGGCCCAGCATCCACAAGAAGTATGAGAGTTTTGCACTTTATGCCCTGAATGTCAATGGACAAGCCCATGGAAGGTCCCTAAGGCCCTTCTAGTATCAGGATGCCATTTGTAATGGTAGGAATGGATTTAATAGGCCCCCTGGAAAACAGCTTAGCAGGACACCAATATATTTTTGGGACTATGTACTATTCCACATGCTACCCCAAGGCAATACCCCTCAGATCCACAAATGCAGAAGTTATCACCCACAGAGCTGATGGGAGAGCTCTCTCCTGTCAGCTTACGCATCTTTATTAAAGTGCTGCATAGGTGCAGCTGCGCCAATGCAGCATTTTAAGTGTAGACATGCCCTAAGACTGTCACCCAAACAGAGCCCAGTAACTTAGGGTGGGCTAAGGAGTGGTTCAGATATGGCAACATCTCTTTAGGGCCCTAGGTCAGAACCTGGTGGAGTGGGAGGGACCGAGTCCCTCTTCTCTGTACCCATCCCTTGTGTTCTGCCTCCGAAGGGTGGAAGCAGGGACATACAGGAGAGAGTGAGGTTTGACATATATAACTCCACAGGGCTCCCTCCAGGATGGGGAGTCTGAAAAGTACTGTGAAGCCACTGCCTAACCACTAGGCCAGCTATCAAACTGACCAGCTACAGTAGATTGGCCACTAACATGTTCCCTCAAAGCTGGACATTCGTTCACTTCCAGCAATAGAGTGGGCCTGCCCCTGCCTATGGCACCCCAGACCTGCCAGTGAGACCTTGGAGGCACCATGACTACAAAGTCATGCTGCATAAGGGACACCATATTTATGGGCGTGCCATCCCTCTCCTCTTGGTGTGACCTCGTACACACAGTGCATGTGAGGTCACGTCATGCAGGGGATGCCATTTTCAAGAGCATCTTGCCCTTCCCCCAGCATACTGACCTTGCATGCAGTGTGTGTACGAGGTCATGCTGTTGGGGGTGCTCGGTTCAAAATGTTGTTCCCTGTCTAATACTGGACAAAACCACATCTGGTTTTGTCTCAGTACCGGATGGGGGACAAATCAGCCAAAAAAAGGATGGTCCCATATAAAACTGGACAAGGGGCCTCCCTATGTTAGTGGCATTTGTTTGTTTTGTATGTTATGTAGACACCTATCCACTAGGAACTGGTCTGAGGCCACCTTATTTCACATGGGCTGCCAAACAGCCATCAGACCAACAGCCACATTTGCTTATTACCTACTTGGGCAGAATTTGAACCAGTGACTTGGGCCCTAATCTAGCAAAGATTAAAGTGAGATTCATCATCTACTTAAATTATACAGGCCAGAGAAGCAAAAAGCTTTGATGTTCATTACCTTCCCCCTAAGCTCATACTTCTGTGATTGTCAAAGAGATGGGCAGGATGTTATGTTAAAAATAGGGTTTTTTTAAATTCCTCTCTATGAATATGAGACGCCACCTGCCCATGGCATGACTTCAAGGGATGTCTTGAAACCTTTCAAATCAGGCTGTGATAAAGGCAAATAAAATGTAAGTGGCACTAAGAAACTTAACCTCGCTAGGTGAGTCACGAGTTACCTGGAAACTGGAAATGTTTTCAAACTAGAGAAAAGGAGATGGACAGATAGTATCAGCCTACGCAGCAAATCAAGTTGGGTCATTTAAACTGAATGACACCTTCATATTTGATTAGATCATACAGCTGTGGCTCTGTACTTAGCCACGTATACACTACTAACATTCATCTCAAATTAGCTCTACATGGTTAAAAGCTATAATGAAAAAATACCTCAAATTTCCCCTAGAAATCCAAAAGCAGAAACTGACTGAAACCTAGTCTGTGCAATTAGCATAGGCTACTCAACCCTAAAATAGAATGAAGGTTCTGCAAACAAACCTTGACATTACAATAAAACACTCCTACACATTCAGAGAAATGGTTCAAGTAAGGGTACATATATGCCATACCACCTTGGACTGTGCACTTGAATGGTGCACAACTGATCCGCAGCAGATCCCTAGATCCGCAGCAGGTACAGACATGACTGGAGGCCTAAACAATCCAATGTACACAAACTAGCCTCAATGATACTAGCTGATGCTGCTCCACTTTCAAGTCCTACATACGGACTGAGTATTTTAAGTGAGAAACAACATTAAAAAAAATAGCTTAAACTGTTTAAAAGTCTTTTCTAAAGTTTAAAATATTTGTAAAGGTTAGGAAAAAGTGTTTTACAGTGAGAAATGTAATTCTCTCTTAAATGTCAGCTACATTTTCTTTACACTCGTTTAATAAAGTTGGATTTTCTGCAGAGTTGTTTCTAAAAAATGGTGTTTTCTCCACTAAAATGCATGACATAGGAGACACATTTAAAAATACCCAGTGAAAAGTTTGCTGTGAGATAATGGCCCATCTCTAAACCAGAGTTACATGTGGGCTATAGAAATAGCGTGTTAGGGCATTATATCATTGTTGTGTGCAGTGTTGTAGCCATGTTGGTCCCAGGATATTAGAGAGAGAAGAGATCTCCACTGGGAAGTTTTGCTGGACTAAGATATGGTGTGCATTTAAAGTGTGGCAGTGATTCCGGAATACTTTCCCTATGTGGACACTCTTATTCCAGAATAAAGTGCTTAGTGGTGGTTTATTTTAATCCACTTCCAAAGCAGATTAAACTAAACTAGAAAAAATCACTCTGATTCTGGAATAAGCGTGTCCACACAAGGAGTTATTGTAACTACTGCAGAACAACAATTCTGGCAGTTTCCATGTGTAGACAAGCCCCAAGACAGAAACTTCCCCTGAAGTCTATTTTCTATTACTCTCGTAGACTTTTGCCTGTTCAATTGACTGGCCTGTTGGCTCAGATGCAGCAAATTCAACTCAAGCTAAGGTTAGAGGGATTTTCACAGCTTAACTCATTGTAATAAGACAACTTTCCTGCCACCTCCTGGGTGTCAGGAGACAGAACTGACAGGGGGACAATGATACTTGGAGATGATGGTAACAGACGTTCCTGGGGACTTGAATGCTAGCACAAGCAGTGCTTATCCTTCTTCCTGTTAAGAGTCCTGGTTCTACAGAAGAACCTTTCTAATAAATTTGCTCATAAACCATCAGTGGTGAAAAATTCTGTTACAAAGACACACACATCCAACCAGGTGGGGGACAGGCTTCATGTATTCTTCCTCCAAGGTTTACAGAAATGTCACTGTGTAGATTGTTGGTAGAAGGCGGGTGTAGAAGTACTGAGCAGTTTGCAGCCAATGTCACCTTCTTTCCCTTCTCTCCTGATATGTTCCACACCTGAGTATGTCACTTGAGTGCTGAGTCAAGTGCTGGGGTCACCTGTTGAATTCACTAGGGTTCCGGTCCCCAAGCTGAGCAACTTGGGACCCCATTAATCAATTCTCTGCTCCTTGTTTAACCATTTACACTAATGCAAAGTAGGTATAAAGGGCTACTGCTCTAATCTCATAGGGTTTGACACCTACTTTGTACTGATGTAAATGACAGCACACGGTACAGGCCCTCAGTGAATTAAATCTTCAGTAGCCTTAGAAGCAATCAGTTCTCACAACACTGGCAGTTCAGATTGTGACAGCCCATTGCCATTGCTAGTCCCCTCTGGTAGAGGAATTAGTGCAGTTCTGCTGCACATGGGTGTGCGCAGGGGACAGGCTGTGCAAGGAGATGTGCTCTCTGCATGGAGTTCAGCTCAAGTCCATAGCAGCTCCCTTTAAAGCAGTGGACAGTGAGTGAGAAGGGTAAGAGTGGGGGCCTAAGCAACCCCTTGGGTAGAAAGTTCCAATGATATGAGCTGCTTCAGCTTAGTCTGCAATTCCTAATATAATATATGGAGATATACCTATCATACAGAACTGGAAGGGACCCTGAAAGGTCATTGAGTACAGCCCCCTGCCTTCACTAGCAGGACCAACTACTGATTTTGCCCCAGATCCCTAAGTGGCCCCCCTCAAGGGCTGAACTCACAACCTGGAGTGTAGCAGGCTAATGCTCAAACCACTGAGCTATATGGACTAAGAATAACATGAAGAAAAACTGCACTAAAAACTTAGACCCTTTCTGAAATTTATATTAACTTTTAACAGTGAGAGATGTTCGTACTTGTTGAAACTCAATTCATATTATTTAAGGTGGCTTTTCTTCCAAGTGTTTCTGAAAAAATGGAGATTTTCCACCAATTGCAGAAGAGACATTTTAAAAGGAGAGACAAGGTTTCCCTGGAACAACAAAAACACATCTTTGACACTAAAGTGACCCCCTACCACCAAAATTCAAGTCCCTGTATGAAGGAACAGAAGTGGTGCTAGACGTTTTGAAAGAAAGGAAATTAGATAGGAGAATCAGATGATAATCTAATGAATCCAAAGCATTTGTTCAGGTGTGCACACATTGACACATCCACATGCACACACACAAAGGTATATTTACATGACTGAAATATAAAACATTATTATTCCATTTTCCCTTGGATGTTATTGTTACCTCTAATGGAACGATATAACTGTGAGCCTGGTAAACCCAGGTTCCAGCTCTTGTCAAGTTTGTAGCTGTCAGCTGAGCACTGATAAATTCATAGTTGGAAACCAGACCAGCTAGCCTATGTGTTAATATTGTTCAAGAGACCTGCTGAACTTGTAAGAATGTGTTTAGACTCTGTGAAATGCTGGTAAGTTGCTGCATGCATTAATCTTACTTGTAATGTCTATATCCCACACTACAATGCATAAACGCTGATTCTGTTGGTGTTCCGGGGCTGGAGCATCCATGAATAAAAAAGGGGGTGCTCAACACCCACCGGGATGACCAGTTGTTGGTGGCCGGGGATCAGCTGTTGTGCGGGGGTCCCTCAGCGCATGAGCTGTTTGGAATGGGCCGCCTGTGCACAGCAGCTGCCTTCAGCTGCTTGGCGGGTAGGCTCAGATCAGCTGTTTCCCCATCTCCCTGCTCCGGCAAGGGCTGGCTGAGACTCACACACATGCCTTAGGGTTTGGGGTGAGTGGGAGTGCTGGGCTATCAGCAGCTGTGCAGCCAGGCCTTGTTCATCTGGGGCCACCCCCACACCTCTTGGGCTGGTGGCTATGGTGTCCATCTGTATGGTTTCTCCCTCCCAGACAGGCTCCACTCTGGCCACAGCAGGTGTCAGGTGACCCAAGGGAGCCCAGCTAGGCTAGGGCTGGTGGGTGCTGTGGCAGATGAGAGAAAAAGAAGCCCTCACTGGGGAAAGGGAGAGGAGCCCCCTTGATTCCTGCAGTAGCCATGCTGGGAGTGGAGAGGGAAACCCTCCCCAGCAGGAGCCACACTGGGGGATGGAGGGGGTCGAGAAGCCTCCCCCCCCGCCCCCCCGAGTGCCAGTCTTGTCTTTGGTGTGAGATCTAAAGGACAAACTGAAGTCAGGTACGTGGCTGGTCTTTCAGGACTGGGGGCAACCTGAATATTTTGTGATTTTTAGTGTTAGATTTATCACTAAGTCCAGTTTGCCTGGTGGCAAGATAGTCTCCTTGAGCACTCCTGTCTGTCTGTGATTCCACGGTAAGATGGTTAAAGTGATCCAGTTCACATTTGTGACTAGGTTGGTAAAATCTAATTATAGAACATATCCCGTTTGGGGTGTCTGCCCTGCTTTTCACACAATCTGCCCTGAAGCTTGCATTCAGTCATGAGCCACTCCAGACAGCCTGACAATAACACTGAAGGAAATGTGCGTTGTGTAGTTAGTACTAACTCCTTTCACATCCTTTGCCTTATGTACTGTCTTGGTCACCTGCATTTTTGTCCCATGCTAAGATCCTTAACTGCTCAAACAAAAACTTGGAGTGCAAACTGTAGAGGAAGTGGTTTTCCTCGTAAAATAAATGCTAGGATTTTTAACTTATCAAACCCAGGCTTAGATTCCAACTTCAAGATCTTGCTTCTTCACAAAATAAGTATTGGAAAAAATATTTTACTGAGACGTATATCATCATATTCCTCTCTTCAAGTAGAGAGACAAGCTGGGTGAAGTAATTGTGACATACCAGAGTACAATTCCTGCCCTATAATCTGGGGTGCTCTTTACGATGCCTTGTTGCCAGGGCCAGATTTCCAGTTAGGCACCTACCTAGTGGCGCCTAAAAGTTAAAAGTGGGTTAAAAATTTCATTTTTTACAGAAAACATGAAGGTCAGCTGTAGGCGGGGGGGCACTGAAGATGCTGCACCTAGGGACAAGTAAAGTGTAAATCCAGCCCTGCTTGCTGCTGTAGCCTCCAACCTGGACTGCTCACACCCTCCAGCATGTAAATTACTCCCAACTATGTCTGTCTCTGTGCTGCAGTCAGCCAGCTACACCTTGGCTTTTAGCAGCCCTAAAGATTACCACAGGGTGACGCCCATACACTTCCAAACCCAGGTTCTACCTCTCCCTATCTCTCTCCCGAAACATATGTCCTGCACTCTCTTCTCCTGGACCGTACAAATCTATTAAGTCCATTATTCCTTTAAGGGAATAATATGCACACAACTTGTTACCTCAAATGGAGTTATCTGGACACTTCCACTTGACTATACTGGATTATATAAAACAATATAACAAGTTTATCAACTACAAAGAGAGATTTTAGTCAGGACACGTAATGAGGCATAAAATTCAGAAATGGTTACAAGAAAAAAATAAAAAGAAAACACTTACTGGTGCCTAACAAACTATATTAGATTCAAAGCAAAATTTTCTCACCATGTACTGTCAGCAGTCTTACTGACCAAACTCTTTAGGTCAGGACCCCTCTCCCAGAGTCCAGTGGCTGCTGTGTCTTATCAGGTGCAGAGAATGTGATATGCAGGGAAAGAGAGAGGGATGTCTACCCCTTCTTTTTATAGTTCCAGTCCCCCTCTTGAAATACGTTTCCAGCTAGGAGCAAGGCAACAAGCAGTCTGTGTGGAAGAAAACTCCATGCTGTTTCTTTGCTAAGATGTAGAATTTTGCCCCTGCCCCCTTTTCACTCAGGCCACTTAGCAGGTTCTTGTTTACACCTGGCTAAGGCATCACTTTGGCCCCTGTCTGAGGAACTGGTTTGGCCACTCCCCAGACTTATTTGCAAAATACCCTTTTAGTCACAATCTCATCTTATGTTTATAGCTTCACATATAACGCTGCTAGGTGCAATTTGCCATGATATTATTGATCAGCAAATTATGAGTTTTTAAATGATACCTCACAAGGCATACCTTGTACAAAGATCATTACAATAAAAAGCAACAAAGAGTCCTGTGGCACCTTATAGACTAACAGATATATTGGAGAATAAGCTTTCATGGATGAATACCCACTTCATCAGACGTTTCACCCACGAAAGCTTATGCTCCAGTACATCTGTTAGTCTGTAAGGTGCCACAGGACTCTTTGTTGCTTTTTACAGATCCAGATTAACATGACTACCTCTCTGATACTTGATTATTACAATAGTGTGTAGGTATGGACATAGGTATATTCTGTCACAATAATATCTTTTATTGGACCAACTTCTGCTGGTGAGAGAGACGCTTTTGAGTGCACACACTCACAAGATAATTGCTTGTCCCAGAGATTACCCTCTAAATAGACAAAGGGTGGGAAGGGAACCACAAGCAGAGATATTAAGTGACTGGCTCAGTGGTAAAGCCAGGAACTGAACCCAAGTTTCCTGAGTTCTAATCCAGTGCAATTTCCTCTTATGAAGACTAAAAGAACTGAATGAGTGAAAAAATGTGAATAACTTGTGAATGGAAATGTGGCTCCAGCCCATTGATAATGATATAAACATATAACCAACATCTACTGGGACACCATGTCTGCAAGCTATGTCTCTAACAGATCAAGAAAGACTGAGCCAGATTGTTGGAAGGAAGATAAAATGGGAAGACACCCTAACTACACTCCACAGCTGGTTTGGGACCTTAATCTATTTACTTGTAGTGGGAAACGTGAGTAGATTAATATGTGATCTGAACAGATATTTTAGGTAAGGAGTTATCCATCATCCAAGTACTATCCTATTCTCTCTGTTTAGGTTGTAAGAGTCCCCCAAAAACTCAGAACAAGGTGCAATCATTATCCATATTTAAATTAGTCCTGGATCTGTATTTTCTGGTTTGTAAATCAAGCAGCTCTAATGTCACTGCTACCCCAAACAAACATCTGTTGCCATCACACTTATGACAATACCTCTTTATAGCACTTCAGATGCTGGCTGTTCAAGGATGTTTTATAAACAGGGTGCGTGCGAGCTTTCTGTATAAAAATAACTAGATGCCTGCAGTTGCTAGGTATTAATAGATGTTTCATAATAGTGTGTTTTATGTTATGGCCAACATATAAAAGAGCAGCTTGGTTGCAGAAGGTTTTGTTTATCCACTCGTAATCAAACATTGGCCCATGCAAGAGTTTTATTTCACTATTATTCTTTTTCTGAGACTTGTTGCACTAAACACAGACAATTGTCATCCTAACTCAGCTGTTTGTTTAATAAATCCATTCTCCCACTGTGTAAATGACCAATAGTCACCCTATCTGACTTTTGTACGGGCCAGGGAAAGAGACTAAAGGCAATAGCTGTGTGATCAACTAGAGGAAGTGGAGATATCTGTTCTGCCTCCAAGGTAAATGAATGAATGACCTCTGAAATAAATACAGTCATATGACAAAGAATTGGCCTCTTGACAAATATAATGGCTTATAATGCAGAAAGCACCACTGAAATGAAGACTCTCTGGGGTAGGAGGTAGCAGCCCAGCCAGAGTATAGTATGACAATGGGAAGGAGGAGGAAAATCTGGCAAAGGAAACTAGTGTTTACTTTTACAAAAGATCTGAGGGGACAGGAACTGAAGCCCAGAGATCTAGCTTAGCCTTTTATTTTACTCAGCAATAATGCAGGGAATATACAAGCCGGTATCCTGTTAGATATTGATTTAAGCAAGTTAGCATATGTATAGTAGTCCCATGACCTTTAGCATAGATAAAATGGCTCATCACTTACCCTAAATTATGGGGAACTGGGAATAGCTTGCTCAATAGTGGGAGCTGGTACATAATGGTACCAGGCAACCGCAGGAATATTAGGGATGATTTTTTTTAAAAAAATGAGACTTAAAACCAAGATCCTGAACACAGGTGGTCATTGATTACATAGCATCCTTCATAAGGATAGTGACAAATTTTAATTGGGCAAATACATTCCATCTACCTAAATTCACTGGAAGACAAGTGACGGTTGGTGACGGATGGACTGTCAGTAACAGGGATTACAGAACCCGGGGAGGAAGGATCTGGAAGGAGATGGCACATAGTCATTGACAGTTAGTCAATGGCAGTTAGTCTGAGATGTTACTGGAACTAAAGGGAATCTTTTGGAAGAAGGTGTCAGACAACAACAGACTGTAAGTCAAAGCAATTATAGGGACGTGAGGGAATGTTCTGGAAGAGGCTAGTAGGTGGTCAATTAAAGGCTGCCATTTAGCCAGTGAAGTTACAGACAGGCAGTGAAAAGGTTCTAGAAGAAGATGTCAGATGGTCAGTGACAGACCAGCAGTTAGTCAGGGCTCTGGAGGTGGTAGTGGTGCTGAGGAGGTGGCCACTTATTGATGGGCAGTTA
The DNA here is from genome assembly GCF_003597395.2 of Chelonoidis abingdonii. NCBI lineage: Eukaryota > Metazoa > Chordata > Testudines > Testudinidae > Chelonoidis > Chelonoidis abingdonii. The sequence goes on from NC_133769.1 coordinate 360,500,945, forward strand.
CATCAGGACCATTACAGGGACCTCAGGGAAGATTCTCGAAGAGGATGGCAGTTGGTCAGTAAAAAGGACAGTTAGTCAGGGATATTATGAGACCTTGAGGGAAGACCCTGGAAGAAGGTGTCAGTCAGTCAGTATGGTACAATAAGGATGTGCAGGGACCTGAGGGTGGCCATATTTTTTTTTTATTTTTTTTTTTTACACTAAAAGCAGCTAATTAATCAGGGAAGTTACAGGGCCCTAGGGGAAGATTCCATACGAGGATGCCAGATGGTCAGTGACAGACTGGCACTTACTCAAGGGTGTAACTCAGGTCCAAGGAACCTGCACGGGGGTGCTTTGAGTCAGTTACAAATTGGCAGTTACATCAGGAATATTACAGGGATCTGAGGGAAGCTTCTGGGAGAGGATTTGTCTATCTAGGTTTTTATATGGCTCTAATCATCTCACAGCCATTAATAGATTTTATCCTCATAAGACCCCTGCAAGGTAGGGAAGTATTATCCCCATTTCACAGATGAAGAACTGAGGCACAGTGTAGATTAAGTGACCTGTTCAAGGTCACATAAGCTGTTATAGAGCTAGGAACTGAACACAGACTTCTGAGGTCCAGTCCAGTGGCTGAAGCACAAGGGCATTCTGCTTCTCAAGGACAGCACTTAGTCAGTGACAGACTAGTAATTGTTCAGGAATGATCCAGGGACTTGGCGGGAACAATTTGAACAATGAAAATAGTTAGCCACTGAGACTAGAGCTCATCCAAAAGAAATTCCATCAACATTTTCAACAAACATGAAAGATATACTGCCCCCTTCCCCCAAGTTTTCAATGGAAAATTTTTTTTTTTTTTGGTCAAAAAAAGCCAAAGTACTTGGCCCAAAATGAAAGTTGCAATTTGCTCCTTCCATCCCCATGCTGTTGTAGAACTAGACTACGTTGCCCATAATGCATCACAGTCTCCCCTCTTGGAGGAATCTGTGGCTCCTGGAGTTCCAGGCCATGGTGCATTATGGGAGATGTAGTTCACCTGTGGATCCCAGCCCCTAGAGGAGAATGGGGACTCAAAGGGCAAACTACAATTAGCATAAGGCTCTACGACTCCAATTTTCAGCCAAAATACTTCAGTTTTCTCTCAAAATATGTCAACAAAAATGAAATTTTCTGCAGAAAGCAAAAAAAATGTGAAAATTTGAAAAATGTGAAACAGTTTTGACAGAAAATGTTCAAGCATTCCTGATTGACAGACTGGCAGTCTGAGAGGAAATTCTATAAAAGAGTGGCAGATGGTCAGTGACAGACTGACAGCTATTCAGCAATGATAGAGAGAACCTGGGGGGAAGGCCCTGGAAGTCTGTTTGTCTGTTACATATTGAAACTTAGTCAGCTGTGTCACAGAAACTAGTGGGAAGGGTTAGGAAGGAGATGGTAGTTGGTCAGGGATGTTGCAGAGGACGGGGAAGGCAGCTCTGGAAGGTAATGGAAGTCAATCTGTTATATCAGGCCTGCACAACATACGGCCCGCGGAGGCTCACTGTGCAGCCCGCAGGGGGATTCTAAACCCTGCGCACAGGAGAAACACCGCACTCTGCAGGCAGCCCAGAGCCCTTAGAATCCTGGCCACGGCTGGGATTTAAAGGGCTCAGGGATGCTGGCAGCCGTGGGCAGCCCTTGAATCCCAGCCGCGGGCAGCTGCGGGCAGCCCAGATCCCTTGAATCCCGACCGTGGTTCTGGCGGTCGGCTGGGGCCGGGATTTAAAGGGCTCGGGCTCCCCTCAGAAGCAGGAGCTCTGGGCCCTTTAAATCCTTGCCCCAGCCCCACAAAGCTCTGGGTTCGCCCCAGCCACCGAAGCCCCGGGCCCTTTAATTTGCCCCTGAGGGCTCCCAGCCACCTCTTCAGCTGGGAGCCCCTGGTTGATTTAACAGCTCTGGGTCTCCCAGCCACAGCTGGTGCCCTAGGGCCTTTAAATCTGGAGAAGCCACGCCTCTTCAAGATGAGGCCACATCTCTCCAGGATGAGGCCACGCCCCCCTCAGGACTCCAGCAGTACCGGTAAGTCCTGTAAATTACTTTCGCCCCTGCCTCTGCCCCAAGTGGGACATGGGCACGGAGCCCTTGCACACCGCCACCCCCCCCCCCAGCGGGACATAGGCATGGAGCTCTCACGTGCTGTCGCCTCCTCCCACTGGAAAACGGGCACAGAGCCTTCGCGCACCCCTGCCCTCCCCAGCGGAACACAGGCACAGAGCCCTTCTGCACCACCGCCCCCCTCCCCAGCAGGACACAGGCATGGAGCCCTCGCGATCCCCCGCCCCCCCCTCCCCTCAGCGGGACACAGAGCTCAGACGCCACCCCATCCTGAGGGCTTTTGGCCCCCCCCAAATCTTGGAGCCAGAGGGACCTGCTGGCTCAAAGGCTCTCTGCATGCTGCCGGCGCTTCAAGCTCTGCTCTGCAGCTCCAGCAGTTCGCATTGGCACTTTTCCTGGCCAATGGGAGCCATGGAGATCGCGCTTGTGGTGGGCACAGCACTTGGAGAGTCTGGAGCCTCCTCTTGCCACTCTCACCCTAGGAGCCAGAGACCTCCCAGTTAGGCTGGTGAGTGCGGCCAGAAAAGGAGGCAGGGTGTGGTGGAGTGAGTGTCTGGGAGGTGTGCGGGTGGTGCTGGGCTGTGAGGGTGGGGAGGGCGCTGGGCAGTGGGGGAAGTTTGTGTGTTTTGGGGTCCTAGGCATTGGGGGCCTGTTGGGGTGCTGCGCAGTGGGGGAGATCTGTATGTGTCAGGGCACTGGGCAGTGGTGGTCTGTGTGGGGCATTGTTTAGTTGTGGTGATGGAGCTGTGGGGATGGGCACTGGGAGGAAGGGAGGAGAAATCTGTGTGTATTGGGAAACTAGCGAGTGGGGGGGTTCAGTGTGAGGTGCTGACATGTATTAAGAGTTACCAGCTGGATTGAGGACTGATAGATGTGGACAGAGTTCATATTGAATGGGCAAATGAAAAATATTACAGGGAAAAACAGTAAGGTTAGTTTAGCAGTTTTTGACATTTTGACCAATAAGGAAATTAAAATGCATTTGTAATTACATATCTTATTCTCGGCTGATAATCATTTATTGATATTTTTTAGGAAAATTTTCAATTTAAAAATACAAACTTCTGTTTTTCTTATGATAGCTCCATCTGAAAACCCACATAAATCGACACAAATTGCAAATTAAAACTTTTTAAATGTATAAACATTTTATTCGCTTGGGCATATTTGTCTCATGGCACACAAATTTGAACTCTGCTTCAAAAATGTGCACAGAAGAAATTTTTCTTTTACCTTAATTATACTATCTTAGGGGCAGGGCCGGCTCCAGGGGTTTTGCTGCCCCAAGCAGCCAAAAAAAAAAAGTCGTGATCGCAATCGTGATCTGTGGCAATTCAGCGGGAGGTCCTTCGCTCCGAGCAGGAGTGAGGGACCCTCCACCGAATTGCCACCGAATAGCTGAAAGTGCCACCCCGCTTCGGAGTTGCCGCCCCAAGCACCTGCTTGATAAGCTGGTGCCTGGAGCCGGCCCTGCTTAGGGGCTCACTATAACACATTACCAGGGTTCAATACAAAGTCATATAAAAGTTATACAAAATGCATAATGCAGAGATTTATCTACAACTGCATTGATTGACTGCTGTGTGCAGCAATATAGTAACCTGTGGGGGGTTGAAGAGGGGTTTGATGGTGGGGCGGAGCGGGGAGGGGGCGGGTCCTATTTCACTGCTGTGATCTGGTCACCCTATGCACACCGTTTCCTTCCCTCTTTACAGGCAGGGCTGGTGCAACCATTTAGGCAACCTAGGCGATCACCTAGGGTGCTGGGATTTGGGGGGCACCATTTTCTTCAGCAGTGACTGCAGCAGCCAGATCTTCGGCTGCCCCGGTTGCCGCCGGCATTTAGGCGGAGGGAGCTGGGGCAGGAGAGCGCGGGGAGCGGCGCCTGCAGCAAGTAAGAGGGGGGGACACCCCCCTGCCCCAGCTCACCCCTACTCTACCTCCTCCCTGCGCACGCCATCGCTGCTTCACTTCTCCTGCCTCCCAGGCTTGCAGCGCCAGTCAGCTTAGGTGCCGCCAGCCTGGGAGGTGGGAGAAGCGAAGCAGCGATGGCGTGCTTGGAGTGCTCGTGTGCGGAGCAGGGGTGAGCTGGGGCGGGGGGTGTCTCAGGGCGGAGGGTGGGGGATGGGGAGCTGCCGCAAGGGGGGCGCCTCAGGATGGAGGGGGGTAGCTGCCATGGGGAGGGGCCCTCAGAGCGGAGACGTGGCGGGGGGGCGCAAGCTGGAAGTTTCACCTAGGGCGCCAAACATCCTTGCACCGGTCCTGTCTACAGACTTCTACACACCGTCAGTGCCTTGCTAGTGTGCCATGTGCCAAGAGATAGCTCTTCTCTTTGTGTGTGACTGTGAGTGTTTCCCTTGTGTGTGAATTTATTCAACAAAATCTTGAGCTTCATAATGGATACCATGAGTGAAAAGAAAAAGAGAAAAATAGAATCAGAGCTCAGAGTTTTCAACACTGAATGGACGAATAAATACTTATGTACTCTTTCCACAGACAAAATACTGTGCCTCGTGTGTTGTGAAATGTTAGCCGTTCTGAAAGAATACAACCTTTGGTGGCACTTTGAAACTAAACATTGCAATCTCGCCAAATTGAACCCAAATGAAAAAATAATAAAAGCAGCCAATTTAGCGAAAAACCGTAGTGGAGAACAGCAAATTTTCAAGAAAGTGAGCACTGAGAACGACACGGTTACTAAAGGAAGCTTTCAAATTTCTAAGGAAATTGCTGCTGCTGGGAAATGCTTCACAGAAGGCAAGTTTTTAAAAAAGTGTATGTTGATTGCTGTATCTGAGTTATGTCCAGAAAAGAGGGGAATATTTGAAAATGTCAGTCTATCACACATGACTGTACAGAGAAGAATAGTTGACATTTCTACCAATCTAAGTGATCAGTTAAAGCAGAGAGTCAGTGAATTCTGCTTTTAGTCCCTCGCTATGGATGAAAGCACCGATTTAAAAGACACCGCCCAACTTCTTATTTTTATTAGAGGTATTGATAAAAACTTTGAAATTACTGAAGAACTTGTTGACATGTGCTCCATGATGGGTCGCACAACCGGAAAAGAAGTCTCCCGTGAAGTGATAAAATGCATGAATGATAAATTGTGATTAGATTTCACAAACTTGGTAGCCATTTGTACTGATGGTGCTTCAGCTATGTGCAGAAAAAAATGTTGGAGCAGTTACTCTTCTTGATGAATTTATCGGGAGACAAATAACCAAACATCACTGCATGATACCTCAGCCGTTTTTGTGTAGCAAAGTCTTAAAATTTGAGCATGTCATGTCAGTGATAGTTTCCATTGTAAACTACATCCGTTCTAGAGGACTAAAACATAGGACATTTTGAGCCTTTCTTGAAGGGGTAGACGCCAAGTGCAGCGACTTACTCTAGCATACGGAAGTGAGGTGGTTGAGTCGAGGAAGAGTGCTCCAGCTTTTCGTTGCTTTGAAAGAGGAGGTAGCAAAATTCCTAGAAGATGGGCCAATAAAATTCCCAGAGCTTGAAAATGAGTTGTGGAATCAAGATCTCTTTTTCCTTTTATGATATTACAGAACACCTGAATGATCTCAATGTTCAACTTCAGGGAAAAAATCAACATATTTCAAATGTGTGCAGCAGTGAAAGCTTCCAAAATGAAACGGAAACTTTTCAGAAGTCAGCTGTCAAAAGGTGAAATGTGTCACTTTCCCACTTGTGCACAGCATATCCCCCAGCACAAACACACCGAGTTAGGAGAAAAATACGCAAAGCACATTAATCTTTTGATTGAAGAATTTGACAGAAGACTTACTTTGTCTAAAGAAGAAGACATCCAGTTGAAGCTGATTGAAGATCCCTTTTCTGTGGATCCAGAGGAAGTGCAACTAGATTTGCAGTTGGAGGTTATTGAACTTCAGTGTTTGGCAGTTTACCAAAATAAGCCCAGAGAAAGCAGCCTGCGGTACTTCTACAGAAGTCTGGAGAATTAAAAATACAAAAATTTTATCGAAGTTGCACTGAAAACGTTCAGCATTGTTGGAAGCACTTACATATGTGAACAAACATTTTCCATCATGAACATGAATAAAAACAAGCGACGTTCTTCTCTGAATGATGACCATTTGGAAGACACTATGAAAAGATCCACTTCAAATATGACCCCCGAATACGACAAGCTTGTTGCTGAAAAGAGATGTAATATCTCTCATTCAATTTGCAAGGTAATAATGAAAAGTACAAATGTTTTCTTTCAATGGAACAGGTGTTTTTCATTTTTCTATGATTCATAAAAAATTTTTAAAAAATTTAAAAAATTGTTTGATTTAATTGAAAAATTCTTAATAAAATATCACCGCCCCCAACCCCCAACCTTCCTTTTTGGCCCACAGCTGTTTTGGTGGGGCGGCGCTGGGGAAGAAGGGTTTGTTTCTGCAGGGCTAGGCAGTGCTGGGGCAGGGTGTTTCCGTGGGGCCGGGGGGTTTCGACCCTTAGCTGTTTTCTTTGGAGTAATGTGGCCCTCGCCACTTTACGAGTTGTGCAGGCCTGTGTTATATGCTGGCAGTTAATCAGAGATGTTATAGAGATCAGAAAGAAGGTTCTGGAAGGGTGGTAGAATTGGTCAGTTACACACTGGCAAAGTGACCATGACTTTGTTTATCAAGCAGCCAGTTTGAGGGGAAAGTTAATCTAGTTATTGTCCTGACAAAGTGACATGACATGGAAGTCCCACTTGTCAGTTGGCTTGCATGTGTGCTCTGTCGGCAGGCTGTCCAGCTCCGTGCAGATAGCTGGTTTAGCAACCTCGATAGTACTACCCAGTGTTGTTAAGTTCTGAAGACTGGTATTTTCTTTCCTTAGTAACGCTGTTCAGGCTATCCTTGGAGCCCCAATATTATTAATTATTATTATTAACACCAGATAAGGCAGCTGCTCACTCAGCAGACCTCCATGTTACTCATAAAGAATGACCACAGGCATGGTTCTGTGACAAAGGCACACAGCCAGATTTACTGCCCTCGAGGAACAGGCGTAGGTCCCTGGCTCCATGGTTACAGGTACGCTAACATAAGTGCCCCATGGAAAGGAATGGCTCAGTCAGCAGTGGAAATCTCTACTGTCCCTAGGCCACACTAAGGATTATGGTGAAGTACCATGATATTTATAGCTAAAACAAACAACTAAAATACACAACTTACACACTACCTTACATATTTCATGACATATGTTTGTTACCTCCCTTTGTTTCTGATATCTTAAACAAACCATCCCTATTCATTATTCTGTCAAACCATCTTATCTTGTGCTACATTGGGATATATTATATATTTACATAAATGTAGTGCCTAGTACACTAGCAACAACTTTGCCAAGTTCATGTATTGACAGTGAACTTGTGAGTAAGGCTAAGATTTTATCACAGATATTTTTAGTAAAAGTCACAAACAGGTCATGGGCAAAAAAGAAAAATTTGCAGAAACTGTGACCTGTCCGTGACTTTTACTAAAATTATCCATGACAAAATGGAGATCTGTGGGTCCCCACACTGCCAGCAGTGGGGCAGCTGCACAGGGGCGAGGTGCTGTATGCAAAGGGAAACAGAGGCACGCTACCATATTGCTTTCATGGCTAAATGCCAAGATTCCTATACTATGGACAACATTAATTCTACATTGTCTTGAAATTAATTGGGTTCCAAACATTGCCAGAGCTTGTATGGATAAAGTAGCTATGGTCTTTAGCTCTTGGAAAGATCACATGAGACATACAGGAACCATGCTGCAAGAGCAGGTCAATCCTACTATTGTTCTAACCAAGTTTCACCTTGAGTCTCTAAAGAGATTCAGTCGTGTTATTGAACATGACTTCGATAAACCATTTCTGTTATACACTGATACAGTTTCTAATCCAATACTAGCTGTAGTAAGACAGAATCTAGTATGGGGAGCTCTTGGGATGCAGTCAGTGATGTTTTTGTCATCCCTTCCTGCATGAATTTTGTGGGGGGGGGGGGGGGGAGGAGATGATGTTATTGACATGATCTATGACCATATAGATCATTGTTGCAACCAAGGTCCTATAGTGGCACCAAATCTTGTACAAAGGAGGTCATGTAAGGTGTCCATGAAAAGGTTATGATTTGCTAGTTATGAGTATGCTATCTGTATGCATGTATCATTTTTGTATTTAAAGTTATAAGTATTGGCTCTATACTGTCTGTATTTCAAACTTGTGCTATGCTTCTAGGTAACACCCCAGACAATTTGGCATGAGCACTGCCTAACCCGCTTGATGGCCCATTAAGGACCATCAGCTACACAACTGATCCATTGAGAGAAGGCAGATACATCTTGTGACTCAGCAAGGCATGCAAGGACATGCCTATGGACAGAACTCTAAGGTTTTTCCATGCCATGTGCTGGGTAGCTTGTGTTTGGAACAAAGGAAACACAAGCCACATGGCAAAAGGACTCTAAAAGGCAGTTGTATCATCTCCATTTGGTCTTCAGTCCTGCTTCTAACCCCTGGAGAAACTTTGCCACACTGAAGCGCTGAACAAAGGACTGAATGACTGATCCCAGCTGTGGATGTACTCCAGAGACTTAATTTGAGTCTGCAGCTTATTCCATCACTGCTACAAGCTTGAACCAAGAACTTTGCCATTACTGTATGTAATTGATTCCATTTCACCAATTTTAGCTCTCATCTATGTATCTTATGAATAAACCTTTAGATTTTAGATTCTAAAGGATTGACAACAGCGTAAGTTATAGGTAAGATCAGACTTGTATACTGACCTAGGTCTGGGGCTTGGTCCTTTGGGATCGGGAGAACTTTTCTTTTACTGGGGTGTTGGTTTTCATAACCAGCCATCCCCATAACGAGTGGCACTGGTGATGGAAACTGGAGTGTCTGAGAGAACTGTTTGTACAACTTATGGTTAGCCAGTGGGGTGAGACTGAAGTCCTCTCTGGTTGGCTTGGCTTGGCTTGCCTTAAAGTAAAGGAAATCCAGCTTTTGGCTGTAACTGCTCTGCTCTAAGCAATTTGTCCTGAATTGAGGCTCTCAATTGTGTCCCACCAGAGGCAGTGTCGTTACACTCAGAGGCAGAGAAAGAAAGCCGAAAAGCAACCTGAAAGCACAGTGCAGGTCAGGGACAAGCCAAGAGAGTTTCTGGAGTGGGGGCCCCATAAGCTAAGAAATTACTGATTTTGTTTGTGGTTCCTTCTGCTTTTGGAGAAGCAGGACTTAGCACATTCCTTGTAAATAAACAAGTTTGCATCAAAGAAAATACCAGACTCCATCATCAATTTCCGATACTAACTGGGCCCCAAACTGACTAGCCACTCTTGTCAAAAAGCAGTCACATAATTTTACATTGCACCTAAATAATTAATTTCCAGTGTACTGCAGAATTTTATATGGCAAATGAAAGAGGAAAGCTTAAAGGTTTGGAAGCTGGGACAGCTGGGGCTTTTGGCATCAGGGAAGGTGAGGGGGTGGTTTGGGGATGTTTTGGCTAGACTGATCAGCAATGAAATAGTTGCCAATGTTGACATTTCAGGTGCCATTTCTGTTGGGGAGGGAACGAAGTGTAGGAGGGATGGGAATTCCTGGCATCCAGGCACTAGTAGGGAGTAGATTATATTTATTTATCCATGTTAACACATGCATATTTCCCTTGATCCCATATATCTTGTGTTTTTGCTCTCAGGGTAAAAATTAAGAATATGAGGAAACCACACAGACAGAGCTGGGTTCCAAATAACTGTGTTTACTAACTATATAGAGAAATAGACTTTAAAGGCCAGAAGCGACCACCAGATCATTTAGTCTGACCTCCTGCATATCACAGGCCACCATCACTACCCAACATCTGCACACTAAACCAACTGGAATTAAATCAAAGTATTACAATGCACAAGAAACTAGACTAATATGTGCCACAGGCAGAGAATAAGAGGGACCGAGGTATATCCAAGGCCCCCTACAATGGCAGGGAAATGAGAACATGAGATATACCCAGATAATCTGGCAAATGACCAGCACCCTCACCTGGCAGGGGATGGTGAGAAACCTCAATGGTCCCTGCCATTCGGATCTGGGGAGAAATTCCTTCCTGATCCCAGATATGGTGATCCGTTGTACCCTGAGCATGCAAACAAGAACTACCCAGCCAACCAGCAGAGAGAGAGAATGCTTGGTGCCACCTCAGAGCCCTGGCCCTCCCCATCCAATGTCCCATCTCCAGATGTGGCCATCCCTGATGTTTCAGAAGGAGATTAAAAACAAAAAACAGAACACATTGGAAGGGAAACGTACCTTCCTGACCCCTGCAGGTCAGCTGAAATCTTCAAGCATGAGCTTTTAGGTATATAAGACAAACTGGAAGCGAGCCCAAAGGCTACTGAGGTCTGCACCCTGCCATCATGAGCAACCCTGTCATATAATCACACTCAGACATGTCCAGATCTCTCTAAAAATCTAATTGTTTGCTCATGCAACTCCTGATGGGAGACTGTTCCAGAACTCAGCCCTTTGATGGTGAGAAACCTTGTTCTGATATCCAGTCTGAATTTGTTCAAAGCCAGTTTATATCCATTTGTTCTTGTGCTAACATTGCCCTTTAGCTTAAACAGCTCTTCACCCTGCCTGGTATTTACCCCTCTAATATGTGTGTGTGTATGATATATACATCTACACACACAGAGAACTTAGCTACATATGTATATTACTGCTCTGTTACATTGCAGTGGCTTCTGCAATCGAAGATAAGAGGAGGCCCACTAAAGGGCTATCAAACTAAAGAAATACTACTCAATTCCTATACGTTACACCATAAGAACAGCTCCATTCTTGTAGGTGTTCTCTGCTAACATCCGCAAACTCAGGAGGTTCTCTCTGCAGGTTTAGAAATGGGCAGGTTCAATACTTTGAAACCAGGCCCTTTGGTTCTTAAAATCACAGATCTCTTATGCTCGGACTAAAGGACAAAGTCTACCAGCTCAAAGACAGTAGCTACTCATAAATTTCCCTATAGAATCAAGCCCAGGGGTCGGCAATCTTTCAGAAGTGTTGTGCCGAGTCTTCATTTATTCAGTGTAATTTAAGGTTTCGCGTGCCAGTAATATATTTTAACATTTTTAGAAGGTCTCTTTCTATAGGTCTATAATATATAACTAAACTATTGTATGTAAAATAAAAGTTTTTAAAATGTTTAAGAAGCTTAATTTAAAATTACATTAAAATGCAGAGTGCCCCAGTGGCCAGGACCCGGGCAGTGTGAGTGCCACTGAAAATCAGCTTGCATGTTGCCTTTGGCACGTGTGCCATAGGTTATCTGCCTTGGTCTAGCCACTAGAGGAGGAAAAAGCATGGGTTACACAACCTCCATATGAGTCTGAAATTTCCCTTCCTCCCCACTCTTCCTTGCTCCCAGCAGATGTTTGACTCGCCAGAAGAGCCTTCTAGATTACTTTCTCCTCTAGTAGGATTGTATATCCATAATCCTAGTAATCAAAGATGGAAATGACCTATCAAGGCACTAAGCCCATCTCTGAAGCCCACAGCAAGATTGTAGATTGTTCTCTACAGAGTGCCCCCAAAGCTTTGCCCAGTCTAATTTTAAGCATCTCAAGCAATAGGACTTCCACCACTTCTTCTGGGAGATGATTAGAGTGTCGAATAGATCAGGGGTTCCCAATCTTTTCTTTCTGAAGCCACCGCAACATGCTATAAAAACTCCCCAGCCCACTTGTGCCACAACAACTGTTTTTCTACATAAAAAGCCAGGACCAACATTAGTGGGTAGCAAGCAGGGCAACTGCCTGGGGCCCTATGCCACAGGGGGCCCTGTGAAGATAAGTTGCTCAGGCTTCAGCTTTACCCCTGGGAGGCAGGACCCGGGACCCTGGGCTTCAGCCCCATCCGATAGGGCTTCGACTTTCTGATCTGGGACTGGTCGCATTCCCCCAGGGAGCCCCAGACCCCTGGTTGAGAACAACTATAATAGATCTCACAATTTGAAAATACTTCCTGATATTCAGCCTAATCCATTTTTCCTTGCTCGGTTTCATTCTTCAAAGATCCCATTACATTCTTCATGACAGAAGTGGTGTCCTAACCAAATTCAGCTTGAGCAATTAAATTCTGCCTATATAAATGGTAAATTCAGGGGATCCCTTTACTCAGCCAGTCTTGCTGTCCCATTTGTTCCTCTCTCACATCTCTCTGTGAATTTTTCCACACTGCACCGAGTGCTTAGAATGAGCGCCCTATTCCACTACACCAAGCTGCCATCATCTCCTCATTCAAATCATTTGCACAAGAAGACAGATTACAATCGTTTTGGAGGGGAAAAAACGACCAGTGAATCTTCAGCTGTGGATTTCTCAGTGCATTCTCTTTTGTACATGCCTATCTTGAAATAATAACAATTCTTCAACACTTGTATTAAACTGTTGCAAAATTTTGCTCTGTACCATTAAACAGTTACAGAATTTGTATAAAAACTAAGCCTGCCTCTCACAAGCAAGGAAGTGGGTGGGAGATCATTGTTTGTTTACTCCTGGAAGGCACTCAGATGCTTTTGTAATGGGCACCAGAATAAGAAACTAGGGGTAGAATGCGATGGTGGCATCATTCCTCTGTACAGTTTGTAAGGTGTACAAGGAGCTATATAAAATTATTATTATACAATTTAGCTACAAATTCAGCTTTAAAGAGGTGTTCTGTTCTCTCCATTTTTTGCTGAGTCAGATAAAGAAATGAAGAGTCTATGAGTTTAGTTTAGCAAAGTGCACCAATGTAAATAAATTTAGGAATATTTTTGTAATTACTCAATGAAGCTGTGACATTTTCTTTTGCAAGAGATTTTGAAAATGGTCATAAGCCATTTTTGGCCCAAGCAGTAACAAAACAGAGTGATAGTTAAATTTTATTGTTCTTCACATGGAAATTTGTTTACAAGAGGATGTGGTATGTTTTGTTCTGGCTCGGTATTTAATGGTTTACCAGTTACAGTTCATGAGTAACATCTGTGTAGATGGCTTATAATTTCTGTGTAACAAGAATTGGCTTGGAAACGTGCTGAAAGGACTTCAATTGATTTCTATTTGACTTCATATAGGTTACCTGTGACAAAGTTATTTCACTCTATTTTTCTGAAATATCAAAAAAAACTGTATAAATGATCTTAGAAGTTTGCTCTTGAAAAGAACTTTTCAGGTCCAAAGACAGCAAACTGTGATATCAATCCTTGATTTTTCTTTTTGTTCTGGTCAGGGTTTCTGCTGCTGAATGGCATGGCTGCAAACGCCAAAGGACAGTAATGTGGATCAGACTTTTACGCTGCTCTTCTCCGATAGGGCAGTAGCTCTAGTGAGACCTACGATGGGGCCAGGCCCATAAATAGAAGTCAGATAAGAGACCAGTTGAATGGAGAAACAATGTTTTTCAAAAGTGAATTTTAGAAAATGAAATATTGTGGTAACATGCTGACAGCACAGGCAGCAAGAGTGGATGCTTCCCCCACCAATGTACATCAATCTAGAGTAGTGTAAGCAGAGTCAGGATGAGCGCTACCCTGACATCTGGTGGTGAATTGTAGAGAGTGTGGAAAGAATTTTAAGAATTTGCATTGGCATCCACCCCCCCTCTCCCCCCCACTTAGCATAACCCCACAGCACTTGGGATGGTGATTTTAACAGCTCTGGGATCCCCAATTTCTTTGTTATTGGGGCAGGAGGAAAAAAAAGTTTGTCACCCTGATTGTGTGAATGGGGAGCTGTGAGACTGCTTTGTGACAGAAATGACTCAACCTCAGTTGGGTGGTACTTGCTAGACATGGGTTCCAAAACCCATTGAATTGAGAGTGGTTGGGGATTGGTATAGGTTTCTTTTGAAGGGCCTGGAACACCAATTGCACATTCTTCTTTCTCCAGTGTTATAAGAGTAGACCTAATTTTTGATTCTATTAGGAGTCTGTCTAGAGACTGCTGAGCTGAATTCATATTGGGCCAATGGTGTACCAGCACTAGGGCTCCCCTACTAAGAGCTGAACTGAGATCACTGAGTGCTGTGTTAACTAGTGGGGGAGCCTGAAGATCTATTGTTAAGCGGCTGGCAGAGCAGAGCAGTTTGCAGCAGCCCATGGACTGGTGAGCGGAGTGAAGCAGTTTGCAGGGACAGCTGGAGGAGTGGCACAGCTGGTTGTGGTGAAGGCTGCAGCAGAACTCTGCGGAGAGGTGGATCAGTTGGCCCTGGCCCACGTAAGGTGCCCCTTAAAACCCTGTATGGACTTCCCCCCATCCCTTTCCACCCAGGTTGTGGGGTGGTAAAACTCTGCAGATAAACTCTCAAATTCTGAGGTGGTACTGACCAGAGACTTTTGGGTTGTTGGACTTTGGGGTGATTGGACTTAAGACCCTAAGGGGAAAAGGACATTGCCAAATATACCTGGGGGTGGGTTTTTTTGTTTATGGTTTGTGTTATAATCCTGTTTGTGGTGTTTCTCCAGTGGGATGCCGCAATGTTTCCTTCCTTTATTAAAAAGATTTTGCTACACTCAGACTCTGTGCTTGCGAGAGGGGAAGTATGTAAGCGTCCCAGGTCACTGGGTGGGGGCTCGAGCCGGTTATGCCTTGTGTTATTGAAACAGAACCCCTGGATACTGAACCCAGCCCTTGTTGCTGCCAATTCAGAGGGGCAGAAGGGTTACAGGAGAAGGGGCCATCTCTAGAAGTTAGAAGAGTGCTCATGGCCTATTCGGTTGTTTGGACACCCCAAATTAAAAAAAACGTAGTAAGAGAACCAAAAAAGTGCCACCGTGGCTAAACGACAAAGTAAAAGAAGCAGTGAGAGACCAAAAGGTATCCTTTAAAAAGTGGAAGTTACATCCTAGTGAGGAAAATAGAAAGGAGCTTCATCTCTGGCAAGTGAAGTGTAAAAATATAATTAGGAAGGCCAAAAAGAATTTGAAGAACAGTTAGCCAAAAACTCAAAAAAGTAAGAGCAACAATTTTTTTTACATACGTCAGAAGCTTGAAGCCTGTTAAACAACCAGTGGGGCCACGGATGATTGCAGGGCCGCCTAGAGGATTCAGGGAGCCTGAGGTCTTCAGTAGTGGGGGCCCCCCAACTTTGCCACGGGTCTTTGGGGCACTTCAGTGGCGGCAGGTCCCGGAGCAGAAGGACACCTCCCCAACGAATTGCCACCGAAGACCCTGAGCGGAAGAAGCTCTGGAGGCCTGGGCCCCGCGAGAGTTTTCCAGGGCCACTGGAGTGAGTGAAGGATCCCATACCAGGGGCCCCAAAACACTCTCATGGGGGCCTGGGGCAAATTGCCCCACTTGCCCCCCCCCCGCCCCGAGCGGCCCTGGATGATTGAAATGTTAAAGGAGCACTCAAGGACGATAAGGCCATTGCAGAGAAACTAAATGAATTCTTTGCATCCATCTTCATGGCTGAGAATGTGAGGGAGATTCCCAAACCTGATCATAGGTGGCAGGTTTGTATAATTTTTGGTGGTGCTCAAAATGGTAATGCCTCCCCTCCACTCCTGCCCTGTAAGTCGATATATATATTTTATTAAATAGTGTAAACATGGACTGGAAGCCGTAAGCATTTAAGTTTCTCTTTATTGCACAATATCACTATCAGAAAAATCCATTGTTGATTATTAGTGGTCCTACAAATCAAGAATTTGTTGCTGGGATAAAATGAATCTACAACACGTCAGGACCACAAGATTACAAGCATCAATTAAAGGTGCCAACTGAAGGTGTTGGGGACAAAGAGATCAAGTGGCTTCCTTGTCCAGAAGAGACACAAAGGCCAGAGAAGGGAGTGTCAGTTTGGAGCTGGCTGGAGAAATGAGGAGTGGCCCAGAACTTGGGTCTGGGCTCCTCACCCCACCCAAGATGGACCTGACTGAGGGGTCCTGTTTTCTGTACCTACAAGCTCTGTTCTAGACTGTGATCCTGTCATCTAATAAACCACCTGTTTTACCAGCTGGCTGAGAGTCACGTCTGACTGCAGGGTTGGGGTGCAGGGACCTCTGTCTGCCCCAGGACCCCAGTTGGGCGGACTCACTGCAGAAAGCGCACAGTGTGGAAGGGCATGCTGAATGCTCTGAGATCAGACCCAGGAAGGTGTAAGCTTCTTGCACTGGCAACAGTATGCTCAGAGAGAGGAGGTTCTTCCAGAGTCCTGATTGGCTTCGAAGGAGTGGTTCCAGAGCATCCCAGCATCCCCTTCCACACCATGCGCTTCCCGGAAGTCCGTACAGGCACTAACACTCCCTCCTCTGGCCTTTGTCTCCCTTCCAGGCATTAGGAGCCCACATGAACTCTTTGTTCTCCAACACCTGCAGGAGAGCGGCCCAGGCCACCAGTTGCCCAGAGACAGGGTTTCGGCCATTTTCTGTGCAGACAGCATCACACTGGCCTTCTAGGGCTCTACAACAATCACACCCTCTTATCCCACCATCTAGATTGTTAAGAAATGCATAGGGGAAACTGAGGCACCCACACAGTATTCAGAGAAAACATTAAGAACATTCCCACTTCCTAACACTTGTATACAACTAGTTATATACTTTAAAGGGTGTAAAATAACCAAGTATTGTGCTAAACACAATGATACTAGTTAGTAGAGGAAGCAAAAGTGGATGGGAACCTGAGAGACAGTGACCATGAGATGGTCGAGTTCAGGATCCTGACACAAGGAAGAAAGGAGAGCAGCAGAATGTGACGCCTGGATTCAGACAGCAGACTTTGACTCCTCAGGGAACTGATGGCAGGATCCCCTGGGAATAACATGAGGAGGAAAGGAGTCTAGGAGAGCTGGCTGTATTTTAAAGAATCCTTATTGAGGTTACAGGAAAAAAACCATCCCGATGTGTAGAAAGAATAGTAAATATGGCAGGCGACCAGCCTGGCTTACAGTGAAATCCTTGCTGATCTTAAGTGCAAAAAAGAAGCTTATAATGGAAGATTGGACAAATGACCAGGGAGGAGTATAAAAATATTGCTCAGGATGCAGGAGTGAAATCAGGAAGGCAAATCACACTTGGAGTTGCAGCTAGCAAATATGTTAAGAGTAACAAGAAGGGTTTCTTCAGGTATGTTAGCAACAAGAAGAAAGTCAAGGAAAATGTGGCCCCTTACTGAATGAGGGAGACAACCAGTGACAGAGGATGTGGAAAAGCTAGAATGTCTCAATGATTGTTTTGCCTCTGTCTTCACAAACGGTCAGCTCCAGACTGCTGCACTGGGACACAGTATGGGGAGGAGGTGACCAGCCCTCTGTGGAGAAAGAGGTGTTCAGGCAATTTAGAAAAACTGGACAAGCACTGAACTGCGCTGCACTCCAAGGGTGCTAAAGAAGTTGGCAATGTGATTGCAGAGCCATTGGCCATTATCTTTGAAAACTCATGGCCATCGAGGGAGGTCCCAGATGACTGGAAAAAGGCTAATGAAGTGCCCATCTTTAAAAAAGGGAAGGAGGAGGATCCAGAGAACTACAGGCCAGTCAGCCTCATCAGTCCCTGGAAAAATCATGGAGCAGGTCGCTCAAGGAATCAATTCTGAAGCACTTAGAGAAGAGGAAAGTGACAGGAATGGTCAGCATGATTCACCAAGGGCAAGTCATGCCTGACTAACTAATTGCCTTCTATGACAAGATAACTGGGCTCTGTGGATGAGGGAAAGCAGTAGATGTGTTATTCCTTGACTTTAGCAAAAGCTTTGATATGGTCTATCACAATATTCTTGACGGCAAGTTAAAGAAGTATGGGCTGGATGAATGGACTGTAAGTGGATAGAAGCTAGCTAGATCATCAGGCTCAACGGGCAGTGATCAACAGCTCATGTATAGTTGGCAGCCAGTTTCAACGCCTAGTGCCCAAGGGTCAGTTCTGGGCTGGTTTTGTTCATATCTTCATTAATTGATCTGGAGGATGGCGTGGACTGCACTCTCAGCAAGTTTGCAGATGACAAACTGGGAGGCAGTGGTAGATACCACTGGAGGGTGGCATAGGATACAGAGGGACCTAAAAAATTAGAGGATTGGGCCAAAAGAAACGTGATGAGGTTCAACAAGGACAAGTGCAGAGTCCTGCACTTAGGACGGAAGATTCCATGCACTGCTACAGATAGGGATGAATGTCTAGGAAGCAGTTCTGCAGAAAAGGATTTAGGGTTACAGTGATGAGAAGCTGGATATGAGTCAACAGTGTGCCCTTGTTTCCAAGAAGGCTAACAGCATTTTGGGCTGTATAAGTAGGGGCATTGCCAGCAGATCGAGGGATGTGATCATTCCCTCTATTCACATTGGTGAGGACTCATCTGGAGTACTGTGACCAGTTTTTGGGCCCCATGTTAGAAGAAGGATGTGGAAAAATTGGAAAAAGTCAGTGGAGGGCATCAAAAATGATTGGGGGCTGGAGCACAATGACTTATGAGGAGAGGCTGGGGAACCAGGATTGTTTAGTCTGCAGAAGAGAAGAATGAGGGTGGATTGATAGCGCCTTCAACTACCTGAAAGGGGTTCCAGAGAGATGGCTCTAATCTAGACTGTTCTCAGTGGTAGCAGATGACAGAACAAGGAGTAATGGTCTCAAGTTGCAGTGGGGGAGGTTTAGGTTGGATATTAGGAAAAACTTTTTCACTAGGAGGGTGGTGAAGCACTGGAATGGGTTACCTAGGGAGGTGGTGGAATCTCCTTCCTTAGAGGTTTTTAAGGTCAGGCTTGACAAAGCCCTGGCTGGGATGAGGGGCTCAGGGTTGGGGTGCTGGGGCACAGCAGGCTCTGGGGTGGGGCAGGGCTGGGGATAAGGAACTTGGGGTGCAGACAGGCTGCCCCAGGGCTAGGGCCAGAGAGGACTCCCTCCACCCGCCCACTGGCAGCAGCAAGCTCCAGGGGAGGGACCCCCTCTCTCCCCCCCCAGTCACTGCACATGCTCCTAGGGCCCCTCTCAGGTCCAGAAAGCCCACTCACCTCCCCTATGGTGGGTACTGGGGGGGGGGTTGCCATCACGTGTGGCCTCCCCTGCTCCTGCCCCTCACTATAGCCTCACTGGGGATGGGGCTGCCTCTTGCCCAGCGTGGTGCAGGAGCAGGGACAGCAAGGTGGTGGCTGAGGGGGAAAGGGTGTCACAAAATTCACCCAAGCCCCAGCTGCTCAGGTCTAGGAAGCTCCCCTCCCCAGTGGTGTAGCAAGGTTGTAACATCAGGGGGAGCGAACACATAAAAAGTGCCACCCGACATATCCAATTACTAATCAGGTAGTAGGGTTTACAATGCTATAACAAGAGATTATGCTAGTACCATTATCCTGTCAGCTTGCACACTATTATTTTGAATTAGTGATAATTCACAGAGAGAGAAAGAAGAAAGCTGAATTTAGAGAACAATTATTAACCAAATTTCTGGTTATCCACCAGCCACTTTGCTCCAGTCCATAGCACAAAGCACCATAAACCCCGTAGAATCTGGCCAAAAGACTATTCACCTCAAATTGGCATCTGCTATACTCCCTCCCCCCTGCTCCCAGCCACCACTATTCAGGAGATAGCTAAGTGAAAAGGTGGCATTGCTGAAGCATTTAGCAGGCAATTGAAAACTCCTATAGAGCACTGTACAGTCCCTGAGAACACTGCTGAATTGTGAATATTGGGTCTGCAGCTAGTCAGCAGTGAGACTGAGGAGACATAACTGGCACCTTAAAGCACCTTTACCCTCCTTCCTTCACAAGCTGCACTAAGCAGAGTTTCACAGACTCAGGCGCAACACTGAGGGAGGGGGGTAAGTACAGCGGTGGGGGCAATAACCCAAAGCCACTCCTTTGCCTCCTGGTCCTGCTGCTCCCTCCGCTGAAGAGAGACCATGAGAAAAAAGCAACCCCCCTCCCCTTTTCCTTCCTTCTCCACTGGCACCAGCTGGGCTTCACAGCCCTCTTCTCTGCTGCATGGCCGCCTTGCTCAGCACAGGGCTGCTGCTCCTCAGTCCTCTGCCGCACTGCGGGGGGCTGCACTGCCATCCCTTCCCCTCCCAGCAGAGCCCACCCCAGCTCAGTAAGCCAGGCAGCTGCGGGTGGGCGCCTCCTCCTCCTCACCCCGGGAACCCCGGCAACCAGCCAACCATGTCTCCGGAGCCAGCGAGCAAGGCTGGGACGCAGGAGGGTGATGCGGAGCGGAGAGCCAGCTGGCGGCCACACGCAAAACCCGGCTCCAGACTCCGAGTCTGGAGCCCAGTGCTGGTTGCCTGGGAAGACATCGATTTTGGAAATGTACTCAGAGGGTAGCAGCCGCTTCCCCGCATCCCCCTCACAACGCTACTCAGTGGGAGGAGGGATGCTCTGAGGCAGGGAGTAGTGGTGGTGGCAGGGGACGGTGCCCGCTCCAGGCAGGGCAAGGAGAGAATCCAGATCCAGACATTGGTGGAGCACAGCCCCCAGCCCTTAATATTCCTGGTACTGGGGCACCTGGAGCCCATGTAACCTGCTGCCTATGAACCTGATCCATTCTTTTTAGGTGACAAATCTGACAACTCTCCCAGATTGAGGTGTCCTCAGAGCTGGTTTTTGAATAAATTGGTAAACTAAACAGTAATAAGTCACCAGGACCAGATGGTATTCACCGGAGTTCTGAAGGAACTCAAATGTGAACTTGCAGAACTATTAACTATAGTTTGTAACCAATTATTTAAATCAGCTTCTGTACCAAATGACTGGAGGATAGCTAATATTATGCCCATTTTTAAAAAGGGCTCTAGAGGTGATCCCAGCAATTACAGGCCGGTAAGCATGACTTCAGTACTGGGCAAACTGGTTGAAACTATAGTAATGAACAAAATTAGACACATAGATTAACATATCTTGTTGGGGAAGAGTCAACATGGTTTTTGTAAAGGGAAATCATGCCTCCCTAATCTACTAGAATTCTTTGAGAGGGTCAACAAGCATGTGGACAAGGGGGATCCATTGGATATAGAGTACTTGGATTTTCAGAAAGCCTTTGACAAGGTCCCTCAACAAAGGCTCTTAAGCAAAATTAGCTGTCATGGGATAAGAGGGAAAGTTCTCTCATGGATTGGTAACTGGTTAAAAGATAGGAAACAAAGGGTAGGAATAAATGGTCAGTTTTCAGAATGGAGAGAGGTAAATAGTGGTGTCTCCCAGGGGTCTGTACTGGGATTAGTCCTATTCAACATATTCATAAATGATCTGGAAAAAGGGGTAAACGGTGAGGTGGCAAAATTTGCAGATGATACAAAACTACTCAAGATAGTTAAGTCCCAAGCAGATTGCAAACAGCTACAAAAGGATCTCACAAAACTGGATGATTGGGCAACAAAATGGCAGATGAAAATGAATGTTGATAAATACAAAGCAATGCACATTGGAAAACATAATCCCAACTATACATATCGAATGATGGGGTCTAAATTAGCTGTTTCCACCCAAGAAAGAGATCTTGGAGGCATTGTGGATAGTTCTCTGAAAACATCCACTCAAAGTGCAATGGCAGTCAAAAAAAGCTAACAATGTTGGGATCATTAAGACAGGGTTAGATTATAAGACAGAAAATATCATATTGCCTTTATATAAATCCATGGTACTCCCAAATCTTGAATACTGCGTGCAGATGTGGTCACCGCATCTCAGAAAAAGATATATTGGAATTGGAAAAGGTACAGAAAAAGGCAACAAAAGGGCTTGGAAAAGAGATGACTAAGGAAGGATATGATAGAGGTCTATGAAATCATGACCAGTGTGGAGAAAGTAAATATGGAAGTATTATTTACTCCTCCTCATAACACAAGAACTAGGGGTCACCAAATGAAATTAATAGGCAGCAGGTTTAAAACAAACAAGAAGAAGTATTTTTTCCACATAATACACAGTCTACCTGTGGAACTCCTTGCCAGAGGATGTTGTGAAGGCCAAGACTATAACAGGGTTCAAAAAAGAACTAGATAAGTTCATGGAGGACAGTCCATCAATGGCTATTAGCCAGGATGGGCAGGGATGGTCTCCCAACCTCTGTTTGCCAGAAGCTGGGAATGGGCAACAGGGGATGGATCACTTGATGATTAACTGTTCTGTTCATTCCCTCTGGGACACCTGGCATTGGCCACTGCCGGAAGATAGAATACTGGCCTAGATGGACCTTTGGTTTGACCCAGTATGGCCATTCTTAAGTTCATCTACCTGTCCATTGGGAACCAGACTGGAACCACCTACTTATTTCATATGCAGAGAATGCTATTGAGTTGTGTCTTCCATAATATTTAAATTATTACAAGGATTTTAACCCTCAACTCAGAGGGTTAAGCCAGGGGTCTGGTAGGAAGGGAACTGGCAACAGGATAAGGAGAATTTCAGACCCTGCAGTATCTGGCAGATTGCCCTGGGTCTGCAGTATTAAAATTCTTTGCCTCTGACAACTGGTGGCCTAAGGGAAATTATTTATCATTTTTATTATGGTAGCAACTCGTGGTTTGAGTTGGTGATCTTAGTCTAGTTTTAAATATAGACAGGTGTCCACATCACAAACATCAACACCGCAACTAGCAAAATTAAGGAAATAAATAGAACACATTTTATTAAAAATCAGAAAGGTGCAAACGTTTATACAAGCCTATCTACAAATTAAGTTTCAGCCACCAGCCTTCCGGCAAGTTGACAGTCCATCCCCTTCTGCTGTACACCGATGTTCTTGCTTTACATTCTGTGATGAGGCAGCATTGCAATAGGGGGCAGGACTGACTCCCCCGTGTGTTGGTATTCCATGGTGGTTGTTCTCTGGTCTGGAGAAGATTTCATACAAGAGACACTGTTAGGGAAAGAATCCTTTTATGAATGAGGGTTCACAAGAGAACAAATGAACAGTGTTAATCTAAACACACATGCTGAGCACCAGGATTGGCATGTCTGCAGCTACACTGAGCTTTTTGCCCTTCTGCTCCATGGAAGTTTTCTGTCTTCCCTGAACTTGCCTTCGGACACCTTCACTAGCTTTTGGCAGTTTTACTGCCCGAGTCATACTTCCCACCTGACACTGGAGTGGGTCATTCCCGGCACGTGCCACGTGCTTGGAGCCAGAAGCGAGAGCCCCTCAAGGCTCACCCTGCAGCTGCACTGAAGGAACGAGGCAGTGGTCTGGGAACTGAGCTCAAGCAGAATGCATTAGAATCCTTTGGGGAGCACGCAGCTATTTGTCAAAACACTTCTAGGCCTGATTCTACAGCAATTCAGCTAGAATATCTATATGGTAAATCCTTGGCTCGACTTTAGATTACTGCAGCAAAATCTTCCTGGCAAATAAACTAGACAAGTTCTGGCAATACTGGCAAGAATTGGTGCTGCTGTTAATGCACAATGTATGAAACAAAGTTTACCAACAGAAGCAGGAGGAGAGACTTTTCAGGGGAGCCACTATCCAATTTCTTCTGGCTTCCTGGGCCAATCTGATGGAAACATGTTCAGAAAGTACAATAATGAGCTCAGTATAAATGTGTAGGGGGACAGGTGCTATGGACAGAGTTTCAGGACAAATTGCAAACCCTTGAGTGAGTAACAAAGAGGAAATACAGGTCAGAACTAAAGCAAAAAGACCCCTGAAATCTCTAGGAAAAATACCCTCTATCTTTTCACTGTGATCTTAACAACATATCTCAGGTGTGCACCCTTGTATTCTCACTGTCAACTACTCCAATACCTTGGAGGGGCTCAACAGTGGCTCCCCTCAGGCCGATTAAACAGCTGCCATTCTTTCAGAGTTACCATGAGAAGCTGTAGTAGAAGTGGCTTTTCAGTGAGGAGGACTGTCTGCGGGTGCAGGCCAGTTCACCTGCTCAAAGATGGCAAGGATCTCTCTACCAATGGAGGGTTCTTCGTCAAACAGCAAATAGACAAGAGCTGAAACAAACAGCACAAATGGAGGTCAGGAGACCCAAAGAAATGGGCATTGCCCCCAGATATTGTAGGGGATCATGCATCTTCACCATCAAATATCTTGGGCTATCCAGAAGCCTCCATACGTTCCTATGATCAATGTTACCATGCAACAATAAAAAGCATATGCAGATGAGCACACAGACATGCCTCCACTCATATAAACATAGACACTCAAAGAAGTTCACTCACCAACTCCAGAAATACTATTACAAAAGAAACTGGGGAGGGGGGAAATACCAGAAGTTCCATCTCTTGCGAACAGAAGAATCTCTATGAGTCATCATCAAGATTTACATATTGGACCTGCAAATTAGACCTACGAGAGGCCTCTATCACTAAGCAAAAGGAATATCTGACCCTATATGGCCCATGATCACTAAAAGGGACCTGACATACATTGCTTGTGGGCTACACAAATATTTGCCAGAAACAGAATCACGGGAATAATCCTGGGTTCAGTTCCTGGCATTGGGAGGGGAATGTAGTCTACAGCAGCGGTTACTGAAGTTGTTACAGGGTGGGTAGCCAAGCACATACCTTTGACATAGCCAGGCTGTCTTTTATACTGAATGAGTAAATGAGAGCTACAGTTTGCCATTTTGGGGACTTGATCTCTATTCCAGGCAGTGCCAGAAGTGACCTTATATGACTTCTTTTCACAATGACCCTCCTCCAGCCTTCCCTTGGGAACTGCACACGAACACTTGCTCTTAAATTCCCACCACTACTGGGAAAGGTACGGATGCTGAAAGAGGTTGAAAACACATACGGGAAGTGTAGGAAGCTCACAGTCCTATGAGGGTGTCTGCACAGCTCCAGTGGGGTGAGGACGGGAGGAGGGATTAGTCAGGGGCCACTGGTACATGGAGACGGGGAAGGTGTTTAGAAATCCCAGTTTCAGCACAGGACTAAGAGCACCTCCTACACTGGGCTGATCACACATTGCTGGAGGCCTGGCTTTATCCATAGGAGGGGGCCCCAGAACACAGCTAGAGCCCGAGCCCTGGAGGCACTCTGATTTGCACCCTCCTGTGCACGGTCCCCACAATGCTGTTTGTACTTCAGGTTTTTCCTGGCTTATTAAAAAAACTTATAATTTAAGAACAACTTTTCATAATTCCTGATTAAACAGGACTGCTCTGCTCTTTAGCCCCTTGCTATCCATTCGGGAGATCCCAGGTGCACATGTATGGATGTTTCCAGCCTTTATTGAAGTCAGCAGAGATTCACCAGTGACTAATTTGACTCAAACAAATGAAACATTCTGATATGAAGAAGTGGACGTGGACTTGCTCCTCTACCCCTTTAACTAGAACAAAGAGATAGATGAGTTAGAAAAGAATATCACTTCTGGACTATAACAAGCTTGCAGGCTAGAACAAGGTTTCCCTCGCCATCCTTTTTATTATGGCAACAATGACGTAAAAACCAGGAGATGGTTGGTTTTGTTCACTGGTGCCAGAACAGGAAAATCTAACGTCAGCTTCCATCAGCACTTCTGCTGTTCTTACCTGTTTCTTTACATGATTTCTGGGCTCCTTAACACCCGAGGTTAACATTGCTGTAGCTGTCTGTACAGCAGTTGTATCTATTAGAGCAGTAGCTATTCCTCAGAACCCTGAAAGAAGCATTTCTGAGAACATGTGCACTGTAAAACTTATACAAAAAAGGATCTAGTCAAAAGCCAAGTGTTCTGAGATAAGTTTCATACCCCAGGCTATTTTATTAAAATCTCAAAGCAGGAGCTAGGTTTCCCTTAGTCTTTTGTAAGAAAGTTCTTTACACAATTTAAATTGTGTAGGGAGAGGACCCAGAACGTGCAGGATGCAGAGCCTTGAGCATACAGGATGGACTTGGTATAGAGAGGCCAGAGGATGCAGAGGGTGGGGTGACCAAGTACTATGGTGAATCTGCTGAACAACAGAGTCACTATTCTCTCTCCTCTCTTTGAAGGAGAATGTTCAGCAAGGAGAGTGGAAAAGCAGATCATGTCCCATATCCTTGAAGAAAGGGAGCCAGAAATCCTTTAGAAAGGTCTGTCCCCAGACGGGAATTCTTTCCTAGGAATTCTACAACAGTTGGAAGCAGCCTGAGCAGTGAGAGGTGCGGCCAGGAAAACCCAGCAGGGGAGTGGGCCATTAGTAGCAGAAGCTGAACCTGTGGAGGAGTAGCTGACTGGGGACAAAGGACACTAAAGCCAGAGCGAATTAGAAAGGGGCCTGAAACATGAACACAGAAGCTACCTTTCCTAGAAGGGCCATAACATCTAATAAAGCTTGTGCAGCCAAGATGTTTAGATGCAATGAATTAGCCTGGGGTAAGAGTCTGATCTGAGCAGGTGTTAGGAACATAGCAAAGTGGCAGCTATATTCACCAGAAACAGAGGTAGACCACACAATGAGGATTATGGGGTGTGTGGTCTGTGCCTCCAGAGAAAGCAGCCTGCAAGCAGGTATAAGGTAGCTGGCTACATATGGATAAGAGGATGAAAGTGCAGCAGCAGAGAGGTCCCCAACAAGATCACTCATTACAAGATTGAATCCTGGCCAGGGAGACTTCAAGGCCAATACCTAACTGCTCCCTGATAGAAGGATTCATAAGAAGAGGCACCCCAAGTTCTAGGCACCCCAAGTACTTGGCACCTCTCTGGTGGACTGCCACGAGGTGCCAGGATAAGAATGTCTGTGTTTATCTTTTATCATTACTCAGACATTTTTTGCTGTAGTGAGCCAAAGATCAGAGAAGTGTTCTTACATTACCAGGACTTTAAAAATATATTTTAGAAAAATATCACACCATGTGACTCAGTAAAACCAATCAAAACTGGCCATGGAAAAGGGATCTAAAGTGAACAAAAAACCAAAAAGATTGTATTGACAAAAATGGAAAATTGAGAAAAATCAAGCTATTTTCATAGAACTTTCCATTCATTTTCCAAAAATGGCCAAGTTTTGGCCAAAAAAATCAAATGATTTTGAACAAACAGAAAAACCCTACTTGAAGCAGTTAGCTTCCCACTGAGAAATGAGGACACTGCTGGACCACTGGTTATAATGCCTTAGAATTATAGGACTGGAAGGGACCTCGAGAGGTCATCTAGTCCAGTCCCCTACACTCATGGCAGGACTAAGTATTATCTAGACTAGCCTTATAAGCTTTAACAATGATTCAGAGCCAAATTGATACTGTTTTTAATAACACTTCAAAAGCTCTCAGTTATCACCTATCCCCCCCAATCCCATCCAGTGATCCAAGATATTCATCTCCCTAGAAACCATTTGTTAATTAAGACCCAACAAATCCTTGGGTTATCCAAATTGACCTCAGTGTGATATATTTGTCATTTAATTTATTACCCCTTATTTACACAGACTTTCAGTAACTTTTGAGCCCCATTTGAATTCTACTGTACAAGTAAAATTACGAGATTGCTGAATGTTTTTACTAAAATATTACATCTGCCATTTCCTTACATTTGCTGCTCACTATGTCACCTCTAGCTGCTTATAAATTTCTCCTCATATTGGTTCTAATACTTTTGCATAGATTTAAGGCCAAAAGGTGCCTTTATGATCATCTAATCTTACCTTTGGTACGACACAAATCACTGAATTTCACTCAGTAATTCCTGTACTTGTGGTTGAACTACAGCATAGCTTTTAGAAAGACACCCAATCTCCATTTAAAGATGCCAAGCAATAGAGAATTTATCATTTTCCAGAGTAACCTATTCTAAAAGTTACTCTCAATCTTATTTCCAATTTGAATTTTTCTAATTTAAATTTCCAGCCTTTGAATCTTGTTATGTCTATCTGCTTGATTAAAGGGTCCCGAATATCAGTTATCTTCTCCTTGTAGACCATGATATCACATCACCTCTTTCTAAACATTCTCTTTTGGTATACTAAACATATCTAGCTCTTGTGAGGCACATTTTCCATTTTAAGGAACAAAGTTGGACTTACAGCTGATCTGTCAGTTATTATAGGTATGAGATCAGTACCACATTGGCTTTTTTGAATTTGGTATTTTCTTCTTTCAATGATTTAAAATAAATCTCTGAGAACATTAATTCCTTCTTCAAAGCACCTCAGCACACTAGAAAAAAATTGGTAATCTACCTAATTAAAAAAAAATTAAAATTGAACTAGAGATGTTTGAGTACTATACAGTGAATACGCTGTTCAACCAACTAAGTTTGTATTTTGTAGCGGCCAAATAGCATCAACTACTGAATGTTATTTGACCAATGCAGTCAATACTTATTCAATAACATGACTTTTCTGGTGGTTGGGCTGTCTACACTACTGCGGTAAAATCGATTTAAGTTACGTAACTTCAGTTACATGAATATCATAACTGAAGTAGACTAGTTAGATCCACTTACCACAGTGTCTACACTGCACTGTGGCAACAGGAGAGTGCCTCGGGTCAACTTCCCTTACGCTTCTCGGGGAGTTGGAGTACACAAATCAATGGGCGAGTGCTCTCCCATTGATTTAGTGTGTCTTCACCAGACCCAATTAATCAACAATCACTGCATCGATTACAGCAGTGCCATTCTACTGCAAGTGTAAGCATGGCTTAGCTGCAGCTTTAGCTGTCTGCTGCATCATCCAGTACATACTATGCCCAACTGTACTGTTAGAATTTAACGTATGCTCATCAGAACAGAAAGACTTCATCCGCACACTGTAGTAAGTACACATTCAGTGTCTCGCCCATTTAATCATCATTTTATTTTACTTCCCCACCCTTATTCGCTAATCAGCCAATGTTTTCTTTCCCAATAGATTTGTGGAAGTCTTTATCTTCTCTTCAGGTAACTTTTTCAGACCTTTTCTTTTTCCTAGAAACCATTGTTTCATTCCTTTCACCCTCGCCTCTTTGCAATCTATTAAAAAATATTTTGAGCCTGATTCAGACATATTTACTACTTTTTTAAAAACATTCAGAGGAAATGCAGGCTCATGTAGCTTGAACCTGGTGTCTTACAATTCTCTAAATCTCTGCCACATTTATGCATTTTAATACTTTCGCCCACTGCATATTCCACCAGATTTTCCTAAACTGTATTCTTGAAAATTAAATACCTTGGTACCGATTTCAGTCTGTGATCCAATTTCCATAAGATGCTGAATCCAAGTGGCCCACGATTACGAACACTAAGCTTCACTAAAATTCCAACTCACTAATTCCTGTTGAACAAGTTTCTGCAGCCGAGCATCTCCCACAAATATGCTACACATAAACCATTCCTCACTGAAGTTTCTGGAGGTTGTTCAAAAATGGCCATGCCCCCTCTCTCCCACTTGCCACCAGATTTCCTGCCTCCACAGCAGCAGCAAAGTGGCAGCTCGCTTTGCTGCCATCTTTTTCTTTTATATTTCTTATTTTTAGCTGTTTTCGGGTAGGAGTGTTATTTTTAATTCAAGCCTCCTTGCCTAGGTTTTGAGTAATGCAGTGGTCATAGCTGTGACAAATACAACAATTTCCTGCAATACCCTCAGAAGACCTTATTGTATTAAGTTTCCATATCACTGTGGGCTGGGATTGTATGTAACCCCTCTAGGGGGAGATGTGACAGATATGAAATCTGGGAATTCAAAAGACTATATTCAAAATGCTCCAAACAAATATGAACTTTTGGGACAAAAAGTGTTAAGTGGATTTCCTGGAAAACAGCTAGGAAGAGGTTAATGCAAATTATCTCAGGTTATGCAAAAACCCTGCCTTTGGAAGCTATGCTGTGACGAAAAGGTCATTGTCTGCAGAAAGGCCTTAGATCTAACCAGCTTTGTTTTCTGGATCTAAGACGGATGACCTTGTAACCATACGAAAAACTGAACTGTGGGTTTTGAAGGACTAAACCTAACAGAGCCCGGGGTTGGAGTGTACTCTCTGGTAGATTTTCTTGTATATGTGTAGTTTCTTTTAAATTGTTTCAATGTTTTTTTCTGTAATGTTTTTACCTTGAGAATAGATATGCTTGCTTAGGAGCTGTATGGTAACTTATAACTACGGGCAACACACTGGTCAGAGCCCTTGGAGAGAAGGCAAAATGCAGGTGCTGCCCTTTTAGGCAGTCTGGCTTGCTGAGGATATCACAGCGTAAGGCACAAAGCTGTGCAAACTTAAAATTTCCAGTTAGGAGGGAGTGGGACATGGGTCACTGACCAAGAGAGATGATGACTTGGAGATAGAAGCCTAAAGTATGTGTCAATCTTGGACCATAGAGGGGGAAATACAGGTTCAGCTGAAACTGTGACAATAGACAGCTGGTGCCTCTGCTGCAGCACCTCCACAGATATCCCTCTGCCCCCTTCAGCAAAGTACCGAGCATAATCTAAAAGATGCTCTATATGCGAGATACCTTTCTCAGGCTTAGGTGAATTATGCCCAGGCTGTTCCGAGCCAGCCAACCCTAACTCTACCAGGCTTTGAGTGAAACAGGCATGTTGGGTCCCCTACCATCGCAAGAATCTGCAACTCTGCCACAAAAAAGCCTGACCAGGAGAGAGAGATCAGATCAGGGTGAGACTCTAAGGATGAGGATGACTTCATCTAGCAGGCCCAGGGAATAAGTGCTTGGGCAATGCAGGACTGCAAATATAAATCCCTTGTGAAACTATCAGTCTCCCCAAAAGCCCTAAAATGGGTCTAGAATTCTTTGGAAAGAGAAGTAGTGGTAATAAATAACCCTCCTCCTTCCCAATCCAAATCAGGAGACTTGAATCTTTAAGGGGAGGACACAGAGAGAAATTTCTAAAGGGCTTTCTGTGTAAGACAAGCAGAAAAGACTGTGCTCTGGCCACAGCCATGCCCAAAAAGCATGCCAAAAAGTTAAAAAACAAAACAAAACAAAAACAAACAAAAAAAATAAAACCAAACAGAGCAAAAAGGGAATGAAAAAATACAAAAACTTCAAGAAGCTTCTAACTCAGACCCCTGCTCTTGTATTGAAGGAGCAGAGCTTTTGCACTCTGATTCTGAGCAGGATTTGAAACAATCCAATACATTTTCCCCTTCTCCAAGATGTCTGAGGCCATGCGCAAAATGCTTGTGTCCAAAATCCAGATCCAACCTGAGCAAGCTCCTGAGGATATGCCTCAAAGCAAATATCTTCCCTCCAACTCCTACCCTGAGGTCGTGATTCCCTGGCACTCCTCCTTAGAGGATGCAGTCAGAGTACTGGGAAGAACCCAACAAAGCTATATGCATTAACAGGCATGACCTTAGATTCTATAAACTGCAACAGACAAAATATATTACCAAACTTCCAAAGGCTGATTATCCCATCAGAGGGAGGAATTCTTCCTAAGAACCCAACAGACAGGAAGGTGGAAGCTACCTTAACAAAGGGACTTTGAAGCTTCATCAGCACATCTCTCACAGCCACATGCTTTGTGAGAGCTACGATCTCCTGGCTGGCATACCCTAGGAACCCTGAGGACCGAGATCACCATAGCTTCAAGCTCCATTCTTAAGAAAACTTCCCAGGCAACAGTATTCTTGGCTGATGCCTCCATGGATGCAATTTTCAGCCTTGGCTATAGCATCCTGCTCAGCAGCTATTCAACACCGATGGCTCCACCCCTGGAAGGTACCGCTCACTCCAAACAAGTCCTATGTTCCGCTAATCTCACAGGATCTCTCCTCTTTAGAGAAAAACTAGATTACAGAGTGGCAGAAAATGCTGCTAAATCTAAGCTAGGCCCTCTTCTCTCTGCTGAGTGCTCTAAGAAGAGAGTACAAACCTGCTTTTAGGCAGACACACTACTTTTGCCTATTCTCCTCTGAGAAGTACTAGAGAAGAATAGCAGACTTATCAAGGGCAAGTCTCAGAACCCAGCATTGAGGAGAAAACCCACAGTTGGTCCCACAATGTTCAAGAGCCCAGCATGATGAGGAAATGTGCCTCTGGCCAAACTTGAATCTAGGAGGCAGAATTTCCCACTTTTCAGAGGAAAGGAATAAATTGACTATAGACCAGTGAATAAGAGGGAGAGTGAATCAGGGATACTCTCAAACTACAGGCTCCATCCCATCCCCTTTTTATCCAATTCCCAGCTCCAGTGACTCTGCCAAGCACAAACTGGTCTCCTGGCTTTCCGGGATCTACCTTATCATTTTTATTGTTCAGGAGTGCACTTGGGGGGAAGGGGAGACCATTATCAGCTTCAAGAGATTTAACAAGTGAAGAAAACAAAATTCCGCAAGGAGATCCTAGATTCTACAGTCTCATCCCTAATTTAAGGGGACCTCCTAACCTTAGTGGACCTGGCAGATACATATCTCAGAGTTCCCATATGCCAATGCTCCACAATCTACTGAGATCTCCTTAAGGCACAGATCACTACCAGTACCGAATGTACCCATGCAGTCTCTCATTAGCCCTGATGGTCTTCACAAAGATGCAAGTGGTGATCATAGCCAGACTCAGGTTGCAGAGTACTCACCATTACCCCCTTTCTGGACAACTTTCTGATCAGAGCTGCGACTCAGGCTGGAAAGCACAATGCTATGATTTGGACTCTGGATCTCCTCTAAGTGCATGGCTTTATAATAAACATCAAGAAAAGTTCCTTGATTCCCTCAACAAGGCTAACTCACCTGGGACTGGACATAAGCCCAAACCTGAGCTGGCTTTTGTAGGTGACAAATCTGAGGAACTGTCACAGATTGAAGTGTCACTAGAGGAGGTTTTGGAATTAATTGATAAACTCAACATTAACAAGTCACCAGGACCCGATGGCAATCACCCAAGAGTTCTGAAAGAACTCAAATGTGAAGTTGCGGAACTATTAACTATGGTTTGTAAACTGTCCTTTAAATCGACTTCAGTACCCAATGACTGGAAGTTAGCTAATGTAACGCCAATATTTAAAAAGGGCTCTAGACGTGATCCCGGCAATTACAGACAGATAAGTCTAACGTCAGTACTGGGCAAATTAGTCGAAACAATAGTTAAGAATAAAATTGTCAGACACATAGAAAAACAAACGGTTGAGCAGTAGTCAACATGGTTTCTGTAAAGGGAAATTGTGTCTTACTAATCGATTAGAGTACTTTGAAGGGGTCAAACAAACATGTGGACAAGGAAGATCCAGTGGATATAGTGCACTTAGATTTCCAGAAGGTCTTTAACAAGGTCCCTCACCAAAGGCTTTTACATAAATTAAGCTGTCATGGGATAAAAGAGAAGGTCCTTTCATGGACTGAGAACTGATTAAAAGACAGGGAACAAAGGGTAGGAATTAATGGTAAATTCTCAGAATGGAGAGGGGTAACTCGTAGTGTTCCCCAAGGGTCAGTCCTAGGACCAATCCTATTCAATTTATTCATAAATGATCTGGAGAAAGGGGTAAACAGCGAGGTGGCAAAGTCTGTAGATGATACTAAGCTACTCAAGATAGTTAAGACCAAAGCAGATTGTGAAGAACTTCAAAAAGATCTCACAAAACTAAGGTGATTGAGCAACAAAATGGCAAATGAAATTTAATGTGGATAAATGTAAAGTAATGCACACTGGAAAAAATAACCCCAACTATACACGCAATATGATGGGGGCTAATTTATCTACAACGAGGCAGGAAAAAGATCTTGGAGTCATCGTAATAGCTCTCTGAAGATGTCCACGCAGTGTGCAGAGGCAGTCAAAAAAGCAAACAGGATGTTAGGAATCATTAAAAAGGGGATAGATAATAAGAATGAGAATATATTATTGCCCTTATATAAATCCATAGTATACCCACATTTTGAATACTGTGTACAGATGTGGTCGTCTCACCTCAAAAAAGATATTCTAGCACTAGAAAAGGTTCAGAAAAGTGCAACTAAAATGATTAGGGGTTTGGAGAGGGTCCCATATGAGGAAAGATTAAAGAGCAGTGGTCCCAACATGGTGCCCGCGGGTGCTATAGCACCCACCGGTGCATTTATGTGTACCTGCCTAGTGCCCCGCAGGGGACCTGCCGGGGACAGAGAACTCAGGCTGCGGGCATGGTGTTCTCTGTTCCCGGCAGGTGCGAGGCCTGTCTAGTTCCCAGCAGGGGAGAGAAGCCATGGCCCGTCTGCCGGGGACAGAAAACTCCGGGGCTGCAGGCGCTGATGTTCTCGGTCCCCAGTAGATGCGGGGCTCATCTAGTGCCCAGCAGAGTAGAGAATCTGGGGCCTCACACCTGCTGGGGACAGAGTACTCGAGGGCTGCGGACACCAGTGTTCTCTGTCCTCATGGCTTTTCTCCGGCTTCTCTCTGGATTCATATATTGTGTAATATTTAATATGTTTTTTGTATTATTTAATGTACAAATACAAAATAAGCCTTGTAAAATTGTTGGCGCCCACCACGCTCTTCTGAAAACATGAATGTGCTACTGGTCACAAAAAGGTTAGGGACCACAGTTAAAGAGGCTAGGACTCTTCAGCTTGGAAAAGAGGAGACTAAGGGGGGATATGATAGAGGTATATAAAATCATGAGTGATGTTGAGAAAGTGGATAAGGAAAAGTTATTTACTTATTCCCATAATACAAGAACTAGTGGTCACCAAATGAAATTAATAGGCAGCGGGTTAAAACAAATAAAAGGAAGTTCTTCTTCACGCAGCGCAGTGTCAACTTGTGGAACTCCTTACCTGAGGAGGTTGTGAAGGCTGGAACTATATAATGTGTTTAAAAAGAACTGGATAAATGCAATGGTGGTTAAGTCTATAAATGGTCTATTAGCCAGGATGGTAAGGAATGGTGTCCCTAGCCTCTGTTCGTCAGAGGATGGAGATAGATGGCAGGAGAGAGATCACTTGATCATTTGCCCTTTAGGTTTACTCCCCTCTGGGGTCACCTGGTATTGGCCACTGTCGGTAGACAGATACTGGGCTAGACGAACCTTTGGTCTGACCCAGTATGGCCGTTCTTACGTAAGACACCTTGGAGGCAAAAGTCTACCCATCACTTGATAGATTCCAGTAGCTGCAGTATCTCATATCTATACTGCAAAAGAGCATGAGGCCAACTAATGCTCAACTGTCTTCAGTTAGTGCCCCCCCTCGGTCGCATAAATATGCATGGGGATCACCTGAAGAGTGTGATTACACATAAGGTGTCTGATATTACTGAAAATACGGGACCACTCCCTGGAATGCATGATGGATCACATGCTAGTCCCAAAGCAGGTATTCAAGACCCAAAGATGATGGGCAGTCCCAAGGAAAGCTCATGCGCGCACCCCCATACGTCTTCCAGACCCTCTGGTTCACACAACTGATGCCAGCCTGTAGAGCTGGGGAGCACATCAGGGACCCGGAACCACTCAAAGCATCTGGAGTCACAACAGAAAGAGACCACAGGATCAATCTCCTAAAGCTCTGTGCCTTCAGACTGCCGTATGAAAGTGCCAGAACCACCTAGCAGAAAATCATGTCCTGGCCCAGTCAGAAAATATAATTCCAATTGCATACATAAGTAGGTTATAAGGACAGGGAACCCAGCACTACATGCAGAAATAATGACAATAATGAGATGGGCACAAAAGGCTCTCCTTCCCTAAAAGTGATTCACACAAAAGTGGAGCTGAACCAATAGGCAGACTGGCACAGCAGGTGCAAAGACAACAACTCAGACTGGTGTTTGAACCAGAAAGTCTTCAAACTGATCTTGCAGTTTTTTGGTCTTCCATCACCCAAATACAAAATGTCTGAAGTACTTTGCCAAGGAAGCATACCCTAAGTTCTTAGGAACATATGCCTGCTGTATTCATTCCCACCTTTCCCATTCACAGAGCAAATGATCCAAAAGATACAGAGGGAACAAGCAAAGATGACAGTGCTAGCTTTGTAGTGGTCAAGAAGACGCCAGTTTGCTGGTCTGATAGAACTGAAACTGGAACCACTGTCATGGCTACCAGCAATACCACACTTCTTTTTCTGAGGTATATTTCCCCAACTGGACCCAAACCGTCTTCATCTAACAGTCTAGCTTTTGAAAAGAAAGCATCAGTAGCACTTGGCCTGTCTTCCAAGGTGACTGGGACTTTGCTCTCATCCAGGAATCTCTACCTTAAATACCCATTCCTCCATCTGGACCAACTTTAGTATCTGGTGCCAAGGGCATACAGACCCAAGAGACCCATGGATTCCAGCTATCCTGGGCTTTTCCCTAGGTGTGGATTAATGTCTTTAACCTAGCACCATAGCACGTCAGGTATCAGTGGTTACTAGCATTATATTCACCGGATCCTCAGGCTCCTTGGTAGCGAACTTCCAGGTCTCTAGATTTTTCAGCAGTCAGACTGGCCAGACCAGCCATCAGACCAATCTTCCTTAATTGGGATCTACCATTAGCCTTAAACACCCTGATCACTCAAACCTTTTGAGCCTCTGGCTTCAATATCAGCATTCTTCTCTCCATCAAAACCAGTTTTCTGGTTGCCATTGCATCTGCTAGGCAAGTTTCT
Source organism: Chelonoidis abingdonii (assembly GCF_003597395.2). Taxonomy (NCBI): domain Eukaryota; kingdom Metazoa; phylum Chordata; order Testudines; family Testudinidae; genus Chelonoidis; species Chelonoidis abingdonii. The sequence continues at coordinate 360,537,424 of NC_133769.1, forward strand.
GAGCTGGCAGACTTACCTGTGCAGGGACACTACTGCATGTTCCACAATGACAAAGTGATGCTGAGAACTCCAGGATCTTTTTTCCCCAAACTGAAATCTCTTTTCCATACCTCACAGGAGGTTATCCTTCATTCTGCTCAATGACCACAGCAGCTGACCAAGAAACTGTGGCACACTTGAGACATCAGAAGGGCACTGAAGAGTTATATCTAGTATACAGAATCCACAAGGAGATCATGCACCATGTGGCTCCTTCCATCCAAAGTGTCAAGGATCCAGAGCCTCCAAGCTATCCCTCACTAGATAGATCAGTCTGTGCATTGTTGAGGCCTACTAGGCATCAGGCATCTTGGTCCAGAAGGAATAAAGGCACACGCCACAAGACCCATGGCGACCTCGTGGGCTGAATAAGCACATTCTTTCACTGCTGAAATATGCAGAGTGGTTACTTAGTGATCAGCAAACACCTTTATCAGACACTGTTAAAGTAGACTTCATGTCTTCTGCAGAGGCCTTCTTCAGCAGGAAGGTGCTGCAGGTTGTGACCCAGTAAAAGCAATCTTTATGGGGTGGGGAGGGAAGGAGTGTCTCCTTATCTCATTCTGTATCAATCTTTTTCATCCCTCCTCACTCCAGTTCACTGCTTGCTACTTCCCGTGCATAGCAGAATTGTGGGAGACACTGGGCTGCACAATGGAAAATGTCTTGCCCGATAATTTCCTTTCTATTAGCAGCATCTCCCACAATTCTACCCACCGTGGATAGCTTTACAGGCAAGGGTGACCATTTTATATGGATTATTACTATGTAGGCAGTCATCTGCTGTACATAATTAATGAATTGGCATGTTATTGTTACTAATATTCTTCTATGAGTTTTACATAGCTTTGGAACAACTAATCTGGCTGCTACCGTGAGGAGGCATAGCCAGCACACACTGTGCTGCAGCTTTGAACTACCACTGGGAACTGCAGAGAAGAGGGAAACAGCCCATGTGCAGCAGAATTGTAGGAGATACTGCTAACAGAAAGGAAATTATTTGGTAAGAAGTTTTCCATTTCTTTCATTACAACACACTAATTATTAATATAAACAATAAGCAATTCTACACAGCTCATTTTTGAGCTATTCCATTGCAAAAGATGGGCAGGAAGTCAAATCTCTTCCATTTAAGGAAGATAAATCTTATCTAGCAAGAGTAAACTGAAAATAATTTCAAGTACATACCTTTGGCAGGTAGCAACAGAGATTGTTTGTTGGACATGGGAACTTAAAGAGTACATGTTTTATTTTAGTAGAGCTGTAAGGATGTGAAGAGTAATCACGAAAGTAAAAGAAATTTAATGGATGACACTCTACTTTCAGCTACTGTAGCTGAAACACAAAACATAGTCTGGACTTTAGGTGCAGTATCAAAACCTGTTATCTTGTTTCTTTCTAATGAAACTAGTTACCAATTCCAGCATATTCACTAAAGATCATAAATCAAACAATTTAGGGCCTCAGTTCACAACTAGTTTGGGAAAGGATTAGGAAAGAAGGAAATCCAAACTAAAGTTTAATGCAGAGAGGTGGGAGTTAGGATATCAGCATTCTTTTCCTGTCTACTCAACACACTTCATGTATATCTGTGGGCAAGGCAGTTAACACGTGCCTCAGTTTACCAATCTGTAAAATATTTACCTTTCATAACAGAGATGTTGTGAGCCTTCATGTTTGTAAAGGCTCAATGAAAGGAAATGACACTATGTAAGTGCAAAATATAATTTCACTACAGATATAATCCTCAATTTCATGGGCCTCTCTAAAAATTTTTTTTGCAGCTATCTTAAAACAAGACCACCACAGTATAAACTTTTCTGTCAAAAAACAAAAATTGGGCCAGAACTTAAATTGTGAAATATGCTATGAGTGTTAAGAGAAATTTAACACTTCATTTGTTTTTTTAAAATCTGTTTGTAGAAATGACAGCAGCCATCTAAAGTTACACAGAGATAAAAAAATTTAACCATGGAGCCATACTTTATGGCAAAGTTGTAAACTTCTTATAATGTAGCAACAGAAATACTGAAAGAGGCTTTCATCTCTCCTCCATTTAGCTCGGCCTATGACAGGGACATTCAATATATTGTAAGACCATGAGTGACAACAGCTTGGCACAAGCTAGGTTTCATCTCATCTGCATAGAATTTGACATCCATTTTTATGAATAATAAATATATAGACCAGGCTCATACTAACCCCTTCAATGACAGATGACCAGAAGAGACAGCTTGCCTGAATTTACTAGCAATAAAATCTGCAACTGATAAGCTTTGTTGTCATCTTTCTTGTCAAGCTTTGTCCTCACAGCCTTTGGGGGGTGGCCATACTTTAAGTATCTCTGTTCTAGAAACAAACACAGCTATTAAAACTGAAATACCATCTAGAATGACTGACAATATTTCTGTATTAATTTTTAACTAAGCATAAGGTATTTTCCATTTCATATATTCTCTCTTCTCTCCAACCTGAGTGCTTCTAATGTTATGTAAAATAAAGTGGAGGAACAGGTGCTTGTCACAGTATTCAATGTTGTAACGTACAGGTGATGCAGAGAAGACAATCCAATTCTTACCCAACTATGTACAGCTTTTCCTTAATATTCAGGCTGAACACTTCTCTTTGCCATCATAAAAGATAAAACTTTGCCATTTAGGCTTACAATTAACAGACAAAACAAACATAAAAATGAAAGTCACAAGGACTTTATAAATGAAGTAACTGCTAACAGAGGCTAAAAGGAGAACCAACAGCACCATCTACAGGAGACTGCAGCATTGTTACGTACATAGATGTTCAGGACAAATATGTTCAGCTTTTTAGGTTTTGTATGTTAGTCTGATGAGCATTTCTTCAGTTGGAATTTAAAAAAACTACATCATCAACAGTAAAATCACATCTTAAAAAAGGCTGACGCAAAACCTGTATTACACTTTGGATGAATTGTACTTACAGTAGTACTTCAGCACCAAAAAATGGGCAGTTATGCTGATAGATGTATGTACAATTGAATGAGATGTCAAAGTCTTAAAATGCTTAGTTATTTATAATGTAATCTATACAAAATGGTTAAAAAACTTTTCTATATACATTGTTTTAAAAAAAGAAAGGTATTGTCTTCATTACCAGAACGTATTAAAACAGCCTCTCCTGTCATTCCACCTGCACCCAAATCTCTTTCCGTGGCTTGTAACGATCATAAAAACCCAACATATTGCTTGAACAAGTCAAGTCATAAGGCTGAGGATTACCTCTGAAACATACAACTAATCAGTTTAAGCTTTTAAACCCCCAAAATAGTCATTTTAAAAAACGCATGTAAGAGTAAAATATGGATTTTTAAAAGTCTCAGCTTGCATCTGAATACAAGCTGAAGTTATGAGATAATGAAACAAATATTCCCAAATCTGAACATTTGTTTTAAACCAGAATACATTTCTGCTACCCCACAGCATTAGAATGAAAACATTTGCCTGTTTAACAGGAACTAGTTAAACAACTTGGCCTGGTTTTAAATCACTGCATTTAAATAAATTATCAGAGGTTAATTAGACTAAATGGGCATTTCACGTGCTTGTGGCATAAAAAGAAATGTTTTGCACATTAAATCAGCATATTTTTTGTAATATATGAAAACAAAATCCACCAAACCATGTTACCTGTTAGTGATTTTGCTTATGTCCAAATATTCACCAACAATTACAAAAATAAACTATATTTACGATTAAAAATATGAACATTAATTGAGCTCAAGTGCAAGAAAGCTAACCGATTCAGAAATTCCTGGGGCTTTTCCAGTAGACAGACAGACACACCTTTTATCTCACATGCTATTTAAAAATACAAACATCTACTAAACATTCTTTGTGATGGTGTTTTGCTCAATAGCTACAAAAAGAAAGACACAGCAAAGTAAAAGGTCCCTTTTTACTGAAAAGTTTCAGTATCTGGTCAAGAGCTTCATAGCAAGAACTTCTACTCAATCTTTTCAATTCACTGTAGTTTTGCTCTTTTTTTTTTTTAAGACATACATTCCACTGTCACAGGTTTACTGTATCTTGGTAACTACATCCTTTTTGAAACAATTTTAAGATGTCGTTTCTGCAATACTGTCTTGTTAAAACACACTGACGCTTCAAGGGTCCAATGAACAACTCTAATAGGCAAAGTGCTCTAATACATCACAATACAATGGCATCTTGGACACTCGATTGCCAAGATGAATTTAAAGTGCACTCCAGTGTCCCAATTCATTAGGATTGTTCAGCAGAACTTTGAGAGGGGCTGGGCTCAGTGCCTTCCTCACAACTGCTGTCCACATCTTGTTCCATTGCTGTCTCCTCATCATCAAGACGTTGACTAGTAAAGTTATTGAGCTCCAGGAGCCCACTGGGTTCCACTACCACATTGGAGCTGGAGTGACAAGGGATGGAGTATTGAGGAATAGTCTAAAGGAAAGAAAAAATGAAGTTTTAATATGCAGTTTTGACAGGTGAGTTAAGGATTTGTATGTTTAAATGAAAGAGATGTTCATGCCTATTAAACAGTTGTAAGAATCCCAGAAACACTTTCCCAAAGTCAATACATTTGTTTTCATCCTATTGTTACAATATTGCTAAATTAAATGTAGCATGAAAGGATCATTTGGCAGGATTTTTTCACTGAAGGATAAATTGAAATAATTACAATTAAAGAAAGGATAGTCTTGTGGTTAAGGCAGTTGGCTGGGACTCAAAAGATCTGGGATTAATTGCCAGCTCTGCCAGACTTCCTGTGTAACCTTTGACAAGTTACTTAATCTGTTTGCTATCTGCCCCATGTGTAAAATAGGGGTAATGTACTCTCACCCTCTGCATGTTCTCTCTATTTAGACTAAGTATTTTCGGGTCGAGCCTTCTGACTGTCGTACATACAACATATTGCACAATGGGTCCCTGAAACTGGTTGGATTAATACAAAGAAAGAATAGATTTAGACTGATAGAAGTACTGCAATAACAAAGGAATATAATAAATGACTAAATTGTTTTTTGTTTTTAATTTCTAGATTGTATGGAAAATATATCTACATTTTAATTATTAAATTGATAATCAGATGGGCATTTTGATTTTGAAATGGCCCAGACATCATAACCACACCTAAATACTATGGTGATTAGCATCATATAAATACCTATGATGTACTGATTATTTTACTCTACTACATCTATCTCTTAGCCCTCACTCCTCAAGAGATACAAAATCCTGAGTATTCCTCGAAAAACTACTTAGTTTCAAGGAAAACATTACAAAATAATTCAAAGCATTTGTAAACTTTATAAATAAATCAAAGTTAGCATATTTGTTTCCATCACAATTACACACTTTTCACCATAACAAGTGTATATAATATATAATAAAATCTTTAAGTCAAACACTGCATACAAACACAATGGCATTCTGTCCACTTCTCTGCAATGAGTCAGTATCATAGCATCATAGAAGTGCAGGACTAGAAGGGACCTTGAAAAGTCATCTAGTCTAATTCCCTGCACTCATGGCAGGATTAGGTATTATCTAGACCATCCCTGACAGGTGTTTGTCTAACCTGCCCTTAAAAATCTCCAGTGATGGAGATTCCACAACCTCCCTAGGCAATTTATTCCAGTGCTTAGCTACCTTGACAGTTAGGAATTTTTCCCTAATATCCAACCTAAATTACCCTTGCCCCTATGTAAACCCATTGCTTCTTGTCCTATCCTTAGATGTTAAGGAAAACAATTTTTCTCCCTCCTTGTAACAACCTTTTATGTACTTATACTTATATATAATTAGGGTGCTGTGAGATTTCAGATGACTAAAATCTCAGTGCTTTGACAATCTGTACTATGGAATACAATAATACGTTATAAAGTATCAAAATAAGACAATTTGAATAAATGAACATTTTCACATTTGTTCACTTAGGCCCTGATTCATCAAAGCATATAAGTATCTGCTTAATTTAAGGATGTATGTGGTCCTGTTGACTTCAAATCAATGAGACTTACTTATATGCATAAAGTTAATAATGTACTTAAGTGCTTTGATGCATCTGGTCTTTATTTACTAATTTGCAAAAGGTCTCCCAGGCAGTTTGAATTAGTGAGATTCTACCAAATCTACTTTATGCTGAAGAAAGTTTTACACTAAAAAACAGGTAAGACTGTAAGACGCTGTAAAAAGACATAGCACAAATCATACCTCCATGGTAACAGCAAAAGTTGCATGTTCAAGCATTTCAGTTAGAAGGTGATTTGGAATATCTAGCAAGTTTGGTTTGTTTCCTTAATGGGAAAGCAAAGCAGAACACTTAAAATGCTCAGGAGACAGACAGAAGGAATGCACTGACCAGCATGTTTGAGAAATTGTATTTAACAACGTATTGCCAATTTAATAAACAAGTGCCCAACATTTTTATATTCTTAAATCACTTACTGTTTTGGAGTAGAGGAGAACCAAAGTAAGAAAGGAAAAAAAATACTTGAACATTGTTCAGATGCTATTAAGGCTTTAGACACACAAACGTAGAAAATATCTGCTTTTATTTTTTTTACCTTTATTTGCTCTGCTCTTCTCTTACCTGGATAATAATTTCAGATGAAATCCCTTCAGCTTTCTTTTGGGATATATTCTGAATGTGTATAAACTGGTTTGTTGAAGGCACTCCTTGTGCATCCACTTTCTTCTCTGTTAAAGCAGGATCAGCAGCAGGAGGACTTGAACAGGACTCTTTACATTTCAGTTGCTGAGAGATGGAAGTTGCCGTCATCCCTACTGCAGTCACCCTTGGCACCTGGATACAAGGTGATGATTCTGCTTCACTAGCGAGTTTACTAGTGGACATGGCCTTGTTTGGGGGATCCACTACCATATGTTCTATGTTTGTGTCAATCTGAGCTTCCATCATAGACATTTTCAAAATGTCTGCTACTGCTGTCTTCACAGATGCCTGCATGGGAAATAGGCTTGTAACTGGCGATGCCAGTTTGGGCACAGAATTGCCGCCTGCTACCTTTGAAACAGTAGGAGGCTGTCGCCCCTCAAAAGTTATCTTTGTAACAGTGGATCCTTGAGTTATAATTGGCTGCTGCACCTGAAAATCAAATTTTTGTTGTGCATGTTACAGCTATTTTTTTTATTTAAACCTAATCAATATTTATCTGGACAATACGGCACAAACAACATACTTGCTATTAGGAAGACAGTTGAAGCTCAGTGTTTTAACAAAGGAATCAGCAGTGATACGATAACATTTAACTTAAGCCTGGGTAAGGTAGTTTTTGGACTGCTAGACAATGTTTCTAGCAGAATATCACAGCAGCCTCATTTTCCTTTGGGATTTATATCCCCATGTGATGTATATTAATCCCTTCTTATTATTTTATATATGCTTCAAGGGGCAGGAGAGTAAAAGGTTTTTGGAGTTAGTTAAAATACATATATAGTATTTCATTTTCCTCAGTCTTTACATCTTCCCCTCCCAAGGAAAGTAAAATTGTTCCTCTAGGTAACATTATTTAACTGAAGGGTGATGGTGATGTAAAACTACCAAGGAAGACGTACAATGGAGATCCTTGGGAGACTGCAGTGTATTCATCTTTATTTCCAAAGAATTTTTTTTAAATGTTACGGGAACGGAAATCAATAATATGTTATACCCAAAAAAATAAAAGAAATTAGGGGCAAATTCCATGCACTGTTGGTTGCAGAAATTCACAAAAAAACGGTCCAACAAAATTGATTTGTGAGCTCTACGGATTTTTTTCCCTATATAACAACATGTGCTTTTCTTTCCTAGTGTCAACCTTCTGATGGGGAAATTAAAATGAGCGTAATGAGGAGTTCTCTCTTGCCAGGAGAAAACACGGCTACAGCAACTGTGTTGGTGTTTGGATTTTTCCTTGAACAGCGACGTTTTATTTTGCATGCTATCAATATTCTGTTACCTGGCTTGCGGGCTGTTTCTCTGAAGAGGCAGGTAGCTGCAATTGACTCTGGGGGGGTTGGGGTTGCACGTAGATTTTTTGTGCCGTTGGTGCCTGTTGCAGTTTGGGCAGCTGCTGCGTGGTTTTTACTGCAAGCACCTGTACTACAGTTTGCTGTGGCTGTGCCACTAAGGTAGGGAGTTGCCTTTCTTTGGCCATCATGTGGTGTGGGGTATGCTGTGCATCTGGTTTGGTCTGTGCTTGCTCTTGCTGAAGTGGGGTTAGCTTTTGATGCCGGATAGAAAGCTGGGGCATCTGTGGGAGTTTGTGCTGGATCTGATCAGCCTGCAGGTGGATGGTTTGCTTTTGTTTAGTCTGGAAGCACTGCAGAGTTTTCACTTGCAGTTGAGTCTGTTCCAGCTGTGGTTGACTCAGTTTCTGCTGTTTTTGTGCCTGTGACTGTGTCAGGGCAGATCTGTAAAATAGACCAGTCTGAGGATCTAGGGTATCCATCTCCTCCACTTCTCCTTCCTCGGTTCCAAGTTGTTCACTGTGTTTGGTAAATGCAGTGTGGCTGCTTAAAGCCTTAATAAAAAAAAGTTACAAATGAAAAAGTAATGAGACATCATCTAATTTACTGCAGAATACACAAAATCTAGTGACATTAAAGAATATTTAAACTGGACTGTTTTAAAAAAGCAGAATAGGTCACAGGATTTCAGGCATACAACTCATGTATAAAAGCAGAAATACCCTAAGATGCTGAGTTTCCAAAGCCATAGCACTTCAATGGCTATTTCCATACCATAACAAACTAAGCCCTGGTGTGCCACCCACTGCCTGCCTTTTAACTGTAGATGTCTTGCCTTCAGTGGAGCTTAAATTGCTCTTACATTTGAAAGATTAAGATTCAGATCGACTCAAACTCCATGACGTCTGAATGGGAAATGGAAGGGATTGGCTGATCCAACAAATATCTTAGGTTGGAGAATAGATGGTTCCTAGCTTTAACAAGAACCTATTATCTTAAGAGATTTTGATTCTGTTTCCTAACGCTGTCTTCTCTGACGCTTCTTGGTGACTTCTTCTACACCACTTTTTACACCTGGAACCTCCCCAATTTCCCATGCACCAAAGCGTAATCTCTCCCTCCTTTTCAGACCTAGTTCTTCCTGGGTTGATTTCCTCACCACTGCCATGTCTGTACCTTAACATGCATCAAAACTACTGTCCCATATATCACGTTTGAGCTGGACTAAGTTCCTAAGGGGGCAAGAACACTGTCTTATTACACAATCCTAAATAATAACTAAGTAGCCTCATTCAGCAAAATTCTACCTCTACAGATGCTCTCTGCAGAGGCTTTACAACAGACCTTATCTAAATATGAACTATATAGAAAGTGAGCGATGTACATTTACCCAGGGGACCTCACAAAACTAGAGTAGCTTTATTTTTTTGTTACTGCTGACAGGTAACAGAAATGCTAATTCTTGAATTAAATAAGAAAATCAAACTATTTATACAAGAACACATCAGAGGCTTCTTCCTCTGCTTTTTACTGGGTTCCTCCTTTCACTTGGGCTGTTCACCATACATTTTAAAGCAGTCTCTCAGTTGTGACTTCCCAAGTTGAGAATTTGCCAGAGGTTTCTGCAGTTTGGCATCTTACAAAGCCAAGCTCCAAATCAAAGGCATCTTGCTTCTTTATTGTCTCCAATTCTGCTCCTTTTCCTTCCTCTGCTTAAGACTAAGGTCTTGTCTATACTACAGAGTTTTGTCAACAAAAGTTATGCTGCTTTAATTAAAGCGCTGTTGAATGTCCACACTGTGCTCCTTGTGTTGGCAGAGCACATCCACACTAGCAGCTCTCACATCAACAGAGAGAGAAGAGCACTGTGGATAGCTATCCCACTGTGCAACTGGCCACAGAGTGCTTTGGGAAGGGTTTGCAATGCTTCATGGGGCAGGTACAGCATCACGTGATGCAGGTTTCTCAATCCCATCATTCCATGGGCATCCTACTAGATTGCCAGCTGCTTATCAACTGAAGAGTGTGTGTGTGTTGGGGGAGTGTAAGAGTGTGGTGGGGGAGTGTGTATACGAGACAGAGCATGTGTCATGGGAGAGTGAGTGTGTCAGCATGAGGTCTCTAAGTTCAGACAGCGGCTGGAAACATCCAGTCCTGAGGCACAGGGAGGGGGGACACCCCCGACATCAACCTCCACCTCCCTCCCCGGCTCTGCACAGCACTGTAGTCTCTCTCACACACACTCTTCTGCCTGCTGCTGTGTTCCTAGTGCTGGGGGAGAGCAGAATTCCATGTAAATAATTTGCTTTTGCTGCCGGCATGCTCAGCTGTCAGAACTTCCTGGAACTTTGAAAGGAGAGAGCCGCATGCCTGTGTAGTTGGAATGCACGGAAGCCAAGTTCAAAGCAGCAAGCAGAGGCACGATGGCGGGCATTGTGGGATACTGGGAGAGGCCAGTTATGGCGACATAACGAACAGCAGCACTTTGTCACTTTAACTTTGCGGCAAAAAGCTCTATGCCTCTCGTTGAGGTAGTTTTATTTTGTCAGCAAAACAGGAGAGTTTTTCTGCCTCTTGCTGACAAAACTCTGTAGTGTAGACAAGGCCTAACATAGAACCTTTAAGGCCCTTCCCCCTTTCATTACTGTGTACAGAGACAGGCAAGTCCTACACTGCTATCAAGTGAACTCCACACAAATAGAGAGGGATCATGTAGGCAGCAAGATCCTTTCAAAATGGCCAACAGCAAACATGTAGCATATACAAAACAACCCCTCCACTTACTAGACAAGGTACATGAGGTAATACCTTACTGGACCAACTTCTGTTGGTTAAAAGGTACAAGCTTTCAAGATAAAAGATATTACCTCACCTACCTTGTCCAACATGGCTACATCAACACCGCAATCAATTATGGAAGATATTCTTAGACAGTCTTTTTTTTCAGTCCCACATTCAAGGAACAGCAACTCACAATGGGCCAAATTCTGTCCTTATGCTTTGGGTTTCCACTAACACAAACCAATATGACATGTGCATTCAAATCAAAACCTGGCCCTATATAATTCACATTGTCTACTTATGTCCACAGACTGTTTGGAAAAGAAAAGGTACAACCTGCTGCATGATATGGGTAATTGCGCCTGTGGAAGATGCCGGGATAGATTTCACCACAACAGAAGTCTGTGTTGCTGTCTGCGACTGGGCCACATGCTGCAGTAGTGTCCTCTGGGGCTGGGATGACTGCTGGTGGGGCTGAGACCGATGACTGACTGAAAGAAAAGAGGTCAATGGCACTTCCCCAGAACTCACTGTAGTAGCTGAAGCTACCTGCTTTGTTGTTTTACCTTCAAGTGAAAGCAAATATGGATGAAATAAAAATCTGAGTATGAAATAAGTCCTTTACTGTATGCTAGCTTCAATCTTAAAGTGTAGATCTACTCTGAGAAGGATCTTAAAAATAGCATCATGGAGTCTGGTGTTTGTCTGAGCAAGTGTGAGTTCAGTTTTAAAATGTCCCTCGCCTCCCAAATGCTAGTCCTGCAAACTGAATTTGTGCTCAGAGTCTCAAGCTGGTTTATTTCATACATAATCAGTAAGGACCATTCTGGAGTCCGAATTATGCGGCTAGATTTTTGCAACTCCACTGAAGGCAATGGGGTTGCACAGACATAACTGAAAATGCCAAGATGTGATTACAGAAAATTACTGATCGTATGTGAGAAGGAGAGAACTTCAGGACTCTCAAACCTTACATTAAATATACAGGGCTCGTAATTAGAAAGTGTTTACTTATAAGAACTTGAGCAAATTTGCTCAGAAGTCAATGAGACAACAAACATGGACCCATCATACTTGTTTTAGAGTCACTTATCAGAGTAGAACCACAACAACTTTGGGGCTATAGTTTTGGCTCCATAACTAACCAGATGGGTGGGCAGAGTGAAATAGTCCTAAAGTCAGATAATGATTTATTCTATTATCTAACAAAGCAGTCAACAGCATAAGACAACAGCATCAATGGTGAACCCAAATTAGCTTATACCAACTCATAGCATTAAATGATATTTGCTTTAATTAACTTATTCCTAAATGCATCAGGTACGGGAAAACATGGTATGGTACTGGATGGCTCAGAGGAATATGATTATATCCAGATGAAACTGACAGTGACTAGAAATCATTCTTTTCTGGGTTGTTAGAAGGGAGGCCAAAGTCTGGATGAATATGGAAACTTAACTTGCCACTCCTAGAGAGGGTTGGATAAAGTCAGCATTGCCTTTCATGCTGTGCCAGCTATTAGCGGATATCCCAAACAGTTTCTACAGAATTTAAACTTAATTTAAAAATAAAGTTTCTAACCTATATGGTTGTGTAGAAATTCTTCCGAATGTGAACCAATACAGAGTTGTCTTCCTGAGTCTGCAGACAGACAAAAAATGATAATACTAAGAGGTGTGAACTTCCCCATTCAATTCAATGGGTGTTAATATTGAAGCCCAGCAGCTATTTAGATTTATTTAAAATGTACCTAAACCTTTGCTCAAGGTGCATGTATAAAAATTCACAACATATAAATGTGAGTATAGTACATTATTTCACTGCTTATCATTTTAGCAGAAAATCCACCTATTCTGGGATTAGTGGCATACTTTTTTGTTTCATATACACGTTCAATGACCCCCGTTCCTTAAATTCAAATGGGAAGAAACTGGAGAAGTAACTGTAGTTGTATGCTGTTACGAAGGCTGCTGCTGTCCAACCCATGGCTGGTTGCACTTAATTGGTGGGAAAAGCAAATGACCTCTACCATGCACATTCCCTGTAATTCTGTAAATCACTTTGAGCTCTGTAAAAAAAAACAACCAGTTTTAAGTTACTGATTATTGAAAGTTCAGGGAAGCGTTCATTGCTATTGTCTGGTATCCTAGATCTATAGATAAAGAGGATTTCAAACTACACGAATATTGAATGGACATCTTTTATCAGCACTGATTTAAGATATATGTATAGTTCAACTTGACTTTTCCAGTACATCTTGGAGGAAACTGGAGACTCGAATACAAGATACAACACACAGTGTATGGTGATTTCAGGGAATATAACTGATCTTCAAATAACTGGTGATCAGTTTAATAATGTTATAATGTATGCTTGTTATTAAATACTTATACTACTCCTTGTTATCCAAACAACGTTTTAATGTTAAGTCAATGCTTTCCCACCAGGGATCCATTGGAGTTATAACTCTCTCACTCAGAATTGAAGCCAGATACAGTAAGAAGTATTAAAAAGAAGTCCCATCCAACTTAAATCTGGATAGCAGGGGGCGAAAGTGGAGGGGAAAATGAAAAATGGAAATACCAGATTAGATGTTAACAAATACTAAAAACACTGAAATCATATTTTAAATATATTTTAATATGAAAACAAGATAAAGCTTGCTTAAACAGACATTTTCACCACAGTTAAAACTTAATTGGGAAATGCAAAATGCAAGTATGCAGAGTATTAATTCAAATGCTGAATTTAAGACGCTAAACATAGTAACCCTTTCACACTGAACTTCTTAAATGGTGCAAATGTCTAGGGGCAGATGAGTGTTCCAGTTTGTGGAAGATATAGTTTAATTAGACACATGTCCAGAGAAAAACACTGAAGGATTGAGGCAACTTGAGGACTAGAAAGATGTTTTAGACAGAGAGGTGGTCAGTTGAGGTTAGGAAAGCTGAATCCCAATAGTAAGTGTGATGTGCCAGTCTGAAGCATTAATTTGGCAATGCAAAATGGATATAGAAAACTTTACTAGCCAACACAAAATGTACTTGCCCACTACATCATAAGGATGGCAATTATAATGGAAAATGCCCACCTGGCCAAAAAAAGGCTACCTGCTCAGTACCGGTAAGTACTGAATTCCACAAAGTTGGGTGAACTAATTTAGAAAGAAATTGCTGCTGAGGTCGTCTGGTGTTCTAATACCCGACAGGTATGAAGCTGAGATGACAATCAGTTTGGCTATGCACAGGGGTGAAAGTGGGCCGGTATGGCATACCAGTAAGAACTCGCACTGGCCCATACCCAGCCGCAGCGCTTTAATGTCCCTGCCCCTTTTGCCTCCACAAAATTCCACAAAGTTGAGTGAACTAATTCTGCAAGAAGTCTTTCACCCTTTCACAACAGATAAGTCATATCATGAATCCCGAACTTCATTTTCTACCTTTCCTTCCCAAGAGTTTGCCCCAAAGACATCAACAGGGGCACTTTGCCCTTTCACCACCAGATCAGAGTATGTTTAAATGATCTAACTTGAAACAATGACCTTCTGTTTCATTTTACACCAGAAACAGATAGATGCACATTCTCTGACCTACCAGGGAAGAGGAGAAGCATCCCATGCCCCTTAATATGTCCTCAAAGTAGGGGAAGATGGCTAGCATGAATTTCCTTTGCAGAAATACTATGAGGAAAGGAAGACAGAAAATACTGTTCCCCTCTCCCCCACCATATGCAACAACAAAAATGCTTTCCACTGAAAACTAGCCATCCTAATTCCAGTATTCATAGTATGTTTTTGTAGCCACTTACCAGTTGTGATATATTCAGCAACTAATTCTGATTCTACTACAGCAATGGAAGGGCTTTCCGGAGAATGCCTCTTCTCCTGAGTCATCTGAATAGGAACTGCCATTTGGCTCAGGTCAATGGTAGGTTGTCTTGGTTTTGATTCTAACTTCTCCTTCACTGCTTAAAGATATTTGGGTGGAGGGGTTGAGGGGAGAGAATGCACCTTTTAGTAAAATAGACTCCAACTGAAGTTAAATACACAGAATGATAAGAGAATCAAACTGCCCCAAGAAAGTGGGACATAATCAAGATATACTGTACTTCCAAACTGAACACTTGCAAGAGCAAAAATACAGAATTTTCATCTAATAAACAATGCAATTGGCTAACATGATTCAAAGTGATCCCAAACACACACACACACACACCTTTTGTCTGCTGAAGTTCCAGAAGTGCTTTTATTGTAGAAGTAGCTGATTGTGATTCATTGGATACATCTTGATAAATTATTGTGGGGCTGGTGTCCACAGCAATTTCATGTTCTGACCAGTCCTGACTTCTAGACGCAATCACGTGAACAACAGGCTGGGAATCTGTTACACAGAAGAATGAGGACAACCAACCAACTGCAACATTTTTATTCAGTGTTTATTACAGGTGGAGCTGGTAGCAACACCTATCGTTATGGCTGCCTAATAATTTCCATTATAAAATATTATTTTCAGTTGCTTTTAACTTTGTCAAATTTTAACCATTCAGACTGAAGTTTTTCTGAGTGCCTGCCTCAAGCTGACTTTTTTGGGAAAATTTCAGCTGTTCAGATATTCAAGTTATTCAGTATTCAAATACTGAACAAAACAAGCCTTAATTTAAATTTGATCACATTAAGTTCCCAAAAAACACTATCAATGTGGAAGGAAAAGTTACTCACCTTGTACAGTAACTGGAGTTCTTGGACATGTATCCCACCCCTGTGGGTGCTTCACTTCGGGTGCCCATGCGTCCTGCGCCTTTGACTGGAGATTTTTGGAGCACTGCCTGTTTGGCCTGTGTATGTGCCCCACACATCATAGTACCCTGTGCTGAGGCTATATGGTGAACCACTTTCCATTCCTTTTCCACCAAAGTCCCCCAAAGGAGATTCTGAAGCAGAGGTGGAGGAGGGCAAGTAGTGGAGAACCCACAGGGAGACATATCTCAAAAAATTCCAGCCCAGTTCCTGCCCCTTTTGCCTCCCCTGTCGGCAGCCCTGCTCGTAGGGTCCATACCAGCAGAGCCACCAACGGGAGGCGGGAGGGGGAGGGGTAGCAACCTGAAAGTGCTGCCGCGGCAGTGCTTTAAGGTTGCTGCCCCTTCCCCCACCTCCCATCGGCGGCCCTGCTGGTAGGGATCCTACCAGCAGGGCTGTTGACAGGGGAGGCAAAAAGGGCAGGGACATTAAAGCGCTGCGGCTAGGTATGGGTCGGTGCGGGTTCTTACTAGTATGCCATACCGGCCCACTTTCACCCCTGCGCATAGCCAAACCGATTGTCATCTCAGCTTCATACCTGCCAGATATCAGAACACCAGACAACCTCGGCAGCAATTTCTTTCTAAATTATAAGTCGGCCGGGGGAGAGGCGCAGTGGCGCAGCAACGTTAAAGGGCTGCCATGGCAAAGAACCCTGCAGCACTTTAATGTCCCTGCCCCTTTTGCACCCCCTCCCCTCACAGCTGCTGATGGGCTGGGGTGGGAGTGGGGCCCAAAGGGAGCAGTTGCTCTGGGGCCAGCGATGTAAAAGGGCCCGGGGCTCCGGACACTGCTGCCGCTGCATTCAGAGCAGCATCCAGAGCCCCAGGCCCCTTAAATCAACACGAAGCCCCGGGCAGTGTGGGCCAGCCAGCGTGAAAGGGCTAGTTGGGGGATGCTGACTTTGCAGCACCCCTTTTGGGGGCAGAAGCCTCCCCCCGCATACCGGTAAGGGTCCTGACTTTCACCCCTGGTATGCACCAATTTCAGCATTTTATTGCTTCAGCACAGAGAGATGGGGAAGGTGCTCTGCTCTTCCCTGGGGTTGATATAATAAATTCATGCCATGTTGTCTGTCATTATCTTTAATGACTTTGATTTGTTTAGAGGTAAAAAAAAGTGTAGGCAAACATTTTTGACTAGTCCCAATTCCAAGCCATTGACGTGAAGAAGCTACACTGGTAGTAACCATTTGCCCTGAAACTTATATGGTTGCAGATATGCCCTCAACCAAAAACTGAAGTATCTTATATTACCCCTACAGGAGGGGGATTCTGGAAGAATGTCACACCTGCACAGATTATGGTCAGTGCTTCCACCAGTTGAGTGACTGTAGAACCCATTGGGAAACAGACTGTAATCTGTCTAGGCTGTGCTTTCTTGATTTGTAAATCATTCAAAACCATCCCTATAGGCCTCTGAGATGTAACCTGGCATGCCGCTCTACAAATATGCAAGCTGACATGTGTCCCAGCAGTTGAAGACAAACTCTTATTGTTACTTGAGAACTGCACTGAATCCTTGAGATGAGATTCATTAATATGAGAAATATTCTGGGGAGAAGGTACATCTGCCTGTCAATGCATCCAGGGAAGCCCCTATGATGTCTAGATGGAATCAAAATTGATTTTGACATTTATGTGAAGGCCCAGGCTGTGAAACAGAGAACACATCATCTTCACTGCCATCAACACTTCATGATACAATCTGCCCCGCTCAACCAATCATCCAGATATTGGAAAACTATTATACCCAAATGACATAGATGGGTGGCAACTAATTCCAGAATCTTTGAGAACACTCTTGGGGCAGAAGATAGGCTGAAACGGAGCACCCTGTACCGGTAGTGCTCACTGTTGATTAGAAAACAAAAGAACTTGTGTGTGTGAAGGGTAAATAGCAACATGAAAATATGAGTCTTGCAGGCTGATAGTCATGAACCCATCTCCTAGTTCTAACAAGGGAATTATTGCTGGAAGAGACACCATCCTGAATCCCTATTGTTTTACATATCTGTTTAGCGACATGAAGTTTAAAACTGGTCTCCACTCTCCATTCTTTTTGGAATCAGGAAGTACTTTGAATAGAATCTCCCATACCTGTGCTGTACAGGAACTGGTTCTATTGTTCCTAAACGTAGAAGTGAGGCAACCGCTTGCACCTGTAATTGATCATGAGAAACGTCCCTGAAAAGAGACAGGGAGGAGGGATAGATTTGAAATGTATAGTGTAACCAGATGTTATGGCTTCCAAAACTCTTTTGTCCAATGTTGTACTTTGCCATGTAGTTTGAAAATGGGAGAAGTAGCATCCAAAAGGAGGGAGAATGTTGCAGCTGTAAAACCTTGTTGATTGGATGCCTGAGACTCTCAGCTGATCCATCAAAACTGTCGCTTGGAGATTGCAAATGGCTGAGAAGATGTAAATGTAGCTGAAGGTGGTTTCTTTTTAGAGTATCTTGGCCTCTTGGATAGTGGCTCAGATAGAGTCTATGGTAAGACGGTCTATGGTAAGCTGAATACAAGGCTAGGAGTGCTTTCTGTACTGAGACCTAATGATCTCCTATTTACAGGAGTATAAAGCCTTACAGACTGCAGTATGGCTCTTGTGTCCCTTAAAGTGCGGAGAGATATATCCATTGAGTCCATCATATATCCATCAAGTCCACCAAGAGCTTGCAACCAACAAAAGATAGGCCTTTGACAGTGCTCTGAACTTCTCTTGGAAAGCCTGACAACTGCAGCCAAGACTTGCTACTCATGACCACTGCAGTGGATATAGGTTGTGCTGCTATACCTGCAGCATCCAAGGAGGCCTGGAGCAATGTCTTTGTATAATCGCCTTAAATTGGTTAGTTCCTTTGACAGGTGTTCAATAAAGGAATTAGATTTGTTGTAATTCCAACAGTCTTATTTGGCCACGAGTGCCTGATGGTTCGCTATTCTGAACTGAAGAGTAGCTGAAGAGTGAGATTTGCGACTAAAAAGACTGAGCCTCTTGTGGTCCTTACTGTATGGGGTGGACATTGAGCTCAGCTGTCTACTGCACCCATTAACGGCCTTCACTACCACGGAATTTTGAGATGAGTGAGAAAATAGAAGCTCTGATTCTCTGTCAGGGACAGAATACTTATTATCCATACTTCTGCAGGTAGGTGGTGCAGTAGCTGGGGTTTGCCAAACAAGTCTTAGCAGGCTCCATAAGAGCTTCATTGACCAGAATGGGAATCTTCATAGATGTGGAGGTGTGTAAAATATCTAGGAGTTTATAGTTGGACTCCTGAACCTCCTCTAAGGGAATGTGTAACAGGTCAGCAATTTGCTTCATCAGTTCTTGAAACCGCCTGAAGTCACTGGCCATAGAATGTGGTGGAGGCATCACAGTTTCATTAGGTGATGAGGAGGCAATATTAGTACAAGGTGTGACCTCTTTATACACCCTTGTTTCTTGCTCCTCAAAGGACTCCTCCTTTGGCAAAGATGGTGATAGAGGATGTTGAGGAGAATGGTCCCTTCTCTGCTCCCTCCAGCGGTATGGAGACCTAACTGAAAATTGTCAACAACAGAATGCCTACACGCCCCAGCAAGACCACTCAGAGGGGCCAAATGGCATAGGTAGAAGCATTCATCTGTGTTCCTGCCACAGGTGTATCATTTGACATCTACCTTGCTGAAATATGTCAATGTAGGAGGGAGAGTGATGTGACCTAGAATACCCAGGGGAATCCTGGACCAATATTTGAGAGTCGAGGAATGCTCTTCCACATGCTCCAAGAGAAAGGGTGGGGAGGGGAATAGTTGTTCTGCCTGCTAAGTAGGCAAGAGTGCGTATGGTACTCTAGTAGACAGAGAGGTATGTGACTGAGAGAGTCTTGTGGCTGATAAACCCCCAGTACTCGTTAACAGAGGAGACACTGGCTCCAAAGTTGTTATCAGGTCTTCAGGGTACCTAAATTTTTATAGGACAAAGGTATCAGACTGGGTTGAGTGAGAACCTATGGAGGATGGCTTCAGTACCAATGCAGTTGGTACCAAGTGCTTGGCATGGGACTGAATAGGCTCATTTTGTAAACAGAAGGTATATGAGCAGTCTTTGGTACCACTGACTTTCTAGTGTTATTCGTGGATGGGATTAGCCTTTTTTCAACTGCATCTTTGCCACCTAGGAACTTGGTACCGATTTTGGCTTAGATGATTGACTTCTCTTCACCTTCGTAGTAAAGACGCTCCCCGGGTTATGCAAATCCGGATTTACAGAAAAAGTTCCGTACGTTGTTTGTTTTTCATGCATACTTGCTGGGTATACGTTCCCTACTTACGCAAAAATCGATTTACGCAAGGTGCTCGGGAATGGAACTCTTCCGTAAGTCGGGAAGCATCTGTACTGACATCACTGCATGGAACTCCCCTTGGGACCTGAGGTCTCCATAGTCATCTTGTGTATTGGTGACAGATATTCTTGGAGATTTACTCCTTCCCTCCTTTTGCTTAGAGGCAGATATTGAGATCAATGGCCGCTGAACAAGATATTGATGTGGACGCTGCACTAGTGCTACCCCAGGAAGTCTATGTACACAGGTTCCTCCACCCCCTCGATCCAAAGCTGGTCATAAACCTGGCTCCATTATCAGGAGCTTAAAGTTGATTTCCCAATTTTTTTGGGCTCTCCCCCGAAGGAAGTGCAGATCTTGCATTTATTGGACACATGAGCACCATCTGGACAGTGGAGGCACTGGGAATGCCAAGACACTGACTGGAGTAGCCTCACAGCAGGATAGGCACGTTCTGAATCCCTGGGAGCCCAGCCTATCCTGCAAATAAACAAAAACTGACCCCCTATGAAGGGGAAACATTTTAACATCTAACTATATCTATGAATAAATTGGCACGGGGGTTGTTTTTTTTCTTTTTTTCAGTGAAAAGAAAAGGGGAATATCTGTTCCAACAACTAAAAACATTAAAAGGTCACAGACTTTTGCTAACTAGCTAATTGCTGAATACTAGAGAGAACAGGCACAGATAAACGCCATCTCATGTTGACTGCGGTTGAGAAGGAACTGAGGGGTAGTTTACTTGTGCAGCCTCTTCTAGCCTCAGCGTGGAGCATAAACACGTGGCATAGGGCGCAGGAGCACCTGAAGTGGAACGCCCACAGGGACATTATTTGAAGAACAAGTTTTAAAAAGTTATATCGAAGGGATGAATGGTAAAGGAGGGCAGCTATGTATATGAAAAAGATAAAAGGTGTTTGCAGATAAAAACTGACCATTTTGCCTTTGTCTAAAGGACATGTTTAAAAATACTTGCGTATATAGTCTCTTAATGAGTGTGCAAATCTCTTAATGTTACAATGGATGCCACTGCCAAGTTAGCTGGGAATCAAAGGAAGACCTGAACAGTTTGATTTTTTTTAAAAAGTAAATTATTTTGTATTTCGGGAACAGATGATTCTGAGGTGAAAAGTAAAACATTTCTGATTAATACTACATACTTCTCCAGAACATGTCATCAACAAATCGCAAAGTGCTTACAGAAGTTAATCCCCAATACACCTGCAAGTAGTAATATCCTCATTTTTCAGATTGGGAACTGAGACATGGGGTACAGGACTCACAGAAAGTCAGTATTTAGAAGCAATTCTCAGGAGTCCTGATCTCCAGTCACCTAACCAGACCAGATGACCATGCATTTAAAAACATAATAAAGAGAAACAACAGGCTATAAAAAACTAGCTTACATCTTTGGAAGAGGAAATCAAAGCTTATTATTTAGCAAACAAAGTGATTATATTTACCTTGGGAGCTCTGGGAGGACTCTGTAGAAGAGGAGCTGCTATCAGTGTAGCTCTGTGGTTCTTCTTTCACTTCTGGGAGAGAGGCATTTCCTGCCTCTGCCACCCTGGATGCCTGCTGCAATGTTTCAGTTACCAACTGCCTTGTCTGTTCACTCACAACCGTAGCTTGAAATGTCACTGGCTTTGGTTTTATGAGAACCTAATAGAAAAAACAATTTTTCTATTTACAGTAAGAGCACTCAAGGAAGGATCAAACATCTATCAAAGAGTTTCTTGAACTTCAGTTGCACATCGTCTCCTGATATGTAATCAAGACAGCATATACAACCCCTACAGAACCCTCCTTTTGTATGTTCCTGTCCATATAGAAGCATGGCAGATTCCTACACAATCAATTAGCATCTGTGAATACTAAGAACTATATAGATCATCTAACTTAAGGTCTATTCTTAAGGTCACATTATGCTATAAGGAACTAATCCAGTAAAGCACTTAAGCATGTGCTTAACACAAGTGATATATGGGACTGGGCACTAATTTATTTAGACATACAACAGGCTTTTCTAGTCCTGACCAATTCAGATAGATTTTGAAAGCCTGTTTATGAATATAACTGTCATTTATCGATACAAGATTAAACCTGAACTCTGTTTAGACTTACAGAGTGCCCAGAATTAGGTTAGATTCAATAAGATAGGGTGCAGAGGGCTAACATACTGGTCTTAACTCTGCAGTCTAGAGTTTATGCCTAAAATTAGACTATACATTTAAAGCTGAGAAGCCCAGTGATCCTATTACATGCCTGTGTACTACAGTTGTCAATCTGCACTAAGTGGCATAGGACCAGAACAGCAGGAGTCAGGACTAGGGTTCATTAGAAGAATTGAAGTTTGCAAGGACCTTGCCTACCTTGTACTTGGCTCAAGCCACTGCTATTAAACCATCAATTTTATGAGCACTAAATTCATACATAAACAAAAAAGGTATCAAACAAATTTATGGCACTTATCTTCACAGTACCTAAATTCCTACTTCTAATCATATCAGATTGTTTTGAACAGGTTCTGGCACACAAAAGGAAGATAAGAATTACCATATCAGAACAGACGAATAGTCTAACTACTCTGATATCCTGTTGATGCCAGATGTTTTGAAGTCATTCCATAGGGCAGGATTCACCCTGTTTCTTCTCAGTCCCTCAGGTTGACAGATTATGGAGACATTCCTCCCATCTTTCATGGCATCAAGCCCGGCTACGTATTTTCTTTAGGCTACAGTTGAAAGCAGTAGCTTCCCTTCAGGAATATGAGCACCCCTGAAGAATTAGGTGATTTTTATTCCACACAAAATGTGTTCTTAAACGTGCCATTTTTAGCCATATATGATTTCCCTTACTACTCTGAAGAACTGAATTCCACAAATTAGTCATACATTGCTTAATAAGTATTTCCTTTAATGTTTAAAATGTGTTGCCTTTTAATTTCATCATGCACTTCTTCTATCATAAAGCAGAAGACTGAATAGTGCCTGACTGGCCTCCTCTATATATTTCTACCACATAACTATATTTCAGTCCTCTCAATCACTCCGCACATGAAATAACCTTCCCTTCCATACCTGTAATCCTCTCTCCTCCTAATTATAGATTCATGCCTTATCTGATTTTTGGGACCTTTGTTGCACAGAATGTTTGTTCAACTGTATAAATTTTCCTGAATAATTCAACCTTAAAATATTCTGCTTAAGCTTTACAAATACAGTCACTGGCCTCAATGGAAAGATTTGGGCTTCTTCTCCTGGAAAGTAATATGCTTAGATACCCATCTAGAGTGCTAATGGAGCACCAAATGGACAATCTATGCTGGGCTCCAGGGAGAGACTTACTTCAAGAAGTGCATAAGATACACATTACCATAACCAGATCAATTTCACCCCACACCAAAGGCTTTTAAGTGCAAAGGACTCAACACCATGAAGGCTTGTTTCTCTTTTTATAGTAATCTAAGTATATTTCATAAGACAGTATGTACCTGTGTTTTCCCTTGCTGCCCATAAACAATTTTGGTTGGGATGATTTTGGTGGCTGGCTGGACAGTAGATCCTAGTCCTTTCGGCTGTGTGACAATCATTTTTGTGATGGGTCTGGTTGCAGTGATGATGGCAGGTTTTGCTCCTGCTGGCACTGCTTGAATAGTTTTCTCCCCCTGAAGTAAAGACAAAATCTACATATTAACTTGCAATGCAATTTCTTCAGTGATATAGAACACCCTCTTATCTAAACATATGTAAAATTTATAAGAGGCAGTACAGAGGTTGCTCTGTAATACGCCAACCAATTTCTTTCATCATCAGGTTGGTTTCAAGGAGTAAGTGCATTTAATAGAAAGTAAATTCAAAAACCAAGCACAAAAATATCTACTCTTTTAAACCTTACTATAATGAGGACGATGACGACAAAAGGACTAGGCGAGTTTATGTGGCGTTAAGAAAAAACTCTCTTTTCTGGGAAAGTAGAATTGTACAAGATGTTTAAAGGTATACTCAAAATTTCTAAGAATTGCTCTTTGTCAGTAGCAACATCTTAGATTATTAAAATGGACAATACTTTAATATTTTATTTACCTTTTACAATTTATGCTGTTATAAATTTATTTTGGTTTCCACAATGAAACTAGTTTGGCCAATTTTATTTCGAATTCTCGTGTGGTTTTCTTGAGGGTGTGGTGAAGGGAAAAGGTGGCTTTCAGCAGTGCAAGGCAATGTTCACTTTTAATTTGTTAAGCACATACAGATGCTACATAAGACACAGCTATCAAGATAATCTCTTCTTCAAAGAATTCACAGAACATAAAATAGAATCCTCTGCAACTCCTTTGCAAACATGCTTTAAAAGAAAGTTAAAAAATACCAAATCTTTATTAATATTAATTTTTATAAAGAATTTTACCAAACCTAAATCTGGAGTTGACAATTTTTTGACCGTTTGTTCCTTTAATCTATCTTATGTTATTATGCCTATCACCGGGGTATCCAGTACAGCTGGTCAGGAATTTTCCAACAAAAGAATATTTTTTTTTTAAATCAGAAAATGCTGATTTGTCAAAATTGAACCTTTTCATGGGAACGGTTCTATTTCACTGAACTTCCAATGGACCCCAGGTAGACCAGACTCTTGTTAACTTGACAACAAAAGTCTTCTCAGTTTCACTGCTGCCAGTTAGTGGTTGGCAGCAGTAAAACTGTCAAGAATCATGTCAATTTCATTCATCAGCTGCCAGGGCTTCCAGGGTCCCTGGCTCTGCTGCAGACAATGCTGGGAAGCATATTTTGTTTTGGAACATCACATTCTGGTGTTTCCAAAACATTGCAGGATTCCAGTTGAGTGAAAATCTGAGTTTTCAGCTTTTCATCCTAATTCAGGATTGCCATGAAAAGCTTAGAAGTAAAGGGCATACATAACTAACAGATATATAGCTGGATATAAAATTTTCCAAACGACATTAAATGTGCAGAATATTTGAAAAAGGGCCCTCCCTTCACACATTGGATCAGATGAGATCCCATGCTTACATTAAAAGTGTAATTAAAAGTTGTACATTAAAACTGGTACAAGAATCCAGTCATTTTGTATGGCTCCATTCTTTTTGGACTGGACAGCCTCTGTAACCCAGAGACACCTGAACAGGGAACTCAAAGGAGGAGACGATATGAGGCTTTAACCAAACTTTAACAGTCCCTAGTGAGCCTCCGCTTTTGTTAACTGTTCTAGTCCCTGACCTAAGCCCACGCTACATCTGCAAGACAGCTAATGAGAGTTCTGCTAGCCAGGACCACTTTATGAAACTAAGTTTATTACAAATAGAGAAAGGCAGAAGGCAACACACACTCTTACTTGGTCTGCAGATTCTAGACGTAAAACTCTTGCTTACCCCAGCATTTAATAAAGTTGTAACAACATTTTTGCCTGGAAGTCCTTGAATAGTTGTTCCTTTTCCAGTAGTCTTTTGCACAACAATCACATTGGGCTTGGATGTCATTGGGATTGTAGTAATTTTGGTTGTAGTCCCTTAAAGCAAGTGGGAAGGAGAGAGGCTTGGGTTATGTATATATTTCATGTAATTCTAGAATCTTTACAAAAACGCTTTGGGTGCAGCATAAAGAAGATAACTAGGGCTTCCGATTTTCATTTTTAATCAGTAAACACCAATAAAACACCCTGCATACAAAAAAAAAAAAAAAAAAAAGAAGAGAGAACAGTGTTTATCCAATAAACACTGGAAAAACACCAGAAATGGTTACTTGTATATAAGGGCTTGTTTATATGGAACAGTAATATGGACAAGGGATGTGGCTTCTAACACACGCTAATATGTTGCACATTATGTGGTCCAAGTAGACCCTGCTGG
This sequence comes from Chelonoidis abingdonii, assembly GCF_003597395.2. Classification (NCBI taxonomy): domain Eukaryota; kingdom Metazoa; phylum Chordata; order Testudines; family Testudinidae; genus Chelonoidis; species Chelonoidis abingdonii. The sequence continues at coordinate 360,563,217 of NC_133769.1, forward strand.
TGCGCACTAGAGGTTCCCTATATATAGTGCTACTACGTTAAAGCACACTAGGGGACATTACAAAGAGATTCATTACACATTACGATGTGTACAAAGAGAAAGTCCTGAACCACCCCGATTTTTGGAAAGCTATATAAAACTTGAAAATTGCTAAACAAACCCTGAAAAATGAAATTGATATAAACTGAAAAACAGAAGCCCTAAAGATAATCCTACCATCATGGCAGGTTTAAATGCAACTGAAAAAAGTTAAACTGTTAAAGAGATGACATTTAATGTGTGACCTGAAGCCAAGAATGTAGGGTGCACAACAACTGCAGACCCTGTATGGGGAGCACAGAGCTGAACAGTTTTTATGGTTGATAGAAAGCAAAGGACAATTTCTGAACAGCTATCATGGAAGGCACAGGTACGAATATTATGGTTGTGTGCATTTACCTTTGACATATTCTGTAAATATACACATTAGCTCTGGCTCTCAGTGTTGCAAATTTTGGGCATCCCTGTGCTAAAAGAAAGTTGTCCACCAAATAAATTATTTCAAATAGAAATAAAGATTGAAAATTGTAGATCAAGCAATTCTATCTGCAGCAGATTTTGCAAGAGAAAAATCTGAGAGTTTACATCTTATAAAAGGGAGGTTTCCCATTCAGTAGAAACCTGTTCATATGCTTAGAACACATTAACACTATTTTCTCTCCCATAAAGAGAGGCCAGGTTTTTATTATGGCTAATGTATGGGAATACAGAATTCTGTTACTGGAATTATAAGACAAACTTTTGGTTTCTTTCACAGCATTATTTAAAAAAAACAACAAAAAACCTCCTTCCTTTTGAACCCCCGAGATCAGAAGACATTTTTCTACTGATGAACTTTTTGTTCTTCTTCCCTCCTACCATATAATAACTTGCCTTTAGTGGCTTCTTGTTTATTTACAATGACTCTTTCTGAACAGCTTCTCACAATGCCTAACAAACATATAAGTCACCAGTGGTATCAATCTGCCCATTTTAATAATTACTTTTCTGCTCAGATAACTACCACTTCTGTTTTTCCCTAAAAATAGTTCCAATTCTCTGTAAATACATCACACCTAGCTGCTGAAGTGTGTCCCAACAAAGAATCCTGGTTATCAACTTCAACCCATCATTGCCATCTGGTAGCAGGGGCGGCTCTAGGGATTTTGCTGCCCCAAGCACGGCAGGCAGGCTGCCTTCGGCAGTGTGCCTCCGGAGGGTCCGCTGAAGCCGCGGGACCAGTGGACCCTCTGCAGGCAAGCTGCCGAAGGTAACTTGCCTGCTGCCCTCACGGTGACTGGCAGAGAGCCCCTCGTGGCTTGCCGCCCCAAGCACGCACTTGGTGTGCTGGGGCCTGGAGCTGCCCCTGCCTGGCAGCTACTTCATAACACATCCTAGATTTAAAAATACATTTAATTTTTACCAATTTTGAGAAAAAGAAATAATGGTAAGATGGTGAAAGTAGGGTTTCTCTCAATTCTAGCCTATGAAACCCCTAGTGAATGCTCCATTGAATGGAAAGATTACTTAGATGCCCTGCTCAAAACCTGCCTTGTTAACAGAATCTCATGTACTATGCTTCCTTGGAATAAAGGCCAACTACTGATCTCAAGTGCACAGGCTGGTATCAAAGGACAGTGGTGCATATGCTATTCTATGAAACCTCCACTAGATCTAGAAATCTCATCAATACTCTGCAGAGATGCTCTCTGCAGACTACAAAAAAACTAATTTTTTTTTTTTACTCCATCCACATTTCCAAAGAAGCTGATATAATCCTCCCTGCCTTCTACAACATAGCACTAATCATTTTTCCACTCATCAAGACTTCTTCTGGCTTCCCAGGCTCCTCTTACATTATGATGCTAAAAATTTGCTTCCTTCCTAAATATAAGACATGCCCTAACCCCTCACAATATCTCCTTCCATTCTTCAACACCTTCACTCTCCTTCTCGTTCCTCACTTATCAATCAGCCATTTCTGATATGTCTAAAGGAGAATAACTCTTTTACAATAATTGGTCCTAAATGTAAAAAATATTTTCAAACATGTACCAAAACTATTTGTCTGTGTACCCACAGAGATAAATCAAACATGAGGCCTAAAGTATTTGCATGTCTCTAGAAGTTTTGTATCTCAGATAAGGCTTTATATCAATACACCTACCAGAAACAATATTACTGCTTATAATCTTGCCTCCCAGTGTAGCCAGCGATTTCGGTACTACAGTAATGATGCTACCACTGGTTGTTTTCACATAAGTGGCAGCGCCTGGAGTTCCAGCCATCCGAGCCCCAATAGAGGGGCTTACCGTTGGACGAGTATATGTTGCCTGTGTCCCTATTTCAAAGTAAAACAAAAACAGGCTTGCAATTAAAATACGAAACACTATGAGTACTGCAAATTGTGAAAGAAGGTTTAGATCAAAGAGAAATATTTAGTTCCACTATAAGAAATTGAACTTAGGAACAGAAGAGAGGAAGGGACCTCTTCTGGGTCATCAAGTCCAGTCCATTCCTATCACAGGCAAACTCATCATACAATCCTATTCATAAATTTATCGTGCTCCATTTTAAAACTAGTTAGGTTTTTCGCCCCCACTACTCCTATTGGGATGTTGTTCCAGAACCTCACTCTTCTGATGGTTAGAAAACATCATCTAATTTCCAGTCTAAATTTATTCATGGCCAGTTTATACCCATTTGTTCTTGTGCCAACATTGTCCTTTAGCTTCAACAGCTCTTCTCCCTCCCTGCCATTACCCCGCTGATGTATTCCAAGACAGCAACGATATCCCCCTTCAGCCTTTGACTGGATACAGTGCTACTTATCATTATCCTTTAAGATCCTCCAGCTAGTTTTCAGTCTGTGTCACAATGTTCAGATACATGCTAATTTAAATTAAATTAAAGATTTCATAAAGCACTGTCAAACATTTTGTCTATCACATTTCAAGTTAAAACTATTCTAGTTGGTAATGGATTTGCTCTTTATAAACTGATGACCTTTATGTTCATGGCTCTGTTGTTCACAAGGTGTTTAAACTCTCTCTCAATATTTGTCCTTTATCTTATTATGGGGCCAAAGTGTGATTTATTAGATAGAATTTTCTAGAACTGATCTCTTCCTCTTTAAGAAGAGTGGGGAGAGAGCATATAAACCAATAGAAGTGGCTTAAAAGAATTTATGTCCAGTCTAAATTTCGCTATGTGAAACTTATACCATCACCCTTTATAATACAATAATAGCTACAATAATAAATACAACTATACATTTTAGAATTATTTATGAATTCAAGCTAATCTTCTCAATACCCAACAGATATATAGACCTGGTGTCTATTTCCTTTCTCCTATTAACTTCAATGGGAGCAATACAGGGCCCACAGAGTTAAGGAACTCGCCCAAAGTCACAGAGTGAGTCAGGGGGAGAGGTGGAATATGAACTCAATTCTTCACTACCAGTCCCATGGCTCAGTCCTCTCAACCACTATGATTAACAGGTACTAGTTAAGGAAGGGTAACTTTCTACTCTAGTTATACTTCTGCACATATCTATGATTCTATGATATTGTAGACTAAACATTGCAGACCTCTTCTTTGTTGCTAAAAGTTATTATACAAAACAGCTAGATTTAACTGGGAAACCTAATATTCAAAACTGGTCTGAAGAGAGAAAGCAAATGGCCTATTCAAGATTTACCAATTTAAAACGAAAAAAAAAATCACAAAAAACTATATTCCAAACACTCATTTTGACTTGTTTAAAATATATCAGGATAATGTTTTATCTGGGTAAAGAATTTAAAGGTGAACTGAAAAGCTAGACTAAAAACTGAGTTAAGCACAGATTTATACCACCTACCTCAACATGTGTGGCGCACTTAGCAAAGAAATGAATTTGACCAAACTTTAAAGAAAGTCAGTCTGACCCCTAAATCATCTTCATACATCCAACACCACCCTAACACGTCAGTCTGTAACACTGCTGATATAGAAAAACAGTGTGACTACTGGTGAATACACAGAATAGAGTTGGGAGATCTGGGTTCTATTTCTGGTTCCTCTATGCACTTACTGCGAGACCCTGAACAAGTCAACTGTCTCTCGAATCCCCCATCAATAAGACAGGAATAATGATATTTACCTACCTTCAAGGAATGTTGAGAGGCTTAATTCATTTGTTTGACATCCTCTAATACAAGGTGCTACAGAAGTGCAAAGTATCATCATCATCGGTTTCAGTGACATTTCTCTCTCAACCAGTGGGAAAGGAATGATTATACTTATGCGTGCCAAGTCAAAGAGAGTACAAGAGAGATAAAAGACCACTCAATGGTAAACTTGAGAGTTTATAATACAGCATTTTAGTGTATGACAAGGATAAATGTCCTAAGCTAGCATGTGACTATCAAAAGGTTTACAAATTTGCTGTTATACCCTATTTTTTTTTTAAATAAACAATAAACAAAATGTTATTTAACCCTGTTAAACAGGGTTTATTATCGGTATTGCTGGGTTTACCCTCCCTTACCTTCTAAGAACGGTAACTTACCAGTGGGAGTAGTGACCAGTTTAGTTGTCATGATAGTCCCATTACTGCTAACCACCATAATCGGTGAATTGCTACTGCTGGGCAAAGTCGCTGTAACTGGTTTGGGTAGGATTTTACTGGGCTGCACCTGTTGAGTGATTATTTTAACACCTAGGAAAGGAGAAAGGTCACTGTTAACATACAGGCACAAAAAGTTACTTGCTGAAATTTTTCCCCAGACCAAGCCCTAATGGGCAAGTAGCTGCACAAGGCTTTTATTTTTGAGCCAATAAGAAGCCTAAAAATAATGTTTAGATTTTTTGCTAGTACCAAGACAACCACCACCTTCACCTTTCATGTGCCTGCTACCACTTAACTACTCCGATCACCACCGGTGCTTGTGGCACCATTAAGTCATGTGATCTAGTGCAGAGGTCTTTGGTCCATGACCAAATATCTCCCCCTAGGACCCACTATGTTAATTAATATCAAGTTGGTCCGTAACCAATGCAATATCTAAAAAATGCATCCATATTTGTCAGTCTCTTCATTATCATATACTTTATTAAGAACTGGTAAATTTCATTTTGACAGCAACCAAAAATATGTAGAAATGAGAGTACCTCAGAATGGAGAGGGGTAACTAGTGTTGTTCCCCAAGGGTCAGTCCTAGGACCAATCCTATTCAATTTATTCATAATTGATCTGGAGAAAGGGGTAAACAGTGAGGTGGCAAGGTTTGCAGATGATACTAAACTACTCAAGATAGTTAAGACCAAAGCAGATTGTGAAGAACTTCAAAAAGATCTCACAAAACTAAG
>NC_133769.1:360569045-360599820 GCF_003597395.2 Chelonoidis abingdonii
AGCAGGTTTAAAACAAATAAAAGGAACTTCTTCACACAGCGCACAGTCAACTTGTGGAACTCCTTACCGGAGGAGGTTGTGAAGGTTGGGACTATAACAATGTTTAAAAGGGAACTGGATCAATTCATGGTGGCTAAGTCCATAAATGGCTATTAGCCAGGAAGGGTGAAGAATGGTGTCCCTTGCCTCTGTTCATCAGAGGATGGAGAGGGATGGCAGGAGAGAGATCAATTGATCATTGCCTGTTAGGTTCACTTCCTCTGGGGCACCTGGAATTGGCCACTGTCGGTAGACAGATACTGGGCTAGATGGACCTTTGGTCTGACCCGGTACGGCCGTTCTTATGTTCTGCTGGGAGCAAGGAAGAAACTGGATTCAGGAGCTCGGGGTGAGGAGGCTTCTCCCTCCCATTCTGAACTTGTCTCTTGAGCTGGTGCTGCCTTGAAGATGCAGTGGAATTGGGATGAGGACAGGGGCTGACCAGAGACAAAGAGTGAGGGAGTGAGCAAGTCACTCCTCTCCCTTTCTAATGGACTATACTGTCTAGGAGAATTTGTCTTCTATTGCCCACTCCTAACCTGTGGGGTATGACCCAGCAAACACCTTTTTGGGATACACTTTTGGGTTGCAATCAAAGGTTTCAAGAAGTCATGATCTAGAAGTCAGAGCAAGAGTTTTTACAAGACAAGTGGGTCCTGAGTTCTACTCTATGATAAGTAGATGCCCTGAGTTGTTGGCTGAATTATTTGACCCTCGTTGAGTCAATACAGAGGGAAAACTAGATAAAAAGCAAAATCTCAGTTAAAACATCTGACCCAAGCTTTCCAGAGCAAATATCTATTAGAAGGTAGGCTAAAGGTGACTTTATGTGAGTGATTTTAAAAGGTGATAACCATCTTGGGTTTAAAAGCATAGTAAAAGGCAAAGAATGAAGCAAGACAATGCAGCTATTTTAAATTTGAATTTCTTTTGTACTTGCTACTCCTTCTGTACCAGTTCTTTGTATGGCGCAGACACAAAAATGATAGTTACTGATTAAGTGGTGAGCAATGACTAGGGAGTGGAGGCATTTTATAGTGTTCATTAATGGACTTTTTTTCTAAGCGATGGTCTCATAACCCACAGGACATTTCATCATAGATTCCCACCACCACTGTCTTGTGGTCCTCTCTTTTTTAGTTACTCTAACGTAAAAGGTCTAGAACTGAAATAAAATACATGTTCCCTTACCACAGTGCTGATTTCACGTGCATTAATATAAACCAAACAAGGACAGAATAATACTTTGCACTTTTATAGCACTTTTCCTTAAAATTTTCTAAGAGCTTTACAAACATTACTTCTCAACACCCCATGAGGTAGGTATTAGTAAACTATTTTACAAACAGATCAAACTGATGCAGAGAGACTAAGTGACTTGCCCAAAGTCAACCGTATTACCAGTGTTAGAAATAGAATCCAGTCCAACTTTCAGTTCTGAGTACTGCATTTGCTATGACAAAAGTCAATTCCTAAGCCTAGGTTTACCCTCCCTTGCCTTCTAAGAACAGTAACCCAATAGTAGCAGTAAGAGATGGGCAGATGGATTACCTTTAAACTTAAGTGATACAGCTGAAAAGCTGTTTGTTTGCTCAAAATGTTTAAATCTTCAGAAAATTGCCATCTTCCAGGTTGCCAGGCAAACAATTGTTTACAAGAGCATGCATATACCTTTACAGTCTCTAAAGGCAGGAAGAAAACTTCCTACTTAATAAGAGGTTCATTCTCTTTTCCACCGGGGGAACAGAAAAACATCGAAACACTTTTCCACAAAGGTAAACTAAAATTATTACCTACATATGCTCTATTAACCACCTTTTCCAGTTTCAGAGCGAAATTCTGCCCTGAGGTGCCTCCTACTGATGTCAATGAGAGCTGCCTGTGCACATTTCAGGTCAGAATTTAGCTGTTAGTTCCTGTATGGTAGTCAGACTTCACCCATTACTAATATTGCCCAAGTTTAATTCCAACTACCTGATTCTTGTTTGATCTGAATGGTGGGCTTGATGCCAGGTGGCAACTGACACTGTTGTGATTGCTGCTGGTGTGCTACAGGAGAAGACTGTGACAGCTGCTGCTGGGTCTGTTGTATTTGATGCAGCTGCTGTTTTGGGGTCTGCTGATGCTGTTTGGGAAACTGTGTTAGAATCTGAGTTGGGGTCCCCACCAAGCTTTTTGGGGAAGGTAGTCTGGTGGATGCAACTTTAATTGCCGACGTGGACACACCTGTGAAAGAGCAAACAAATGTGGATTTAACTGTGAAACAAGTGAACAAATTTCTGTTCTTTAAATGCAACACAGCCACTTTTCCATTTCATTCACTACTGTGAAAAGCACATGCAAGCATGCATAGGATCTGACAAGATGCAATGCCATCTTTCAATTCCAAAGTATCCGAATTTACAGACAAAGAAAACTTTATGTAAGTTATCAGTGTGTCAGCACAACAAGGTAAGATAGCTCAGTGGTTCTCAACTAGGGGTAAGCGTACCCCTAGGGGAATGCAGAGGCCTTTCAGGGGATACAACAACTCATCTAGACATCTGCCTAATTTTACAACAGGTTACATAAAAGGCACTAGCAAAGTCAGGGCAAACTAAAATTTTCTACAGATGACGTTTATACTGCTCTATATACTGAAATGTAAGTACAATATTTATATTGATTTGTTTTATAATTATACAGTAAAAATAAGGAAGTAAGCAATTTTTCAGGAATAGTGTGCTGTGATACAAAATCAGACATAAAAATAAAAAGTAAGTAAGTAGTTTTTAAGGGAGGTGTAACTTGGGCTATGCAAGACAACTCAGACTCCTGAAAGAGGTACAATAGTCTGGAAAAACTGAGAGCCACTGATACAGTTAATGTAGAGATCATGCTCCAAAGAGCTTGCAGTCTACTCTGTGCTTTTTGAAGTATAATTAACATAACTCCTCCCTTTCAAAGTTGACCTTTTTTAAACTGCAAGACAATTTACAGTGCAATAAAAACTGTTAGAGGTTGAAAGAAAATATGGGGACATCAAGAGCATTAACACTAACTGATAATGTGTGACAATGTGAGTGGTAGTCTTAGGAAGGATAACCAGCTAACGCCCTCTATGTCATAATGTGTGTGCAATATGTAACTTGGAAATCAGAAGCAATCTTGAACAAGGTAAGCAAATCCAAATCTATTTATCAAGGTACAACAATCCTGTATAGTAATAGTGATTCAGACATTTTAGGCATGGGTATTTTTAGTAAAAGTCATGGACAGGTCACGGGCAGTAAACAAAAATTCACAGCCTGTGACCTGTCCATGACTTGTACTATATACTCCTGACTGAATCTTAAGTGCTCTGGGTGGGGTTAGTTAAAATAATAAACACAAAGGTTTCCTCAGAAATATTGTAAAGGAAAAAAATGCCTTGCATCACTATCTTCTGAACTCCTCTGACCAAAATTAAGAATGCAGATAAACTACAGAAGAACCTATATCAAATCATCCTATATCAAAAGAAAAGTTCATGGCAATACAGGAGATGACAGGGTAGGAAATGCAGGAAAACAGCAGGGGAATCCTTTGGGTTCCAAAAGGGGCTGTGAAGAATCTTAGGAGAGAACGGGGAAGGGGAAGAAAATGTAAGAATATGGGCCTTGAAGAAGTACTTTATGACAGCCAGTGTGATCTAGCATATTTAGTTATGACTAGAAGCCAGCAACTCCTGATTTCAATTCCAGCTCCAACAGATTCTCTCTGACCTTGGGTAACCCATTCTCTACTCAGTTTCCCTAACTCTAAAATGGGGATAAAATTTATAAATACATCTCCACCTCACAGAAACGTTATGAGGATTAATTGGTAAATACTCAAAAAGCGATCTGAAGACTAGATATGCCATGTATTATGATCTATCTATTTTTGGGTTTCATTTTGTGAGCCTGTCTAAACAAAAACAAATTTCCCCAAAAGATTACCCCAAGAATATTTAGTTATTTTTCATATCGGCGATGGGTAGGAGGAGTGTCAAGGCTGATTCCCCACTCTGGCACTTCAAGTGCAGAAGGTAGGGGCCCACAAGTATTCTAAAAATCATACTGGCCACTCCAGGATTGTATTAAACTCCCAAGGTTACAGTTTCTCTCTGACCTTGGATGGGTAGATGCTGCCACCACCCAAATGCAAAACCTCCTGGAACCCAGGAAGGTGCATGTGGGAATTCCTTTCTGTGGGGTACCCTCAAGCCCTTTCACCCCCTCTATGGGGAAAAGCTGAGAAAGAAAAAAAACATATAAATCAGTTGCTGTCACCAGCTAACTAAAAAACATGTGCACAAACCTCTTAGACATAAAAATCCAAATCCTGTTCTTAAAAAAGGTAAATTTTATTACAAAAAAAAGAGAAAGAAAATACTTCTGAAAACTTAGGCTATTGCTAGATTTTTAAAAGAGTAATTCCAAAAATTAAGCGCACAAAATATGTTTGTTTTTTTGGGGGGGGGAGGGGGCGGGTTCATCTTAAAAGTTACAAGCAACAAAACCACCTGGGGTTAGCACAGAGGAATCCACAAGCCATAAGAAATAAACAAAATAAACCTAATCACGTCTTTCTACACATTCTCTGATCTACTTACATATCTGGGTTCCAAGTAAACAATTCTAGGTATGATTCTGATGATTTTCATACCTGATCTTCAGTTTCTCATAGCATAACTGCTGCCCTGTTCCCCTCTTCCCCGGAGAGCAACAACAGACACAAAAGGAAAGTTTTTTTCCCAATTTTAAAAAGTTCAAGCCTTCCCATTGGCTCTTTTGGTCAGGTGCCTTCCTTTACCAGTGGACTTTTTTTTTTTTTTTAAACTCTTTACAGGTAAAGCAAGTAGAGAACAGCTACTAACAGGGATTTTATAGCTAACCAGCTGGCTGGGTGTCCATAAAAGGGAGCTACTCCCCCACTCCCTTTATTTATCACAGGGAGTGTTTTAAAGGTTAATACAAGTCAGTTTGCGGTTACACGTTTTTAATACTGCAGTTAAGTCACTTTCACAGTGGAAAGCTGTATAATATTTTCTGGGAAGATTCACTTTGGAACTATAAAATTTACATATATTAATTGTTGAGGGGAAGAGAAGAAATCTGGATTAAGGATTTGGTTACAGAACACAGTGGATTGGCTGCACTGAGAATCAGATGCATACCTATTGTTTTCCATGCACTTTACAAAGTATATGTACTGAGATTAGCGGCAAACAAATCTGTCTCAAACAAATGAATGTGTGGTCTGCTCAACTAACATTTAAGCAGTAAACAGAATCATCAAGCAAGTAGGGAAATAAAGGAAGCTCAAATAAAGGCTACTATACCAGTAAAAGTTTTGACAAATAACAACTGTCATACCTTGTGCTACCGTTGACATAACCACTGACGGTGTTGATGACACCACAGTAGTCACAGCAATGGTATTTGGAGTGGAAGAGGGAGTGGAACAGTTGCTGCCGCTACTGCTGCTACTGACCAAAGAGGACTGAGAAGCTGTTATAACCACTGGTTGCTTCTGAGTAGTTGAGGCAATGACAGATGTTGGAACAAGTTTAGTGACTGCTGCGTAGTTGTGAGACTTGGAGAGAATATTGGGTACAAATGTTGAACTTGGAGAAGTGGTTACTATGATCACCTGAAACAACAAAATTTAATTAATCACTCACATGTGTTTAGAAGTTTTATAGCAACTTTGTAACACACTACACACACACACACAATCGTATTTAGTTTTAGTGCCCTTAGTTTAGAGTTCAATTGCAGATCTGAATACACTTGCCAGCAGCAAATAAAGTTTCTCTTGGTTGGAGGCAGGGCAGCTAATGCATCACTTTCTGAAGGGACTATATTTTCATTTAAAATGGATACGTTTTTGCTTTTTGGTTAAGAAGAAAACAGTATCTGATGTTGCTGACAAATTGAAACAAGACAGGTGTGAAATGTCTCAGTTCATCTCATTGGGGCACAAAGTCTGAAGCCTGCCTGTCACCATCACTCAAAACTGCTCCATTTCTGGAATTTCAGGAGGGTTTTAACCATCACTCTCCCAAACCTGCACGTATCTCAAGACCTGGCAATGAGAAGCATAAATTCCTTTCTTTAATAACCTATTTAACTGTTTGCCAACAGTTGTTCATTTAGATATATGGATCAAAAATGATTTTTCAAATGATTATTACATTTCCCATCAGTGCAATAAATTTGCCTCTCCCTAATACTTATCAGTGAACAACCCATTTTAGGGATCAGAAGCAATTTATCCGATAATCTATAGATGTTTTAAAGATAGATAGGAAATTCCTTCCTCTCGGGGCATCACTTGTCTGCAGATAAAAAAATGCTGTACCTAGTGAATTACAATTGCACCTGACTGATCACTGAAATACCTAGAATTCATTCTGACCTTTCAAGAGAAAGATTTTACTCCTATGCAATTGTCTGGTTTGAGAAACTAATTGTTTTATCATCTGCATACATATATATAACAGATATATACACATAACATTTTGTTTTGATCTTACTGTATATGTGCATACACAATATACTGCATGCTATATATTACATATGTACACACAATTTAAAACAGAAACATAGATTGTATAAGCCACATAAAACCTAAGGAACACTTATCTGTCCTATACAGTGGGACACTAGAAAGCAGGATATTCCTCTAAAGTACAATTATTAAGAAGCGAGGGTCCGAGCTATTATACTTTTTAGATACTATTGTCACACATGTAAAGATGATAAAATGAATCTAGTGAGGAATACTGAAATTGCATAGCATCCTTTCACTGGTAAAAGGTTATTTGATTAGCTGACCGACAGTAAATTATTCAGATTTTTAAGAAGAACATCTGTTTATTTTGTTAAAGACATTTATTGAATATATACTGAAGCTAATCTTGGCAGTTTTGTGAAATGCCAAAAATTTGGTCAAGAGATATTGAAAAAAGATGCGAGGGTAACAGTTGCCACTGGACTTGACTAGTAAGAGTAGTTACTAGATTGTCCTCCTTTGTATAAAGCTTTATGCAATAGAAAAATGGAAGAGAATTGACATCTTTCAGTGGAATCTATAAATTTTCCTCCACGCTACTGAAATATCACCACAATCCTGAAAACTGGTATAAAAGAATTCAAGAACCACATTCAACATCACTTATTGTTTAAAGAACTGCATATCAAATTCAAACCTAATCCCAAACCTCAATAATTCTTTAAAACGACTAAAGCAGCATTACCGCTTTGGTTGGAAAGTATGATATACAAACTCAATTTAAAAGAGTATGACAATAACAAATTATGCAATATACAAAAACTACTACACTTCCTATTAGAACAAGTTTAGATCTTGTCATTGTGTATTAGTATGGGACCTGACTGAGATTTCACTTAAACTGAAGTGTGCATATAAAGCAAAGTGAGAAATATTATCTGTTGGAAGGTTTTTGAGAACAAGTGACAAATACCTTTCTGTAAAGGCCTGAGTGAAAGAAGATAAAATTAACAGTATTCCCATTTTCAAAAAGATTGCACCTATTGTTCCATTCAGAAAGGACAGTGAATCATCAGATTGTAATAGCTTAATATCCTATCTTGTGCCTGTACCTTTCCTTTGCAGGTCTATTTCATCTTGAATTACTACATCCTCCTTTATAATCTATGCTTTTCAATTTCATTTTGAATATAGACGATACTAAAGCACAGGCTAAAACTTTGTTTATTTACAGAGTTCAAAGCACCTGCTCTGAAAAAGGAATAAGATGTATAAGTAGTATGGATAATGAATATAGCCTGGATAACGATATGTAGATGAGTACACCAAGCCCCCCACTTTTCTTCAAGCTAGTTATATTTAGTACAAACAATAAATTACCCCAATGTAACACTTGTGTTCATCCAGACAAATGTTCGGTCACTGGTTAAACCAGATTTTAATCTAAATAATATTTGCTGCATGGAAAGCAAGACCTTATATTTGATGTGCTCATGCTCACTTGCATGCTATTAACCAGAATGCTTTTCCAGCAGACATTTGTTTGAGCGGTGATACTTCTGGACTTCAGGGAACTAAATGAAAGCATCCTCTACTTTACACAACTGAACAGACATTACGAAAGGCCAGGAATAAATGCACTGCATACTAAAATGTAGGAAGTTACTGCACTGAACTAAGTGTCCAAAATCATGACATGGGAAGTGTGCTAATCCACATAAAGTTAGAAAGTAAATCTGAGTCTAACACAAAGATTATGGTGGTGAGGTGGGGCTCAAAAGTCAAGTAACTCTCATTATTTGAAAAATGCTTTCTAGAGGCTAATCTAAATCAATACTCTGTGTCAAGGTCAAATTAATCTCTCATGAAAATCTACTGAAATCAATAGATACGCCAAAAATGAATTTGGTTTCTACTGTCACTATTGTGTTTAAATTTAAATAGGATTTATTTATTTTAGTTAATTAAAATACATCCAGTCACTACTCTGGACCCACAAAATCAAAAACAAAATGTCATTTAGGACCAGTCCAAAATCTAAAACCCTCCCCCCAAAAGTCTGAGAGAACAAGTAGGTCTTGCAGCATGACTGGAAATCAACAAATGCAGGATCCATTTTAAAAATATTCTACAGCTGAGGATTGCTTGCCTCCAGCCCCATTATGGTCAAACACAGCGCTGATAGTTTGAGTACCTAGGCTGATCTCAGCTGCCACAATACTATGTAAAGGGAGTAGAATGAAAAGGAAAATAACATCCCCACAGTCTCTGTTCAGATCTAGCAACAAGTCCTGCTGGGCCAAAGAGAGATCTCAGGCCTCCTGGAGGCATGATTTCCTATACAAAGTAGAGTGGGCCATGGAAAGACCACACCCAGTTTTCTGGAGTCTTGCTACTGCAAAAATAGAATAATTTTAATTAAGGAAAAGAGAAATAAGAAAGATTACCTTTGACCACAAGTTGTTACCATCTGATGGCTGCTCATTGGCCTATGTGATCCAGTTCTGTGGACTAGTGCCCATATCACAAAACCCAACACCACAAAAGGTACTAACTGGCAACTTGTTGGCAGTCTCACCAGAGAGGCCAATAACTGAATGAGCATGGAGACTAAATTCCCTCTCATCCCTAGAAGGGATCCCTTCAGGTCAGGGTTGATGCACAATGGTGGGGCAGTGTAGGGGAAGCTTGCACTCCCACTGCCTGTGCTGTACCTGTTCTGTGGATAAAAAGAGGGCTTCAGTCTCCAGGACTGTCAATCCAGGTCCCTTCACACAGAGGCACACTAAATTCACACAAGATTTTTGTTTTTAAAAGAGGGATTCTCTTACCCAAAGAACAATCCTTAAAATATAGCTTGACACTTTTGTAGAGCGGAAAAAGCTAAATGTGTTTTATTCATTGACGGAAATACAATTACATAACGCTTGGCGGATTCCCCCACATACCTTCTGTGTTGTTGTGTTTGTCGTCTGTGTTGAGGGTTTAGTGAATGTTATTTTCACAGGAGACATGTGTGGCGGTAAGGAGTTGGCAATGCTCTGCATGATATTACTCATCTTGGGGCTGCCACTTACAGGCACCGTGATAGTTTTAGTGACAGGAGTGACAGCCTTCGGGACTTCTTTCAGAAGAACAGGGGAGGAACTAGAAGAGTTAGTTCGTCGCCTTTTACGGGGCTTTTCATCATCATCTGAGCAGCTGACACCTGGAAGAACAGGACTTTTCAATTATATAGCGCTTTTCATCTGACCATCTCTCACAGCTTTCTAATAACATTAAGTGCTTTCTAACATTAAGCTTGTTAAGTCCTACATCCATTTTTCAAATGGGAAAAACACAAGGCAGAGAGAAGATAAAACCTTCCAAAGGTCACAGCAAGTCCATGACAGACCTGAGAACAGAATCAGCTGTTCCAATTCCCTCCCACAGATCACACCTTGTTCATAATACTAAATTTCTTTTAAAAAACAAACCACACCAAGGGTACTGAGTAATTTTGCAGTTTAATTCTGGATAAGAAATTAAAAGAATGTAACAGCCAGTGTTGGCTAGTCTGTGTAAAAATGGCACAAGTTACATTAACGAGACTGTATATGTGTGCAGGGGGTGGGAAGACATTTTTCAAGTGCATTCCTGTTCAGAGCGCCACATTCAGCTTTTCCAGCAGTTTTCATCTATGGCAATTATACACATGTAACTAAAATTTCCCCCTTGGCTTTGTCACACCATGCCCCCCTTGTCCCTTGTGCCTTCTTTAATGCAACCCAGTATACTTGCAGAAGCATCCTTTTCTCCTTCAAATAGCGTCTGAAGATCTATTTATCAAATGATGCATTCCTGCTGCCAAGACCATATCCCACTTTGCCAACTTGTGCCTTTAGCAGTTTGAAGCAGTGACTATTTTGGCACATTTTACTCACTGTATGCCTAAAAGCAAAACTTTTACCAATATATAATCCTGCAAAAGAAACTTTTTGCCTCAAAAAAGTTTCTTCACCCCCACAATCACCCACCTCAGGTGCCGAAAATATATCTGCTGTAACACTCCACTGAACCACTGACACTAGCTTTCTAGAATATGCTCTATTGATCTTGATAAGCAGTATGGCACTACTTTAATAAAATACTAGACCTTGTCCAAGATTCTCTTACTTTGACTGGCCAAAAGGGTCACAGAACGTCAGACGTACACATGGATGTGTATTGTAACCACCTTTGACAATACCTCATCCAGGCATGATGCCATGCTTATGGACAATCACATAAATCACACTCAATGCCTTTAGTTCATCTTTGTACAAGAAGGCTGGAGATGCTCATTCTCAGACCCTCATTTTGCAAAAGAAAATTAAATCTGCTCTCAGCAAAAATTCAAATGCAAAAAATTGAGGGATTGGCTGATTTAGGGGATTGAGATTTTTTTCATCTTTGTATCATTTGTTTGAATCCAAACCAGTCCTACAGTCATTACTAAGGCTATGATTGTGTCATGGAAATTTTCAGTGAAAGTCATGGACACGTCATGGGCAATAAACAAAGGTTCACGTAAGCTGTGACCTGTCCCTGACTTTTACTAAAAATGACCAAGACAAAATAGGGAGGGAGGAGGGTCCAGCACCCTGCCCTGCTGTGGCTGGGAACTGCGGCCCCTGCCGGGCTCAGTGGCTGGGAGTGGGGAGGGACCCCCAGACGCAGCGGCTGAGGAGCTGCAGGGGAATCCCCCACCATCCATGTGTAGGCTGGGGAGCTGCAGGGGATCCTTCCCCCCTCCCACTCCGTCTGCGGGGACTGGGGACCGCTGGGGAGTCCCCGCCATCCTGGGTGGCAGTAGGGTGCCCTGCAGCTCCCAGCCACCATGGGCAGTGGGGTGCCCTGCAGCTCCCAGCCACTGTGGACTGAAGTCATGAAGGTTTACGGAAGTCACGGATTCCATGACTTCTGTGACCTTCATGACCAAATCGTAGGCTGAGTCATTACTATGTGACAGCATTTTTTTTGACGTTTAGATTTCAGTTGTTTGAGCTAAGAGAACATTCATTTTTCTAAATCTTACATCTGAAACAATGTACCTTTCTATAATAGATAGGGCAGACTGGTTTAAATCCAAGTGATTTATAACTGCAAGTAGGAAATCTTGATTTAAACATTCAATTTTAATCTCCATTTGCATTTGTACTTTTAAATTACTTTTATAAAGAAAGGTTTATTCTCATTGGTTGATAGAAGCATTAAAACACTGATTTCCCACCAAATAAAACCTTTAGACTAAATCTGGTATTTCTTTTTGCTAACCAGGAGGATATACTAAATCTGCACATATATTTTAGTATTCATATAGCTTAACATACATTTATTCAAATTCTTACTTTTAATTTTTTTTTTAATGTTAGAAAATGGTGAATTGATGCCATTCCTATGTATTAGGCAGTAATTTGTACCTGGCATTTGTGTCAAGCTGCACTTGAATGGAATTTGGAATTAAATTAAAACTGGACAAAAGCAGCATTTTTAAATTGTTTCTTTGATAAATAAAATTACCTTAAAATGTGTTGGATACATAAGAAAACAAGTTTACTAAAACATGTTTTGCATTTTAAAGAGCTTGTTTCTGGTCACCGTGGCCAAATATTGCAAAGATGTTTACATGCCTTTCTAAGGTGATTTCAGTTAAGAGTTAGCTGCCTAACCTGCTTAGGCATTTTTGAACATCCCAGCAGACACTTACCTGCATCTTCAGGTGACTAAATACCTTTGAAAATCTGACCTGATATCCTTCAAGAGAATAGTTCTAAATACATCATCTCCCACTCGGCTTTTATTCTTAGACAAACTTTCCTCCTTTTTCAACTCCCAATCAGTTTCTCAATATTTGACTGAACTAGTCAAAATGAAGAAAAGATTCTCTCTGCACCTGCTAATTACTTTTGGTTTCAGTTTAGTTACTGCAAAAGCTTTTCTGGAAAATGTACATCACATTCACTCCATTATAAAGACTGAAAATAATAACAGATAATTACTTAATTACATTACATTGTGACATTTATAAAGCTTGAGTTGACCTCAAAAGTTGTTTCCTCTCTGATTCTGTATGTAATTAAAAGCAGAATAAAAATTTGAGGAGGGCTCACTGCTGCAGCATATTTTTTTATTTAAATTATTTCAGTAGATCATTTACACCTTAACACAGGTTATCAATTTCAAATTTAATTTTAGATATACATATTTTTGTTTAAAAATAAACCTACACATTAAAATAAAAAATCTGATTTCTGATTATTTTATAGTTATCAATTTTTATGCACCCTGAAAGTAGAAACCAACTACATCATTTGACTATTCCTAAGCCTGTACTTCCCAACACACTGCAAAACAGTGGTAGTATGCAAGCCATAGCACTGAGCAAGTAAATGATAATAGAATCCCTGGGTGAGGTTAGTTGTGTAGTTTGTTTAAAAGTTCAGCTACTGCTCAGAAAAAAACAGTAGGAAAACTATATTATTTTAAACTTATATTCTTTTGGTAATATCCACAAAGGGCCAAATGCTTAGCTGATTTACATCAGATAAGGATTTGGCCCCTTACCTTGACATGCCATATCACTTGCTGCTTTAGGGCACATGAGTGCTTGTAGGAAAATGATATTCCTAGAAATTCTCCTGCTCATTTGAGAAGAGAAAAAGGGTTTCTCCCACTCCCACAAATGATAAATGACGGCACTGTAGGCCAGGCCCATACTTTGGGGAAGAGTTGGAAGGGAAACCTTCCTCTGAAGCATTAGGTATGACCACATAAGAGGCAAAATTCCAAACTAGATGGACAAATGATCCACTATTGCATGGCAATTCCTAGGTTTTATTTTTCATACTCTGCACTTCTGTTAACCCAGACATCAAAATATCTCAAGAGTATTTTTCAATACATGAATTGAGCCTCAACATACCCTCATCAGGAAGGGAAGTATTAGCCCCACTTTAACATCTTTGTGCCTTAGTGTATTTTTCGGTGGAGTGACTTGTCCAAAGTCACACAGTAAATTTGAGGCAGAGCTGGGTTTAGAACCCAGATTACCTGGCTCAGAGTCCTGTGCTTTAACCACAAGACCATCCCCTTCCTGTTTTGTTATTCAAAGTTACTGGTATCACTTACTTTTGACGTAAACAGTACTTCCACTTGGCAAGACGACTACATTGGAGGCTGGACTGGCAGGTCTGGGGGACTTCACTGTTGCTACACTGCCACTTGGAACAGGGGTAGATGTTGGGGTTGAAGTAGTACTTGTGTAGGAATAGCAAACCACCACTGAAGAGGAGAGAAGACACCTTCCACATAACTAAAGTAAAGAATTCCATTATCCTAACACTATTTTGACAGCTTTGAAGATAAATTAAAGCTTAAGGTTTATTGGGTCACTATCCACATCCTTGCCTCTGCGGTCCTGCTACTGTGGAGTGCTGGCCGCTCTGACCCAAGAACGACCATAGAATTAGTGGCTTTCAAAGCAGATTTAAAAACGTTTTTATTTGAGAAGACTTTAAAGACACCATTGATATTATTTTCTTCTCTACTGATTGTGTGTTTTACATTATAGTTTATCTTGTATGTGTTTATTTTAATTAACTTTGTTTTCATGTGCTCAGGACTCTTGTGTAGATCAGTGATATAAATATAAAATTGTTACTGCATTGTGCTCACTGGCATGTCAGTCCTAGAATCAATCTGAAAACTCTCTTTAAATTAAGACAGATTAATGTCTTTTAAAATGGTTTTCCTTGTTTAATTAGTGTAACATTGATGTTTACAAGTAGTAGTAAGAGAAAGTCGGTGGAATACTGTTTCTCAAATCTGTCAGAAAAAAACTAATTCAAGAAGAGTTAGGTTTTCTGTAACTATGTAAATATACTGTAACTGAACCCCTAAAACAAAGTAAAATAAAACTCTGCAGCTCAGATGGCATTTGTAGAGGGTATGGGGAGGAGGGGGGAGGCATCTTTTGACTTGTTAATTTAGTACGTTTGATCTGGAGGGACAAAATAAGAATGGATATCTACATCATTTTTGCAAAGTCACTTTTCTGAATATCACTATACCTTAAAGGGACCTGTAACAACTTCTTTATTTCTTTCATTTTTAGTAATTTAACTTTGCACTATTTATAACAACTGCCACACTTTACATCTTCAAAACATTTAGAACATATGCGGTTTACATTTTTGCCTCTTTCTTGGCATAGACAGTAAACCAGTCAAGTTCCTTTGTGCTTTTAGTCAATTTCATATTCCGGTTCCTAATGCAGTAGCACAAGGATTCTTAAACTTCATTGCACCATGACTCCTTTCTGACAACAAAAATTACTACCCAACCCCTGGAGCGGGGACTGAAGTCTGAGTCTGCCTGAGCCCGCTGCCCTGGATGGGGAGGCCAAAGCCGAAACCCAAGGGCTTCAGCCTCTGGCAGGGGGCCTGTAACCCGAGCTGTGCTACCCAGGGTTGAAGCCCATGGGCTTCAGCCCCAGGTGGCGGGGCTCAGGCTTCAGCCCCGGATCCCAGCAAGTCTAAGCTAGCCCAGCGACCCCATTAAAATAGGGTCACGATCCACTTTGGGGTTCCGATCCAGTTTGAGAACCGCTGCACTAGCACAATACTACATTTAGATTGCAAAAATTCCAAAAGGGATTGCAAATCCAATCAGATTTCATGAAAACATTTCTATTAATATTGTATGAAAATGAAAGAACAGGGTTTTTGTTTGTTTGTTTGTTTAAAATATAACCTACACACTTTAGATCTAAGCTAGCTGACAGGGTCCTTTTAAAATGTGCAATTATTCTTTTCACATCGTCACTACTTGCAGTAAGATACTGGGATTCCCTCACCTTCTTTGTTCCCAGTTTCTGCAGGAACTGGAAGAGATGAATTGTGCTGAATAGCTGCATTGGCAACAGCATTAGCTGTCACAGTAAAGGCTGTTTGTGGAACCAGCCGTGGCATCAGTGGCACCAGTCGACGACCTTCTATAGACCATTCTGAAGAGCTGTTCGGTCCAGACATACTAAACAGAAATGCATATTATGTGAAAGTATTCTCTTATCCAGCATATTTACTGACTAAATATGCTTTTCCAATAGAGAAAAGCTACTAGATAACAGGATTTTTCTTCTAGTGACAGCCTAGAATATGTACAGTAAATCATAACTAAAAAGACAGTCTTGCAAATTAGTGCATATTATACTCCTCGAACGAACGAAAAAATCAGAAGCACAACGTTCATGAAACAGTCATCAAACTAAGTGTGCTGTAGAAATAATCATTTCTAAGGCAGATCTCATTCTACTTAATTAAAAGTATTCTAAGCCCAATCACAATAGCCCAAACAAGATTGCGACATGTCAAACGACTCAGCCCATGCATTTCCCTTAACAGATGCCAACCACCTGGTCTTAACTTCCAATTAGCCTCTATGTTTGAAGACAAAATAGAATACTTAAGAATCATGTTATCCCCTTTTTCTGCTGGGCAGAAATGCTTCTGTTTTGTATGACCATTTAACTGAATCAATGAAGCCAGAACTGTAGACTAAAGTTTTCAATTAGAGGTTCATTTGATTTATTACCACATACTGAAGAACTACTTTTAACTCTGGCTAACAGTACTAAGTAACTAGTAAAAAGATTAGCACTAATTAGTCCATCTATTTCTCAGTTAGCCCCAGATTTGTTTCAGCATCTTTCATAAATTTTCTTACAGTACCGACTGATTAGCATCAGTTGAGGTAAAATTTTAATTTTCTTTGTTGAAAATAACTGCAAACATGAGTTTATATTAAGAGTGCTAACTCCAATATATCTAATGGTAATATTGCACTTTCCTAGCATCATTAAGAATTAATCCACATCAGACAAACGAGCTCTCCGCTACATTATTTCTCAGCGAGAAAGACAGAAAAGAGATTTTAAAAGAGATATGGCATTCCATAAACTAGCACCTCCTTTGGGTTTCCTACTACGTGTCCTAGATTTTAATCTCCTTGAGGCAGAAACTGCATGAGTTTTGCAAATGGCTGACATCATCATCATTTAACAGGAAATTCAATGTAAGAAATCAATCCTGATTGTTTCAATACATAAGCTATTCCTTATTCACTTTTTTTTTTAAAGAAAAAAATCTAAACTGCTGTGCTATGTAGTTATCTAACAGAATAGACTATTTCCAAGCCTTTAAACCTGAAACTTTTGAATGAGAGTTTACAAAAGAATATGCCACTTTTGGTGAGTCATAAATATTGCTAACTGATATGATAGGCTCCTTATACATGATCGTTTTATTTTTTTTTTCCCCTATAATTTCAGAGTTGTAAGATTCATATTTAAAATCTATAGCTGTTTTATTATGTTAACTTATGAAAATAAAGAGAAATTCTTATACTCTAGCTGAACATTAAATAATTTAAGGCATTTCTTTCCCCCTTAAAACAAAATAATAATCTCTCAGGCCATTTATTTCATTCTGAAAACTACTTTTACATACTAAGAGTACTAAGCGTCTCACTTAAAGATAATTGAGCACCAGTTTTCTTCCCCAATCATGCGGTCTTTCGGGGAAAAAACTGTAGGGAGCCAGCTAGAGAATGAAACTGGCACAATAGCTGCAGAAAGCAGTTCAATCATGTCCTGCTGAACTGAGGGATAAATATGGCCCAGCCAGGCCACACTTCCCTCCAGAACTGAGACCCACCCCTGAGAACTCCCCACCCCTCAAGGAACTAGGACCCACGGGGCATCCCCTTCTCCATAGCAATTGTGGGCTTTGGGGAAGAAAACACAGGGAGGAGCCAGCCAGAACTGAAGCTGCCACAACAGCTGCATAGGGCAGTTTAAGCAAGAACCAATGGACAGTGATGACAGACTGCTTTCTGAAATTTTCACTCCAAACATTTTCCTCAGTGCTGACTGCCTGTTTGCTCCACCCTCTCTGACCCGATCCCTCAAGGTCACTAAAGATCCTTTATCTTTCCGTTTAGCTAATCCCCTCCTAATGTAACCCCATCAAAAGGATTTAAACAAAACTAAAATCATGGCACAAACATGATGTTTGCAACCATCACATTGTTCACCCTCCATATACATTATATCAGTTTCCCAACCTTCTGCACTACCTTAACGAACAAAACACTGACTTGTTAACTGCAGATTTAAATAACTTCTACACATTTTCATACATTACACACTACAGATCTGCAACAGTTGAGGGTATAGTTATACATACTACTTCAACTGTCAGCTGTGTTATCCCTTCAAGGTTGCTAGTGGTTTAAAATCTAGTATTTGGTTTAAAAGATAAAGGACTGCCCAATGGGAAGACTATTTGCTGCCTTATGGAAGTCATGTGCAGTATGATTAATAGCTTACTTATGCGCAATAGTTGTTAGCCGTTCATCATTTACGGCTCTCCGAACTTCAGCACGATGGCGCTCAGTTGAAATGCTGTCAAAAAAGAAAGCAGCCAATATATTTTAGATATGGAAAGACAAATATATTTATCTGATCCCGTTAGTGAAAGTGAAAATGTTAGAAACAGCTCCACTCTGGTGGATGGAGGGGTCAGCATTTACATTTTAGAGATTTCCACTTGCTTATCTCCCCTGTGGCAGCAGAAATAAAGTATTTTATTATTCAGAAGGTAAAAGAAATAATTGTCTAGCCTAGAGAATAGAAAGGATTTCACCACAGTTACTAGAGATTACATTAGCGGTTACATGGCAGGATTTCCAATTCTGAGTTGCAATCTTACAAGGATGGAAGTGAGGAAAAAAATTTCATTTGCAAGATAAGCAAATGTGACCAGGAATCTTTGAAAGAAAAATAAATATGGAATTCCCACTGTATTGTTTCTGGAGTCTCTTTTCTGATTATGAATTCATTTTAAGAACAGAAGATGACTCTAGTAGGAAGTGTGTGCAATGCTTTTAAAAGAAAACAGGCCATAAACCAATTATAAACTCACCACATTTACCGTAAGTAGAGAGAGGTTTTACCTAAGCACTTTGGAAAGTTCTCCAAGAAGTTCTCTCTTATCCTTGGTAAGGTCCCCCTGTGCACGCAAGGCACTAATAACTCCAGCATATGCCTCCAGTTCTAAGGAAATATAGAAATATGATTAGCTCTTAACCATTAACAGCAAAAAGGGAAAAATAAAATCATGGGTTGAAATACAATAGATTTTCTATTAATGTATTAACATCTTATTAAAAAAAGAAGTACATAACATAAGAACATACAAACAGCCGTACTGGATAAGACCAAAAGTCCATCCAGCCCAGTATCCTGTCTACCGACAGTGGCCAATTCCAGGTGCCCCAGAGGGAGTGAAGCTAACAGGTAATGATCAAGTGATCTCTCTCCTGCCATCCATGGTCTCTCATCCGCCTTGAACAAGAGATAGGAGACAGACCATTGTCTCTTACAACCTGCTAACAGCCATTAAGGAATCCTAACCCCATTGAATTTATCCAGTTCTCTATTGTAAATTCTGTTATGTGTCTGCCATCACGAGTCGCCGTTCTGAGGCACCAGTCAGTTCCACAAGTGTGACGGCCGTGTGAGAACAACGTATTTCCGTTTTATTTTTGTTTTAATCCTGGCTGCAATTAAATTCAGATTGGTGCATCCTAGTCTTGTATTAAGGACTAAGTAAAAACATCCTTTAATCTACATTTCATTCACATCACCATGATCTTATATATGCGTCGATCTATCGCCCTCGCGCTGTGTCTCCTCTTTCCAGCTGAAAGAGTCCCTAGCCTCGGGTTTAATCTCTTCCCATATGATGACCGTCCAACTCACTAATGCATTCTTAGTTAGCCTCTCTCTGAACCTTCTCTACGTGACGAAAAGAATGTAGGTCTTTTTGAGATGAGGAATACTGACATCTGTAACCAGTATTGCTAAGATGTGGGCGTACCAATCGATTTATAATAAGGGCAATCAGAAAGTAATGGCCATCTATTACCTATGTGCCCTGTTTATTTCAGATCTACTAACACATCGTTTGCTTTTGACTGCCCTCGCACACGTGCGTGGACAGTCTCGGAGATAACTGACCATTGTATGACGACAAGTATCGTGTTCCGTGACTCGTTGTAGCGTTATATAATTGTGGGGAGCCCCATCTTATGGTAATTGTATATGTTTCAGTTGGATATTTTTCCGAATGTGCACTGTACTTTACTTGTCTCACACTTGAAAGTTCAATTTGCCATTTTGTGCCTAAGTCACTAGTTTTTTTGTGAGATCTGTGAAGGTCTGCACATCCTGCTGGGGTATTAAACTATCTTGAGCAGTTAGTGACAGTGCGATTCTGCAAACTTTGACCAGGCTCAACTTTTACCCTTTGTGCTCCGATATTTATGAATAAGTTGAATGTTTGGACGTTGGTCCTAGGGACTGACCCGGGGGGAAACCAACTATGTCCCGGCCTCGCCAGGTCGGAGAATTGACCAATTTCATTTCCTACCGCTTTTGTATTACACGGTGGTGTGATTTAGAGATCACCATGGGTATTGTCTCAAACACTGAAAGAGGACCTTCGCAACACCTATATCCACTGACAACTTGTATTTAAGCGTAAGAGCCTTTGGAGAGGGACTTGTCAAAGGCTTTCTGAATTCTAAGTATGACGAGCGGGCACCTGAAGCGCCGCGGTGTTCACGTTGTGGTGACGCCCTTCAAAGAACTCTAATCGATTATTAAGAGGCACGAGGGTCCCTTTACAGAAACCGTTTGACTTTGCGCCAACAGGTTTATGTTTCTTGTGTCTCCAACAGAATTTTTTCTTGTCCTATTGGTTTCAACTAAATTTGCTCGGATACTGGACGTAGACTTACACGGTCCTGTAATTGCTGGCATCACCCGCTCTAGAACTCCTTTTTAAATATTGATGTTTATAGCTATCTCCAGTCATTGGTCAGAATGTCTGAATGTAAAGACAGGTTAACAAACCATAGTTATTAGTTCGTTCAACTTCACACATGCTGAGTCTTTCAGAACTCCTGGGTGATATGCCATCTGGTCTCAATGAGGCTTGTTTTATGTTAGAGGTTTATCCATTAATTTTCCAAAACCACCTCTAGTGAGCACTTCAATCTGTGACAAGTCCTCAGATTTATCACCTACATAAAGGTCTGGCGGCTGCGAGGGGGTGAATCCGCGCGAACTATCGTGCGCAGCCAGGAAGACCTGAAGCAAAGAATCCATGAGTTTCTCACAAGGGGACTTAATCAGCTTTAAGGTGGCAGGTCCTTTTTGTGAGTCTCTGAGTTGTCCAGCACCCGCGCACGCAGGCGAGAGCACCTGGATGGATTACAGCTATCTGCACGAGGTTATTTCTGTCGCGTAATAGTCAGTTGCGGTGGGGGGGTTATTAATATAGGGGTTATTGTTTGTTGTTGATTTCACAGCAGTTTCTCTAGAAGCCGTTTAGAAGATAGGAGCGCAGTGCCTATAACAAGACCAACCTGCAAGCCTTTCCCACAACAGCACGTCCCACGGACATCAAGTGAAGGATGCCACACGCAGAAGGGACTTGTAAAGTATCGAGCTATTCGTTGTAAAAGTACCGCATGGATAATGTTGTCGCGCAGGAGTAAATGTAAATATTATAAGATCTTAACAAAACTCTAGGAAAGAGATGAATTAGTTGGGGATTATGTGTGTTCCAAGATTGGCATTACTTATTGCAATTTAATCAACATTGAATTCATCTGCCATTTGTTGCCTTGTGCGAGGGTCACGCGGTAGTTGTATTATGGGATATCCTTTTGTAAGACTACCCGATCTGGGATTAACTATTTTTGGCGAAATAGGTTTTTGTAAGTCTGCATTTTGTGGGCCAGGTCGTACCGTCTGGGGTAGCCGTCCCCCTGTCCCCAGTATCATTCATGCGATAGGGTTGGTGATGACTAGGTCCCAGTACGGGGAGCTTCCGTGGGTGGCGATAAAGGCCACTTATTTACCTCCCAGTTTCTGAATAAACTGACTTTTGGCGAGTGGAAAAGTGACTCTATCAAAATAATGAGATTCCGAGAGTCTCCTGCTAGAAATTCTGCTGTGTGAATGAGGAGGTGAGACGCTTTTTGACAGTCATATAGTAAATTTGTGTGGCCAGTGTGGTCGTGCTGCCGGACATTGCCATAGGAGCATATGCGTGTAGAGGAGGATAAGAGTGGTGATGCGCCGCGAAGTAGATAAACCTGTGGTCCGAGGCACCGGTATGAGCCGACTGAGGGCCTGAACGTAAAGTAATTGGTCAAAGTATTGTGCTCAGAGCATAAGCGAAATTATACGGCTGAGCCAGAGGCGAGGCCCTGCTAACGAAGCTGCAAGGAAAGGCTGATGCGGCAAGAAGAGATGCGTGAGCGTATAATAGGGTAGTCTGAAGCAGCGCAATGAGATGCGGACGAGACATTAACATACGAGCTACATGCTCGCAGGCACAGGATGAGAGCAAGGAACAGGGCTGTACGCGATTCCGGCAGGAGGAGCAAGGCCAAAAGGGTCATGGAGCAGGGGAATAGAGTTGTATTTTGGGTGTTCGAGGACAACACGATCAAGGTGAGAGGCATCACCGGTTGAGCGGGCGCGGGGTCACAGCGTAAGAGGGTGGTGCTTGTACCTTTGCGACTGGGGGGGTTGGGGGGTAGAGGGGGGCGATAGCAGGGCTTGCACCTCAATACGTCAGGAGTGATGTGTAACTTGTTTGTACCTGTGTATAAGAATGCATCTCTGGGGCGGTGTCTTTGTCCGGCCGAGGGGGCAGTGGAAAGTCTTGCCACTGACTGAGCCGAGTCCCTTGCCAAAGGGCACTTTCTCATAGTATGCCCTGAATTAGACTAAGAAATCTACAGGGAACTATCATTGTGTCCAATAAGGCAATAAACCTGGCTGACGTGCCTTCGTACCTTACTGGACTCTGTGGTCATTGGGGGTTCTCTTCGGGTCTGCTGTGTCAGCTATCTTCGAAGAGTTGGTACAGCACAAAGAGGGAACACATGCATGCAGCCGAGTAATATCAACATTGAACAGAGCAGAGCACCACTCCGGTAGCGTCTGACAACACAGAGCACCACATTGGTAGCATCTGACAACAGTAACTATTTAAAGCAGAAAAGAATGCTATCACATTGAAGCAACGAGAAAAACTCAGATCTCTAATGTGCAATCAATACATTAAAGACAATGAACTGATTGAACACTGAAAAATGATTAACATTATTCTTTAGCTTACAGAAAATGCTGAAGAGCAAAACATGGACATACCACTCAGTCAAAATATATAATCCTAATATCATGGGGCACATCTTTCATATAAGTGGTGTTCCATCATTAAATTGA
This sequence comes from Chelonoidis abingdonii, assembly GCF_003597395.2. NCBI lineage: Eukaryota > Metazoa > Chordata > Testudines > Testudinidae > Chelonoidis > Chelonoidis abingdonii. The sequence continues at coordinate 360,591,991 of NC_133769.1, forward strand.
AAATATTATAGTTGAGAGCCTGCAGACATTCATATAACCCTGTTTTTGCTCCATACATTGTTTTAATATGAACTGGTTTGGAACTTGCCATATAAACTGTCAGTCCAATTTATCAGTGAATGATTTACTGTTCTAGTTGTTTGAACATTTCACACAAAAAAAGTGTGACTGGAAGCCTTGTTTTAAATGAGCAATCTAAACCCTTTCCACACTATACATACCTATACAGATCAACAAAATCAAATCCCAGTTAACATAAAAATAAGTATTAATAGGGACAGAAATAACAACAAAAAAGACTGACTACAGCACAAATAGCAGTCAGGTAATAGCTGCCAAAATAAGCAAGACTTGTTATCTGTATATTGTTTTCAAAAGCTGTCAGCGAGTGAGTCCAGTGGACTCAATTTACACAACCAGAGAACCATGCCCCAAACAATTCCTACGCCCACCCCAGTTCTGACCAAACCTAGGGGAAAAAAGAGAAGACCCACTTCAGTCAACCATAACCCCTAAACCAGGACACTGGGCAGACAATAACTGCTTAAGTATTTAAGGCTAGGATGATGAAGCATTTTATACAGTAGCCCAATTGTTGTCTTTAAAGTCAACATTTGCTAAGGTACCACAAGGTAATATGAGAGATACTACGGTATTTTTCTGTGTTTAGACTATGAAGTTACTTTACCCAGTAATCACTAGATGTCTGAGTTAAGGTTGGTTTTGTTTTATGGAGAGCTACTATATTAAGACCTTTAAATTTATGTTTTAGCATCTTGGCAGACAGTGAAGATCACAGGACAGATGTAAAGCAGTGCACATTGGAAAACATAATCCCAACTATACGTATAAAATGATAGGGTCTAACTTAGCTGTTACTACTCAAGAAAGAAATCTTGGAGCCATTGGGGATAGTTCTCTGAAAACATCCACTCAATGTGCAGCAGCAGTCAAAAAAAGCTAACAGAATGTTAGGAATCATTAAGAAAGAGATAGATAAGACGAAAGAAAATATATTGCCCTCTATAATAAATTCCACGGTACACCACCCACATCTTGTATATTGCGTGCAGATATGGGCACCCATCTCATGTGATAGTATTACACTTGAAATAGGTACAGAAAAGGGCAACAAAAAATTATTAGGGGTATGAAAACTGCTGCTGTATGAGAAGATTAATAACGACTAGGACTTTCCATCTTAAGAAAAGACAGCAGAGAGTCCTGGGCACCTTATAGACTAACAGACGTTTTGGAGCAGAGCTTTCCGTGGTGATACCACTTCGTCAGATGCATGTAGTGAAATTTCCAGAGGCAGGTGTAATATATATAATGCTAGCAAGCAAGCTAGAGAAATGTTAGTTCATCAGGGAGGTGAGGCCCTGTTTTAGGCAGCTGAGGTGAAAACCAAGAAGAGGAGAAACGCTTCTGTAGTGTGCAAGCCATTCACAGTCTTTGTTCCAATCCTGAGACTGATGGTGTCAAAATTGCAGATAACTGAAGCTCAGCAATTTCTCTTTAAGTCGGGTCCTGAAGTTTTTTGCTGCAGGATGGCCACCTTAAGGTCTGCCACAGTGTGGCCAGGGAGGTTGAAGGCATCCTAAGGTTTTTGTATTACCATTCCTATGTCGATTTGTGTCCACTTTATTCCTTTTCCGTAGAGACTGTCCAAGTTTGGCCGATGTACATAGCAGAGGGGCAGTGCTGTATATGATGGCGTGAAATTGACATTGGGTGGATGTGCAGGTGGAATGACCAGTGATGGTGTGGCTGAGCTGGTTAGGTCCTGTGATGGTGTCGCTGTGTGATTAGGTGGGCAGAGTTGGCATCTGAGGTTTGGTTTGCATGGATTGGTTCCTGAGCTGGAGTACTATGGTGCAGTTTGCAGTTGCTGCAGTGAAATACGTTTCAGTTGGCAGGTTGTTCTGTGAGCAAGGATTGGCCTGCCACCAGGCCTGTGAAAGTGGGGGATCATGTCCAGGATGGGTTGTAGATCCTATGAGCAATTGGAGGGGTTTTAGCTGGGGCTGTTAAAATGGATGGCCGTGGAAGTCCTGTTGGTTTCTTTCTTCAGTTTGTCTTGCATAGGAGGCTTCTGGATACACGTCTGGCTCGTGATCTGTTTCCTTACTTTCCTCGTGCGGGTTATTGTAGTTTTGAGAAAATGCTTGGTTTGGAGCATTTTCGTAGGTTTGGTCCTCTGTCTGAGGGGGTAGAGCAGATGTGATTGACCTGCAGTGCTTTGGCTGTAGAACATTGGATTGTGTGATGTGCCCGGATGGAAGCTGGAGGGCAATGAAGGTAGTATACGCAAGTTGGATAGGTTTTGAGATATAGGTGTGGTGCATGTACCATCCCTTATTCATTGTGGTCTAGAAAGTGGCCTCCCATGTAGAGTGGTCCAGGAGAGGTTTGATGGTGGGTGGAAGCGTGTTTGAAAAAATCGTGGTGGAATTTTTCCATGATCCTCCTTCCATGGGTCCAGATGATGAAGGATGTCAATCAATGTAGGCATAGGAGATGAAAGGGGCGTGAGTGGACCAAGAGCTGAGGAAGCGTGTTCCAGGTCAGCCATAAAAATAATTGCATATTGTGGGCCATGTGGTGCCCCAATAGCAATGCACTGATCTGGAGATATATATTGTCATCAAATTGGAAATAGTTGTGTGTGAGGACCAAAGCACAGAGCTCAGCAGCCAGTTGTGCTGTGGCATCAATCATGGATATTGTTCCTGACAGCTTGTTATTCCATCTGTGTGTGGGATGTTTGGTAAGAGAGCCTCTTACATCATGGTGGCTAGATGGTGTTTTCTGTGGAGTGACCCAATGCATGTAAGTTTCCTCAGGAAATCAGTGTGGTCACGGAGATAGCTGGGAGTGCGGTGCATAGGGTCTGAGAGAGAGTCCACATATCCAGACAGTCTTTCAGTGAGAGTGCCAATGCCGAGATGATGGGCGTCAGGATTTCCGGGTCTGTGGGACTGGGTAGTAGATAGAATAAAGCCGGTGGTCGGGGCTCTGAGGTATCGTTGATTGGTTCCGTGTTAATGAGGGAGGTGGTCCTGAGTAGAGTGTTGCAGTTTTCTAGTTATTCCCTTAGGGTATCTGAGGGGAGTGGCCTGTAAGATTTGGTATTGGAGAGTTGTCTGGCAAGCCCTTTTGGTAGTCAGAACCTGTTCATGATGACAACAGCACCTCCTTTATCAGCCTCTTGATGATAATGTCAGGGTGGGTTTCTGAGCTGTGGATGCATTGCGTTCTGGCACGACTTAGGTTATGAGGCAAAGCGATGTTGTTTTCACGATTTTCTGCCCTGTGCAGTAGAGGAAGCCATATATATAAGGTCCAGGCCCTGTTCGTTTCGCCCTCAGGAGGAGTCCATGGGGATTTTGTTTCTTTCTGTGCTGCTGTGTGGGAGGACCGGTGATCAGTGCACTGTTCAGTGTTGTCCTGGAAAGTATTCTTGAGTTGGAGACGGCGAAAGTGGCTTCCAGATCACCACAGAACTGTATCATGTTGGTCAGGGGGTTTTACAGATCAGACTAACACGGCTACCCCTCTGAGTACTTATCTTAGAAAAGAGACAACTAAGGTGGGAGAATGAGTAGAAAGTCTATAAAATCATGACTAGTGTGGAGAAAAATAAGGAAGCCTTTACTTACTCCTCTTCATAACACAAGAACTAGGGTCACCAAATGAAATGAATAGGTAGAAGGTTAAAAACAAACAAAAGGAAGTATTTTTCACAACAACAGACAGTCAACCTGTGGAATTCTTTGGTAGGGGATGTTGTGAAGGCCAGAATATACACGGTCCAAAAAAGAACTAGATACATTTATGGAGAATAGGTCCATCAATGGCTATTAGACAGGATGGGCAGGGATGGTGTCCCTAGCCTCTGTTTGCCAGCAGCTAGAAATGGGTGATGGGATGGATCACATGATGATTACCTGTTCTGTTCGTTTCCTCTGGGGCACCTGGCATTGGCCACTTTCAGATGACAGGATACTGGGCTAGATGGACCTTTGGTCTGACCCAGTATGGCCATTCTTATGTAATCATCTTCCTCACTCCTATCCCTAAATAGTACAGACAGATTGTAAGGTACAGTCTCTGTTCAGTCAAGGGAAATCCAATTAAATGGCCAAATAAGGTATAAAATTAGGTTTAACGAATGAAGAAGCAAATTCAAATGTAAGACTGCCACTTCATCCCATACTTCATGCTTCCTCAGCTATGTACTGCAAAGGTCTCAGGACAGTGCTAGATATCACATTAAGATATGATTTAAGTATTGACACATTTTTCTAAAATCTGCTATGGTTGTTTAATTTACTATGGAGTATCTGAGCCTGGCAGAGTGTTCCAATGGACAGAGCATTGGACTGGAAGTCAGAAACATGGCCTAAATATGCATTGCTCTACCACTGACCTGCTTTGTGACCTTGCTACAGGGCAAGTCACTTCACCTCTCTGTGCTTCCATTTCCCCTTCCTTGTCTATCTTGTCTATTTAGACAAAGTTCTTTCGGATAGTATAAGCCTCTGTCTGTTTGCACACTTGCAATCTCAGTTAGGGCCTCTAGGTGCTATCACAGTACAAGTAATAAATTTTTAAATAAAAATAATGGTTCAGATTCTATACTCAATCTGCTGTCTCTTAAAAACATAATCCCCTCCCCCAGATAACGAAGCAAGATGAGAGAAAATTGTTTCAACCCCTTTCTCTCAGCTAATAATAAAGTTTTATAGCATAATCTGGGGATCTCAAAGCACTTTACAAACATTAACCTTCATGCCTCTGATGCAAGGTATGTAGTACAGTACTTCACATTTTTAATAGATGGATAAAATAAAGCCCAGAGAGGTTAAGTGATTTGCCCAAGGTCACATAGAAAGTCAGTAGAAAATCTCAAATATCTAATCTCAGCTCCCTCTACTGTGTTCAACCACCAGACTATGTTGCCTAAACGAACGTCTGAAAAGAAAACTAAGATCTTTCTTCTTCCAGTACTAAAATGCTATTAAAAGCTATTAAGTATAGCTGCCTTACTACAGGGGTAGGAAACCTATGGCATGTGTGCCAAAGGAGGCACGTAAGCTGATTTTCAATGGGCACTCACACTGCCTGGGTCCCGGCCACCCGTCCGGGGGGGCTCTGCATTTCAATTTAATTTTAAATAGAGGTTCTTAAACATTTTAAAACCGTATTTACTTTATACACAATAATAGTTTAGTTATATATTATAGACATAGAAAGAGACCTTCTAAAAGGTTAAAATGTATGACTGGCATGCGAAATCTTAAATTAGAGTGAATAAATGAAGACTCAATACACCACTTCTGAAAGGTTGCCGATCCCTGCCTTACTACAGATGCACGTTATTACAGATATAACACCCAGAAACCTTCTTACTGATAGCCCTTTTCATTTGGGCAAAGTATACAGAATTCGATGCATGGCTACAACAATTCAATAGGCTCCTAATGTTATGACCATTAAACTAATTGAGGAGATAGGAATTGGCTGGGAGATGTGAAAACTGTCCTCCTGTAATTGAAGACTGGAAATATTCTATTGTGGGACATTTTCTTTCACTGAGAATCTGCATTACAGTAGTTTTACTGATGTAAATCAAACCACTGTGACAACTGAACATTAGGGTAGCGTTGCAAGATTCATTTTGACCTTCATATGTTTTCTCTATATAAAACCAAAAAAGCAGGTTGGAAATTAATCAGATATGTGAAGATAGCAAACTGAGGAGTTGCTCTCTTTTGACAGAAATGTCTCCTATCACACATTAATGTGAATGAAATCATCATAATTTGTAGTGTAGGTACCATCCAATTAAAATGATTCTGTGAAATTAAGTGTATAACCAGCTCTATTCATTGAATCCATAAAGAGCATTCAAGACTACCAAATACTATTCAAAGCAAGTGCTATGAAAACACTGACACCTACTGATCATTTTCTGTATCTTATAAGTTGATTGCAAACATATGAAAGTGTTTAATGAAGACTGTGGGCTGGTGATTCTTTAAACAGAGATAGATACACAAAGTCCCAGCAGCCAGTGGGATCGAGGAAGCAGAGACCCACAAACTGCATCTCACTGTACCCAGTTTGCGAAGAATCCTCTTGCATTCATCCCTGCTGAGATCCAGAAGGGTTGGCCACACAACAGGCATTCTTTTTCTGTCTTTGTGCTCCCACAGAGCTCAACCTCCCTGAAAAAGAATACAAATACTGTAAGTACAAGCCCATGCTCTACACCTCGCAATTTGATTAGTGCAACCTCTCCCTTCCTCCATCCTGCTCAGAACTTCATCAAGGTCATTTTTCTTTCCAGCCACGTATTCCTCTGCAAAAGGCTTGTCATTTCACTATAACAGAATTCTACAACTTCACATCAGGCATTGACTTCCTATAGCCATTTCCTCAGACTAGGTCTACACTTGAAAATTATACTGGAATAGCTACATCAGTCAGAAGTGTGAATTAACCACACCGCTGACCACTGTAGCTATGCCAACGTAACCTCCATGTAGACACAGCTATGTCAATGGAAGAGTGCTTCCACTGAGGGAGCTAACGTTCAGAGAAATGATGTTCCTACATTGACAGAAAAACCTCTGCTATCAGTGTAGGTTGTATCTACATTGTGGGGCTATGGCAGTATAGCTCTACCAGAGTAATTATGCCAGTATAGTCTCTTTAGAGTAGACACACCTGAAGGTCATCCTAGCCTCTCTCCCAAGAGCTGCCTATATCTTTCTCAGATCTTCTTTCGTTTCATGCTCGCTCGTACATCTGGAACTCTCTCTGAATTGATGAAGAAGTCCCCTCCCTTGCCTTATGCACAGAGCATCTATTACAGAAAGTCTTCCAGCTAGTGACTATACAACCCATGGGGCTGTATTTGTCATTTGTCTGTTATGTTGCACAGTGGCAAAAACACCATGATCATTTACTTGTCCAGACGCAATATAGGCACAGTATCTAACTTGTCCAACCACATCTTGACAACGATGAAAACCATACTCATTACAATGATTTTATCCACCCACTAAAAAAATTACTCGCCAGAGGCAAACAGGTTAATAAGACTTACGCAAGACTGTGACAATACTTGTAGTGCACTTGGGCCGTTAGACTGAAGCGCCACAGTGCAGTGATTACGGTTCTGTGTTCAGCAACATGAACAAAAACAAAGCACAGATCGCATCCTACACGTTGCACGAGATGAGCTCACAGAGCACATACAGGAAACTGTGACAGCAGACCAGGATGCACCCACTCCCACTCCAAAATTCATTGTGCCTATTATCACTATCCTGTAATTGTTGGCTTTAGTGAAAACAAATGATCCCATAAACAAACAACATGACATGATGGTCAAGAGATGGGTGGGAGCTTAATTACCCTCAGTACACCCCCACCTCCTCAAGATGGAGTAAGTGAAATGCCCCCTCTGACCTCCATACACTGGGGGAAGGAACAGGAATAGCTCCTTCTACCCCCAGCTGACAGAGCTGCTGCTGCTTTCCTCAGCCCAAGGTGAGGACCAGCTGAGTGGGGGAGGGGTGGAACACACAGCACCCTCAGGCAAAGAGGTGGTGAGGGGAGATACACTATTGCCCCCCTTCTCTCAGCTGGGCTGGGGGCTCCCTGTGTGAGAGAGCTCAGCTCACTCCTCCCTCACATGAGATACGAGTGCTATAAGGGCACGGGGGGGCACAGTTCCCTCCTCCCTCAGCCAGGGGGTGTTGTGAGGGGGAGCACAGCTTTCTGCTCCCTCAGCCAAGGGGTGTTGTGGGGGTGTGT
>NC_133769.1:360600940-360602842 GCF_003597395.2 Chelonoidis abingdonii
GGGGGGGGTGAAGGGGGCACAGCTCCCTCCTCCCTCAGCCAGGGGGGCTTGTGGGGGGGGAGGGGCACAGCTCCCTCTTCCCTCAGCCGGAGGGGTTGTGGGGGGGAGGGGCACAGCTCCCTCCTCCCTCAGCCAGGAGGAGTTCGGGGGGGGAGGGCACAATTCTCCCCTCCCCCAGGCAGGGGGCCAGACGGAAGCCTCTCTCTCAGCCCGGGAAAGGGCAGGCTCATCCCGGTGAGAGGACGCTCCGCTCTCCGCCTGCCAGGCGGGGGAGATGCCGGAGCCGCTCACTCCTAAGCCTTTCACTGACGTGGACAGGGCACCAAACAAGCCCGCAGAGGGGGGAGTCGCCCTCCCGCTCCCGCCTAAGGTCCCGGGCGGAGGGAACCCACCTGCCCGGCCGTTCCGGGAACATCTAAAGGCTCCTCAGCGGCACAGCCCGGGTACCTTCGGGTTTGTTTAGCGGCGGCGGCAGGCAGCTCCGTCCAGCCAAGATGGCGGCAAAACAGAAGCCCGCATGCGCGGCCGCGCGGGGCAGTGTGGGAATTGTAGTTTCCGCTCATCGGCGCCCAGTCCACGGCCCGCTTCAGACGTCACGACGTACATCCGGCCGTTGCGCGAGGCAAAGGGCGGGTCACGCAATCAAACAAACGCTTCCAATATGGCGGCCGAGGGCGGCGCGCGGGGCCCGCCTGGGAGGTGTAGTCCCTTTGTGTTTGACAAAGGAGCGAAGAGAGGAGCCTTCCGCCACGCCCACAGACTTGGAACTCACTACGGAGGGTGAGAGGGGACAGACATGGTGTTCGCGTTTCGCGGCTCGGCTCAGACCGGAGCGAGCTACAAAACGAGTTGTAACGTATTTTAACCTGCACCCTTGTGTGGGGGCTCCAGTTGGCACCCAAGGGTGAAGCACACTCAAGTGCTAGCCAGAGCCCTCTGCATAACTGAGAGAGGGGCTGCATTCCTGGGGGAGAGGCTGACCAGATGTCCCGGTTTTGGGGTCTTTCTCATATATAGACTCTTATTACCCCTCACCCCCGTCCTGATTTTTCACACTTGCTGTCTGGTCACTCTACCGGGGGACACTGAAAGGCTGTCAGATTGGATTAGGGGGATACGTGCATTGCAGTGTTGCCAACTCTTAGTTCTGTCCCAAGTCTTGTGATATTTCTGCACCTTAAACACTCAGCTCCAGGAGTCATGATGAGTCTCCGCTTTCATTTTTTTTTTAAAGTCCTCTTTGCTAAAGAGGAAAACTCGACCACCAGAAGCAAATAAAGAGAACTCTGAATTTATTGTTTAAAATCTCAAGATTTTTAAGTCAGTCTCATGATTTTGCATGGGCCTGACTTGTGAGTTTTGAAACTTTGGGGCTCGCAATACCACTTTGGTCATATGGTTTTTCTTTTATCTCCAAGTTTATAGGTTTTAGGTTCATGGGAAATTTTGGGTACTTCTCACAACTTTATTTATGATAAAATGTGTGTTCTGTGAATGTTGAATCACCCTCAGTTGTGTAAGTGGTATGGGCAAAAAGTCTGCACATACCCCTCTCCTATGCAAACAATAAGCTAAGACAATTTTTTTCTCTTCCTCTCCCCCCCCCAAAAACAGATGCAGATGTGTTCCATTCTGTGGTCCCCATGTGCCTATCAGCTGTGAGTACAGTGACCATATAATCCCAAAAGCCAGGAATGTTTTCAGACCCTCATCCCAGATATGGAGTGACTCAGGCCTCAGCTAGGGGCTATGCCTACTGTGCGGATATGCAGAGATGATGGTGTCAGTAGGCATAAATCTAGGTAACTCGGGAAAATGTAAGACCACGAGTGTCGATAAAGCCCTCCTCCTCAGGCCTCAATGAACCATTGTTCCTCCATGTTTAACACTTTGTGTAACCTA
>NC_133769.1:360603013-360614302 GCF_003597395.2 Chelonoidis abingdonii
ATAACTGAGATATAAAAGGAAGAAACTGCTTGTTTTAAGTGTGCAGGATTTGAGATTGCATTCTCCCTCACACCTTATTACAAATACATTGGAGATAATTTAAAACTTTATAAAGGAAAAACATAGAAATTAGGCAGGAACAATAATATATTATACATAATAGAATAATATAAAATACTTGCTTAGGAAAATAAACTATAAATTACCATCATTATAAAAGAAGTTTTTTCTAAAACATTCTGAGTCACTCCAAAGGAATCAACTCCTCCTCACCCTGGCTACAAGGTTCAGCTTCACCCCCGCTGTCCTGCTTCCACCTCTATCTGGCTTATGATACTCCTTTGCTTTGACCCTGTGATGACCAGACCTTTATCGAACAGGTCCACCTGTGAACTATAGCCCTTGACCTGGAGAGCCACACCCATTCTCCAAGCACCCAAACTGTATTTCCCTTTGTCAGCATCCCAGCAGTCAACCTGACTGGTCATAGGCTCTGTGCCCCTTGCAGCCAGATTCCCTGCACATGCCTTTCATGGTCCAGCTTCCTTTAATCCAACTTCCTCCAGCCAAGCCCCTTTTCACCCCAGCACAGTCTCTTTTCACCTTTTTCTCTAACCAGTTTCCAACTACCCCCTCCTTGGGGCAGATTCCAAGCTCCTCTTGTTGGCTATTTCTTTCCCAAAAACAGTATTCCAGGCTGCTGTACCATAGCTGCAGCAGGTGCGAATTCCAAAGCCAGAGTTACTACACTTATTTTAAAAATAACTTGTTCTTGTCTTTGTAACTTCCTACAGGCTGGCCACGTGGAGGAGCAGTTGCAGGGTCACATGATATGCTTCACAATACTGCCAGGAAAGATACTTAGGTGGAATGGCCAGAAGAAAAACATTATCTACAGAAAAATGTTACAGAGAAAAAAGAAGTAAATTGTATTAGAAAAGAAAAAGTCTCCAGAAGGCAGGGCCACCCGGGGGAGGTGGGGCAAGCGGGGCAATTTGCCCCGGGCCCCACAGGGGCCTCCACGAGATTTTTTCGGGGCCCCTGGAGCGGGATCCTTCACTCTCTCTGGGGGCCCCAGAAAACTCTGGCAGGGCCCAGGCCCCCGGATCTTCTTCCACTCGGGGTCGTCGTCGGCAATTCGGTGGCAGGGGGTCTTTCCACTCTGGGACGGAAGGACCCCCCGCCACTGAATTACCGCTGAAAACCCTGCACTTTGGCGGTGGGTCCCACTTTGGCGGTAATTCGGCGACGGGGGACCCCCACCGCAGGTCTTCAGAGCACTTCAGCGGCGGGTCCCGGAGCGGAAGGACCCCCCGCCGCTAAATTACTGCCAAAGTGGGGGCCCCACGCCACCGAAGACTCCAGGCCCCCTGAATCCTCTGGGCAGTCCTGCCAAAAGGGGCAACTGTAGCTCAGTTTGTGCTTGCATTTTATAGCAAGAAAGAAAAAAAATCTCATTTCATATTTGGCTTCCAGAGTGTAAGAAACAATTGGAAATTTTCTGAGGTGAAGACAAGTTGGAGAATGTGCTTTGATTTGATACATCTATTTCCAGTTCAGTTAGTGCTATTATTTTCACCTCAAGGTAGCAGAGACACTTGGATCTCACCTATGGGATCTAATATTCCATAGTGGATCACAAGCTAAATATAAGTCAACAGTATAATACTGTTGCAAAAAAAAAGCAAACATTATTCTGGGATGTATTAGCACAAGTGTTGTAAGCAAGATTCAAGAAGTATTTCTTCCGCTCTACTCTGAGCTGATTAGGCCTCAGCTGGAGTATTGTTACCAGTTCTGAGCACCACATTTCAGGAAAAATGTGGACAAATTGGAGAAAATCCAGAGAAGAGCAAGAAAAATGATCAAAGGTTTAGAAAACATGACCTATGAAGGAAGATTGAAAAAAGTGGGTTTGTTTAGTCTGGAGAAGAGAAGACTGAGGGGGCATATGATAATAGTTTTCAAATACATAAAAGGTTGTTACAAGGAGGAGGGAGAAAAATTGTTCTCTTTAACCTCTGAGGATAGGACAAGAAGGAATGGGCTTAAATTGCAGCAAAGGTTATTTAGGTTGGACATTAGGGAAAACTTGTCAGGGTAGTTAAGCACTGGAATAAATTAGCTAGGGAGTTTATGGAATCTCCGCCATTGGAGATTTTTAAGAACAGGCTAGACAAACAACTGTCAGGGATGGTCTAGATAATACTTAGTCCTGCCTTGAGTGCAGGAAACTGTACTAGAAGACCAGTTGAGGTCCTTCCAGTCTTATGATAATATGATTATTGAATACCAGATCCTCACCTGCAATTTCATATTGTTCTCTCCAAGTTTATAAACCTCTTGGATTCTAAAAAACAATCATTTTGGACAACAAAATGCTGAAGGTCTAACAGAAGACTTTGCCTTTCTGTTTCTTGTTAATGACCACTTCTCAAGAGCCAAAGTGAAGGCAAGTAGACCCACCTGTATGCGTTATCTGAAAGAAGAATTTGGCTTTAAATGTTGCACAAATTCAATTAGATTCAGCAAAACTAGTGCAGGGAGGTATAAATTGCATTTTCCTTTGCCAACACTATCCTTCCCTGGCAAACTTTGGGCCAGATGTTGCCAGTCCTCATTTGAGTTGTCAGTGAGACAATTTGGTAAGATGAGGCCCAAAACCTCCTTTGAAGAATATGGAGGAGAACAATTTTTTGTGGTTCATTCAATGATAGCAAGGATTTTCAATAATGCATTTGTGTAAAAAAAAATGTATTTGGCACTTTCTCCCCAAAAATTGTTTTATAAAAAAGAAAGATACTGAAATATGTTCTGTCTGAAGCTACAGCTGCTGTCTTCCTGCTGATGGTGTAAGATGATGTCCAAGAATGTAATGCAGCTGCAAAAAGGGATAAAATCATGGGGTATATTAACAGGAGTGTTGTATGTAAGACACAGGAGGAAATTCTCCCACTCTACTCAGTGCTAGTGAGACCTCCACTGGTGCAATGTCCAATTCTGGGCACCATACTTTAGGAAAGATGTGGACAAACTGAAGATGGTCCAGATGACAGCAACAAAACACGATAAAGCGGCTAGAAAACCAGACCTCTGAAGAATGGCTATAAAAAACTGGGAATGTTTAATCTTAAGAAAAGGAGACTGAAGGGAGGACCTGTTAAGTCTTCAAATATGTTAAGCACCGGTATAAAGAGGATGGTGATCAATTGTTCTCTATGTCCACAGAAGGTAGGACAAGGAGTAATGGGTTTAATCTGCAGCATGGAAGATCTAGATTAGATATTAGGAAAAACTTTCCAACTATAAGGGTAGTTAAACTCTGGAATAGTCTTCCAAGGGAGGTTGGAGAATCCCCATCACTGCAGAACAGGTTGGATAAACACCTGTCAGAGATACTCTAGGTTTACTTGGTTCTACCTCAGCACAGAGGGCAAGACTTGATGACCTCTTGAGGTCCCTTCCAGCGCTATATTTCTATGACTCTATCTATGAACTAGTTTGGAAGTTTAACTCTCCTCTCTCACATTTATATATGCCATATCCTTTTCCTTTTGTGATGTCACCAGAATCATGATCAACCAACAGATCTCAGGGTCTGTTGATTTTTGTCCAGGGGTGGCTCTAGCCATTTTGCCACCTCAAGCATGGCGGCACGCCACGGGGGCGCTCTGCCGGTCGCCGGTCCCACGGCTCCAGTGGACCTCTTGCAGACGTGCCTGCGGAGGATCTGCTGTCCTGCGGCTCGGTGGACCTCCGCAGGCGTGCATGCGGATGCTCCACTGGAAGCCACGGACCAGCAGACCTCCACAGGCATGCCTGGGGAGGTCCACCGGAGCCGCCTGCCACCCTCCCGGCGACCGGCAGAGCGCCCCCCGCCGCATGCCGCCCCAAGCACGCGCTTGGCGTGCTGGGGCCTGGAGCTGCCCCTGTTTTTGTCTGCCACTACACATTTGAGCACTTCTTAAAAGGGATACTGTTCTGGAGGTACACTCCTTTGCAGTTTAACTTGCTCTCCTTTTTCTCCTTACGCACTGATGAGAATTTCTCCCTTTTATGTGTCGGGAGATAAATAATAATTAGCAATAAAGCTACTAAAAGCTTTCTTATGATTTCTAATTTCCTCTTGCAAATACGCATTGCCTTTTAATAGCAGGAAACCTGCATAATTTATTGTACTTAAACAGTATAATTAAAAAAAAAAACCAATCAGGCTAGATTTCACTCAGAGATATGAAGGACAGCCAGGTCATTTCCCATAAAGTGCATTTAAAGTATTATCTTGCAACCATTAGTAAGTGGTAGAGAGATCTTAAAAGTGCAATAATGCTGACCTTAGACATGTTAGAAAACTCAAGAATGGTAACATAATTAAGAATTACACACACACAATTTCATTAATAAAAGGTTTTTAAAAAGGATAAAGAGATAGTGTCATATGTAAGTGACATGACCGAAACAGTCCCTACTAAACGTAAATGGATGGTGGATACATCTGTAAAAGCCTTTTTGAACAACATTATATTTTGAGTAAGTCTTATAATGTTAATTGTTAAAATAGAAGAGCAATAATACCAAAAGTACATAGAGGGTTTATAAAGGTTTTTCCTCGTTTATTATACAGCATACGTATACTATAAACGCCTCATTACTAGGAACAAATATCTTTAATGGGCTATGTACATTCTGCACTCTCCCTCTTTTCAAGAAATTCGCATCTGAAAGCCATCATACTAATAAATAGTACAATTTGGCCCAAGCCTGTTACAAAAGATATTTCCATATTTTTTCCAAGTTGTGGTGAAAAGAAATGTTTCTGATCATCTTGACAGGCTTTGAAAACAATGGGGACTTTAAAAATTGACCTACCTTTCCATTTAATAGAAAGAGATGCATTAAAAATAACTACATCTTGATGAGTGTCCCAATCCTGAAAATATGCATAGGTTTAACTTTATGCACATGAATAGTTTGTTTGATTTCAGTGGGACTCCTCATACCTAAAGTTAAGCTTGTGCATAAGAAGCTTTGGCATGATCAGAGCCTTAGTTTTCACTTAGGGTCTGTTCCTTCACCACTAAAATCAATGGGAGCTTTGCCTTGACTTGAATGGTTGCAGGACCAGAGCCTTAGCTTACGTCTACACTGCACATGTCTTTCAGTGGGGCATGTACTTGGGTAGCGCCCTGGCACGGGTTTAAGTAGCAATCTATATGGTGAAGCACGGTTTACTACAGACAGGCCTGATGGGTGTAAGTATATATGCAAGCACATACCCTACTCGGCTTTCTACTCACCCAAGCAATGCCTTCCCATCTGTAGTGCTCTTTTTAACTGTGGAGTGTCCTGGTGTCTCCCAGCTGATGGAACCTTTCCCTGCTGCAGCAAAAGGTTCCATCAGCTGGGAGACAGCCGGACACTCCATGGCTCTGGCAGCTGGGAAAGACTCCACCAGCTCCCTGCTGCTGCAGGCCTCCCTGCCACAGATAAGGACTGAGGCAATGGGGAAAGGCTTAGAGTTTCCTCTTCCCAGAGCCTTTCACTGACACTTGCAGCTACACACAGTACCAGTCCATGCAGTCTGGACACAGCTTGATTTTCACTGTGACATACCCTCTGAGCTGCCAAAAGTGTCATGTAGCGTAGATGTAGCCTTAAAAGTAAATGCTACTGTTAGTTACTTTAGTTCTCATCCACAAAAGTATTTAGTGCCTAAAGCCCAGACTTAGGTGCCAGGTCTTGAGTTTACATGCCTAAGATCCTAGTTTTAGCCTCCACTGTGATCCCCAAAACTCCTGGTGAATGCTGTAGGTGCCTAAACTCACTCAGCGTCTAAGTTTTCAAGGTAAAAGTTTCTGCCTCTGGGCATTTGCTCTGCAGCATCACTCTAGGTGTCCAAACCTGACACCCACCAAACCTATCTCCCACCTGAGCCCCAGAATGATCCATGAATCAAAGGAAGATAGGCAGCAAATACCCATCTCATGTGCAGGGCCCAAACAGTTAGGCATGCTCAGAGCCCACTACTGGATCAGGTTCCATTCAAAATCCAGCTGGAGGAGGAGGATGAGGATGTTTGTGTCCACCTTATAACTTTGAGCCCAGTGATTAGTGTATTCACCTAGGATAAAAATGATCATATTGGATCAGACCAATAGTCCATCTAACTCAGTAGCCTGTCTTCCAACAGCAGCCAGTGCCAGATGCTTCAGAGTAACGAGCAGAACTGGGAAATTTTGCCTGATCAATCCTGTAATCCAGTCCCAGTTTCCCACAGTTGAAGGTTTCATGACACCAAGAGCATAGGTTGTGTCCCTGACCATCTTGGCTAATTGCCACTGATGGACCTATCCTCCATGAACTTATCTCAATCTTTTATCTAAACTTTAGGCCTTCACAGTGTCCCCAAGCAACAAGTTCCACAGGTTGACTGTGCGTTGTGTGTGAATTACTTCCTTACGATTGTTTTAACCCTGCTGCCTATTAATTTCATCAGGCGACCCTACTTGTGTTTTGTGAAAGGGTAAATAACACATCCCTATTCACTTTTTCCATATCATTCATGATTTTATAAATCTCTATTACATCCCACATAAGTTGTCACTTTTCTAAGCGGCACAGTCCATCTTTTCAATCTTGTCTCATATGGAAGCTATTCCATACTCCTAATCATTTTTGTTGCCTTTCTCTGTACCTTTGCTGATTCTAATCTATCTTTTTTTTAAACAGAGCAACCAAAACTGGTGTAAAGATCCAAGGACTAGAACCCAGGTCTACAGAGCCTGGAACAGCTAATGGTCCCATAGTGCCACCAGAAGGCAATACAAAGCTCCCTCCAGGAAGCTCTGTAGAGAGTAGGCACCAAGAAAACCAGAGTGACAGTGCCTTGCAGCCCTCCGATTGGCCAGGCGCCCTATTTAATCTTGGAGAGTTGCCCCAAGAACTAGTTTGGGCAACCACACACATTTCAGGCTTGTGGTAGCTCCAGACCATACCATGCTTCATGATTTCCAGTCTCTGATCCCAACCTAACTCTTGTCTCCTAAATCCAGGGTGATACTATCCCTGACTCTGACGCTAATTCTTGCTGATTGAACTCAGCTCCAGAGATTCCTCTGATTCCCAGGTCTGGGGTCCTAGGCTGGGGAGCTGGGAGTATTTTGGCTGTAGCCTCACTATTGTGGGTTCATGAGTGGCTGGCCAGAGCATATGGTATGATCCCTGCCTGTGGATGTTGGTGTGAGTGCAAACTTGCAGGGCTTTGCAGCTTGTCACAGTGCAAGAGGGAACCCAGACTCGTGAAAAAGGGCTCAGCTGTACCTCAGTTCCTAGGGGGGGAACCCATCACCACCATCCTCATGCACAAGGCTTGTTGCCCCGTCAAAGAAAGCTATTAGATTGGTTTGACATAACTTGTTCTTGACGTACCCATGCTGTTATTTATCACCTTATTATCTTGTTTCCAAATTGATTGCTTAATTATTTGCTTTATTATCTTTCCAGCTATTGAAGTTAAGATGATTGGTCTGTAATTCCCCAGGTTGTCCTTATTCCCCTTGTCAGTGATTGGAAGAAGGCAAATATAATCCCAGTGCTCTGGAATCTCTTCCATGACTTTTTGAAGATAATCACTAATAGCTCAGATATCTCCTCAGTCAGCAACTTGAGTATTCTAGGAGGTATTTCATCAGGCCCTGGTGACTTGAAGACATTTAACTTGTCTAAATAAATTTTACTTGTTCTTTCTCTGTTTTAGCCTCTGATCCTACCTCATTTTCACTGGCATTCACTACATTAGACATTCAATTGTTATTAACCTTTTTGGTGAAAACTGAAACAAAAACGTCATTTAACACTTTTGCCATTTCCACATTGAGTAATGGGCCTACCCTGCCCATGGTCTTCCTCTTGCTTCTAATGCATTATCTAAAAGTTGTAGCTGTTTTCTTATTATTCTTTGTCTAGTTTAATCTCATTTTGTGCCTTGGCTTGTATAATTTTTTCCTACATACTTATTTGTTTATTTTCATCCTTTGTAATTTGACCTAATTTCCACTTTGTATTTTTTTTTTTTGACAATTTTTTGCAGAGCAAGGCTGTTGCCTAATTCCTGCAAAAAGGAGTTTAGATGCATAAGCTGCTGACTCAGGAGACAGGCTCCCATTCATGGATCACTTAGCAGAGATAGGCACTTCCCTGCATCCCCGAATTAGGTGCCTTGCTTCAGGAGAGGGGTAAGGCTCAGCACACTGTCCTCTCATTGGTAGTCCCATTGGTTAGTTTAGGCAGCTCCCCACCTAACATGCTGACTTTTGTGAATTGCATTGTAGCGCGCCTGTCTTTCCCTCTTCACCGTACAGAGAACCTAGCACCTAACTTAGGCTTTGTGGGTTGCAGTTTTGTTCCTTTCTAAGTGCCTAAAAGTTAGGTGCAGGGGCACCGATCATTGCAATGCTTACATACCATTGGATATAGGCCTTTGAAAGTTCCTTGTAAACATCTGTTTTCACATGTCCACATGTACTGAAAAGTACTTACATCAGACAAGGACAATGTCATTCAGAATTGGCCTAAAGGGAAATACACACATTCTTAATTTTCAGCAAAAATATATCTACCCAATTTGAGTTATTTTGAGGGGGATGGTCTAAAGGCTTTTTTTGAATCTCTATCTAGTAGTTAAAAGTGATAGAACTTCACAAGATTAAAGCTTGGGGATGGTTACTCCTCACTGAAACCTAAATTCAATTCCTGGACTGTGTCTGAGCTTAGCTTTGCAGCTCAGAATGTACAGCAGGAAGCAAAGGTGGCTTTTGCCCACACAAGTTTGGGCTTCTCTCTGCCAATGATCACTCGACTGTAAGAATGCCAGTCATGCACTGGCAAGGAGGACTGGCACAAGAAGCATTATAGCAGCTTTGCATCACCTGGAAATTGTCCCATGAGTGGGGAATACAGAACTGCCTGATTCACAGCTTTTCTGGCTACTTTGTGCCATCAGTGGAGTACAAACTAGCTGGAACAGAGCCAAGGGTATGAAGTTACGGCCTCTAGCATTTGAGCCAATTTGTAAAACTATTATTAAATTATAAATAAACCATTGCTAAAAAAAAAAAGGTGTTGCATATACCCAGTAAAGTTTTTCAATAAAAGGTGGCTTTATAATACAGCTTTGGGACTATGAAATAAAATAAATGCATATCAATGTTATGACATAGGTGCAAGTTTGAGTTCCATAGATGCATGTCTTTTTTTAATAATTGTACGAGGGTGGAAGTACATAATGAGCTAAGTAGAGAGATTACAAGATTTAAATATTTTCACTTAAAACAGTATAATTTAATACAAAAACTTACATTAATATGACATTAAATCACATTTGTTAGAATTTTAAATACATTTAGATATCCACAAGTTATGATTTTCATAGTAACCTTAATCCACATTGCACATATGGGGAAAAATCCTGCAGATGCTAGTTGGTCAAAACTTTCATTGACTACACTACATACTGGGTCTGAGGGCTTGTCTTCACTACAGGGGTAAGTTGACCTAAATTATGCTACTCCAGCTACACAAATAATGTAGCTGGAGTCAACATAGCTTAGATCGACTTACCCCAGAGTCATCACTGCACTGTGCCGATGGGAGATGCTCTCCAGTGAATGTACCTTACTCTTCTCAAAGGTTGATGGGAGAGCGCTCTGCCATCGATTTAGCGGGTTTTCAGTAGACCCAATATATCAACTCCTGCTGCATCAAGTGCAGCAGTGAAGATCTCCCCATAGTGAAGACCAGCCTTGATTCTCCACTGTCCTGAACTTTATGTAGTCATTTATACCTGTGCACTGTGAGTGCAAACTGGATGGAAAATGCTATCATTTTTTTTAGGTATCATTTTATACACAATATGCATTCACTCTGAGCAAGTGTAAATAAATGCACCAATTACAAGGCAGCAGAGAATCAAATCCAATGGTCGCTTGGTCATGCATAAAACATGGCTGCTGTTTTTTCTCACTTAATTTCTTGGCAACATGATAGTTGATTTATAATAGACGATAGCTAGCTAGATGATCCAGAAGACATCCCCCATCAAATTACAGCAGTTTTGAGAGTGAGTACAGTTTTGTGCATAAACAACAACTCTTGAGCACCCCATTAATTCATTTGTAGGCTCTAGCCTATTAAAATGGAATTTCTTTGCATTCATTATATTAAGATTTATTATGATTGAAAGTCTTCTGGATAGACTCTAGCATCATATACTATCATTATGCTGAAAGGTGCTACTGGATGCCATCAAATGAGTCTAAGCGTAGACCACGCCTCAAACATTAGATTGACCTAGCTGTGTTGCTCAGGGCTATGAAAAATTTTGCACTGAGTGCCATTGTTAGGTTGATCTAACCAAGACTGTAGATGGTAGATTGAAGGAAGAATTCTTCTGTTGACCTAGCTACCACCTCTCAGAGAGATGGATGAACTACATTGATGGAAAAAACCTCTTCCATGGATGTATGAAACATTAGCTGCAGCACCATGGCTGTGTTGCTGTCGTGTAGGCACAGCCTGAACCAAAGACTATCAAAGAGTTGTTAAAAATCAATGTGTGTGCCAGGCACTCTTGAAGAGTGTGTTTTTACAGTAAGACAATCTGTGTAGCTATTCTCATAGTTAAATTCTAGTGGAGACACGGCTCTACAGTTTTTACCACACTGAAACTAAGCAAGGTCAAATCCAAATGTGGGGTATAGTGTTGACCTCTGCAAGCTACACTGCAGTAAAAAGTGCCTGTGCCTTGGCTCCACTAGGATTTTACAGAGAAATAGCTAGTAGGTATCAGTTATCTTTATAAAAACCTAAATTTTTTGGCTGTGAAGACATTGCTCCAGACTCTATGGAAGAAGCAACTCCACTAGAGACAGTTACAAATAATGAAGGGACTGTCAAGGCACAGGGCAAGTCAGAGTGGAGCTGTATGAAGCTGAGGGCTTTCCCTGACTGCAAACAGAGGGGCTGGGATATTGGTTTTGCAGCCTGTGTGCGCACTACAGGCAAAAAGCCTGGAGAAGCAGTTGTGAGCAGGATCCTGAGAAGCAGCAGAGAGATAGCTTCTTGGACATTTAGTTTGCTAATGTGATAGAAATGAAGATTTCTGAGCAAGAAACCTGCCTATTATTTATGTCTACCATGTTCATGGAAATGGGACTTTGATGTAATCTTGTCATAAACAGATAAGAAAAGTTAATAGCACAGAAGTACTTTATATCTCTTTGACTATAAAGG
>NC_133769.1:360615869-360624826 GCF_003597395.2 Chelonoidis abingdonii
CCATAGCAGCATCTTATAAAAAGTGTCTGTTACATGAACACAGTAGTTAATTTTGCAAGTTACATGGCAATGCATGACCCTTTGTCTCTGAAGCTAAGATCAAATTCTTAGGCAGCAATATCCTTCAGATAGTAATTTCCCTCAGTATAGCAAAGAACACAGCTGCATATTCTGAGTGAAGGGATTGGCAGGAAAGCAAGGCTGAAACAACTGTGATGAACTAAATAATTCCCATGGTCAGCACACTGTAAGAGGCACATGCTCTAAGGCAGGGGTTTTCAACCTTTTTCTTTCTGAGGCTCCCCCAACATGCTGTAAAAACTACAGGGCCCACCTGTGCCACAACTGGTTTTCTGCATATAAAAGCCAGGGCCAGCGTTAGGGGGTAGCAAGCAGGGCAACTGCCTGGGGCCCAACACCATAGGGGCTCCTGTGAAGCTAAGTTGCTCAGGCTTCTGCTTCAGCCCTGGACGGTGGGGCTCAGGGCCCTGGACTTCATTCTCATGTGGTGGGGCTTCTACTTTCTGTCCTGGGCCCAAGCAAGCCTAACACTGGTCCTGCTTTGCAGATCCCCTGAAACCTGCTTGCAGTCCCTGGTTGAGAACCACCGCTCTAAGGAATATGATTTAGAGGGCAGTAGGCCCAGATCTTCAAAGGTATTTAGGCTCTTAACTTCCATCAGATCCCTTAGGCTCCCAAATATCTTTAAGGATCTGGGCCTAGAAGTCAACGCTTCTTCGTAAGGAATGTTACTATGAAGAAACAACTTTTTGATCCACTCACGCTTGGGTTTTTTGGTTGTTTATTAGAAACCAGTCTAAAGAAACCTTAATTAATTCTTTATTTCTAGAGAAAAACACACTTTAAAATGCCTCAAACAATTAAGCTTTTCTCATACTTCTTGGAAGATTCTTCCACAGACTAACCGATTTCCAAGTCCGGACATTTGTCTGGTGTTCAGTCTAAATATCTCTTCTTCAGTTCATTACACCTACAGCACCCTGAACAAGCCATGTCCTTCATTGGAATTTACACCTGTCAAATGCTATGATCACCATGCAGATGGTGCAGTTCAATGGGTGCATGGCACTGACCCCTCCTTGCCCCAGCAATGGGGCACCAACCACCTGCAGCAGCACTTTCCCTCTTGGCACCGCAACCCTGATCCCAGCATCGTGCTGAAAGGTGGCCTGGGGGAGCAAGGGCTGCAGAGTGAGCCTTCACCACACTTATCCCACAGCGGCCGAGCTTGTCTGGCTGGGCCTGGCACTCCTCACTCCAGGTATGGGTACTCTGATGGAGGATCGGTTGGGCCAAATCTGAGTGGTGCTGCGACTGCAGGAAGCAGGCTGCAATGCCCAGAGCAGGGAGTCAAGCCCAGCCCGACTGGACAAGAGCCACTGCTACAGGGTTTGCTCTCCAGCATCCCCTTCGGGCCAGGGCTCCCCTCCACACTGGATTTGGGGCTGTGTATAAATGGTACCAGTCCAGGTGATCAGTGCCCCCAGAGCTGGGCCCAGACCCATGAAGCCGGAGTCACCACTGCAGGATTTCTGTGGGCACCATTGCATGTTAGCATCCTAACAGAGCTAAAGCTGCCTGTTACCATGTCTATTGACTTCAGATCATTATTTAGCTGAGCTATACATATCTCATCCTTCCCCATAATCAAATCTTCGCCATTGTCTTTGTTGTTACTTTCCTCTAAACTCTTTCCATTTTGTTTCTAAGAAGCCCAGATCTGAAATCTGTATTACACATCTCAAGAATAACACAGGGATTTACCTCTTTGCTGTGTGATGTAACGCCTCTATTTATTAAGTTCAAAATTAAACAGCTGTTTGTGCACACTGTATTGCATTGCCTACTCAGGCATTAGGCACTGTTAGGGCTACTTGATCTCTTGGGAGTAGTCAGTTGATGCATGCAACTACCCATCAAAGCTCAACCCTCAGTATTTTACAGTTCAAAGGGACAGTAATGACCTTTAATAGCCTGAACAGTCTGGAATCCTATTAGCTGAGGACTGTCCCTCTCTCTCACCTCATCACCTTGGTCACTCTTGCAAATAGCCCTATAGTAGAAGTCTCCAGGAATAGCAGCCATTTTTTCACTACTTTGGAATTCACTACCTTTAATGGGCTAACATAATGAGAAATGAAACTTAAGGCATAGCATAGGAATAATTTTTCTTTTTTGACTTTTTTTTTTAAATTTTAAACAGGAAAAAAAAGGCAAAACCTGTTGCATTTTATGGTGGTAAACTTATAACACCAGGAGTTACTTTCAAGGGAATACACCAAATTTAAACTCAGCAGGTTACTTGTCCAAATCAAGTTCCTAAAGCACACAGGTGGTGCTTGTAACAGTGGGGGGCAGGGCCAAGGCAGAGCTGGGCTTAGACACCCCAGTGACCCATGGAGAACACAGGTAGCTAAGGCATCAGCTGTGGCAGACGATACGTAGCAATAGCTCCTCTGCCTCCAGCACGGGTCTCAGCCCCCATATAGGACTAGCTGCATTCTCCAGCCCATATAAACCTGGCCCTCCGGACCAGGCAGCTGCTGCCCTCCTGACAGGCTCCGCTACGCTAGCTGCCCGTCCCAGCATCTGCCGCTCGCCCCGTCTTCTGCGCATGCGCGTCCTTTTCTACTCGCTGCACCAGGCGCACGCGCACTCTCAGCTGGGTGGCGGGAACACAGCAGCGCTTTTCCAACGCGTGTTCTCTTAAAATAAATCAATAAATAAACGCATGCGCACCTCCGGGTCGCCCGTCCGCCTTGCGGCGCATGCGCGCTATCGCGCAGTCTGGCGTGGTGCATCGTGGGAAGGAGGCGGCTCTGTCCCGGCGGAGGGTGGCGGTGAATCCTCCCGGCCGCTCACAGCAGTGTAGAGCCGCTTCCCCCCCTCCCCCCCGGCCGGAGGGAGCGCGGATTTAAAGGGGCAGAGACCGCGACGCGGGGACCATGCCGAACTTCTGCGCGGCTCCCAACTGCACCCGCAAGAGCACCCAGTCCGACCTGGCCTTCTTCCGCTTCCCGCGGGACCCGGTCAGGTGAGACCCACGGACAGCCCCGCGCGGGCCCGGCCCGGCCGGGAGGAGACCCCGGGAGCGCCCTGCCTGAGCGGCCTCCCTCCCTTTCTGGGGCCGCTCTCCACGCGGGGGCGGGCCGTGCCCTCCCCGCCAGGGGGCTGTGTGGGGCGGGACGGGCTGGCGCCTTCCCCGCTCGCCTGAGGACTCGGGAGGCCTCGCGCGCTGCTCCCGCGGGGCGGGGCTCCAGGCCACCCTGTGGCTGGTGAGGGGCGGGGCGGGCGCGGGGAAAGCGCGCGTTGGGCTGGGGCATGAGGCGGACAGAGGCGCTGGCGGGAGTGGGTGGGGTGGGCAGAGGCGGGGGTATGAGAGGAGGGAGGGGCCCGGTGTAGGGGAGCGGGTGCGGGTGAGGGCATGAGAGTGAGACGGGAGGGGGAAGGTGATAGTCATGAGCTCCCACGTGAGAGCTCCGGTGTGAAAGAGGCAGACACAGGCTCCACAAAAGTATTTAAATTCATTTAACTCCCTAGTAGTGTATCTTGGTACCAGCGGGCTGTGCCCTTCAGAGGCCGATGTTTTCACCGGTTTGGGTTGTCTCTCGGTTTGCTTGGGCCTCACTTTCAGAGGAATTGCAACTCTAGATGATTTCAGTGGGAATTATGGATGCTCAGCACTTCTGAAAGTCTGTCCCAAGTTGAGCACTTCATAACTCAAGTGTTTGATGCCAATGGCTGCTTTTGAAAATGTGGTTGTAAGGGAGGTTGTCAGACTTGCCCAGTTGAATATGATGCCGTAAACTAGGGTGGTCAAAGTGCATTCCACTGGCTGTATACCGCCTGCAGAATTCTGTAATGCAATCTGAGGCAAATCTACCATTTGCTGTACTGAAAGAGTTGGCTCCTTGAATCAACAGTCCTCTGCCTACTGAGGCCACGTCTACATTACGGGATAATATCGAATTAGCTAAAATCGGTCTAATAAAATTGATATTATAAAATCGACTGTGAGCGTACACACTAGGGATGTTAATTCGATAGTGTGTGTCCATGCTCCATGGCTCGCGTCGATTTCTGGAGCGGTGTGGCAGGAATACAGTAGAAGTCCAGCTTCTTGTGCCTCCTCCCTGAATGGCCAGCTGCATAGCCCCCGACCTCACTTGCGGGCGACCCACTAGTACCTTTACCTATTATTGAGTTCCGTGCGAGGAGGATGCGATGGACATAGTGAGCCACTAGAAAAGGTCGCGACGGGCCACCGAAAACGTATACTCATCCTTGACGATGCCCACACGATATCAGTAGGCCATCCCTTAAGAACCCAGTCTAGCAATAGCTAAGGAACAACTACAGTCGCCAGAGTGGCATCCTAAGGAGATCCTGACAGACCACGGAACCCCGTTTACGAGTCAAAACTAATGAAAGACTTATGTGCCCTTCTCCTGTAAACAACCATCGGACTCCTCTGACCATCACAAACAGACAGACTAGTCGAAAGATTCAATCGGAACCTCAAAAAATATTGATCCGGAAGGTGGATAGCACAGGTATGGAAAGGACTGGCGACACTCTTGTGGCCGATCTAATGTTCGCGTATCGGGAAGTCCCAGCGTCCACGGTTTTTCTCCCTTTGACTCTTATAATGGACGCACCCAACGCAGGATATTGATATCACCAGGAGGATTGGAGGAACAACCGAACCAAGGAAAAGATATATTTTTGAGATGTTGACACAGTATGGCCGGAGAGCGTGAAACTCGTAACCCCGACTATACCGGGAGCATTTAGAAAAAGCACAAGAGGCACAGCGGACATACTTAAACCGTCGGCAAAAAATGCGAAGATTTCAGCCGGCGAGTCGGGAACGGGTTGGATGTGTGTTAGTGCCGACCACAGACAAGCAAACTCCTAAGCATTGCTATGACCATATGAGATAGTGGAAAGCCATTGAGAATGAATTATAAGTATAGACCACCAGACGCCGGAAGCCAGAGCAATATTACCACATCAACTTACTGAACCCCTTGCATACAGGAGAGACGTGTCTGGTCACTCGAGCGAGCTCTACCTCAGGCAGACGCCCGCAGAGCAGGTAAAGGATATCTCCTGACTTAACCCCAGAACAGACGGATGGAAGTCATTGAAATGAATCCACCGAACCAGGACGTATTTGGTACCCAACCAAGGTCCGAACGGACTAGCCAACATCATATGTCACCAGCCCCGTTGGTAAGGGGTTGACGATAAGACCATATCGATACCGGAAGCTAAAGAGAGAAATTAGGATGGCAAGTGCGAAAGATTGAACTACGGGGTCATGGAAGATACCCACAGCCAGTGGTCCAGCCGATCGCTTACTAGTCCCCAAGCCTGATGCGACCCTGAGTTTTGTACGACTTCCGAGAAATTAAATGAAGTATCCCACTCGGATGCCTACCCGATACCACGCATTGACGAGTTTGGTTATCAGTTAGGCAACGCCAAATAACCTAACACCCTCGAAGATCTGGACAAAGGATATTGGCAAATTACCCTGGCAAGGCATGCCCAGGGAAAAGACTGCTTTTTGCTACACCGCATGCTGTTGCCAGTACACTGTGCCTCCCTTTCGGATCCATGTGGGCCCGCCACAATTCCAAAGGACTATGGATAAGTTATTACCAACCCCATGCCCACTTATGCCGCCGACCTATCTAGACGACATATTATACATAGCCCATTGGGCGAGACAACCTGGACAAAGTGAAGCAGTGTCGTGAACGCTTTGACAAAAGGCTGGTCTCACCGCTAATCCTCTGAAATGCGTGAAGGACTAGCTGAGGCCAACTACGCACGGATGTCGTAGGGATGAGGGTGGTGAAGCCCCAATGGAACAAGGTGGGCAATACCGAAGATGCCCTCGACCAATCCGCCAAGAAAGCAGGTCAGAGCAAGTTTGTGGCTATAGTTGATACTATGCGAGATTCATCCTCATTGTGCCACAAGAGTGGGCCATTGACGGATCTGATAAAGCCGGGCCCGAGATAGTGAAGTGACAGAGCGCGGAAGCAGCATTTGCAGATTTGCGGACAGCCCGATGCTGCCGTCTGGTAACTCATGGCCCCAGACTCGAGAAGGAATTCATCTGCAGACGGCACGCCTCGGTAGGTGGACTTCAGGTGCCGTCCTTCCGATGCTGGGAGGAGGAGCACCACCCATCTTGTAACCTCAGCCGGAAGCTCCTCCCCAGGAACAAAATACGTGTGTGAAAAGGAATGTGATCTGCGATTAAAATGGGGCTATGAGGACTCTCCGCTTACTAATCTCCTGGGGGCGGGCGTTTACCCTTGTGACTGATGACGCCGCTCCAGTGGATGCATAGAACAAGGAAAGAAACGCCAGAGTGACGAAGGTGGGTTCCTTTCATTGCAACCTTTCCATTTTCGGGTCCAGCATAGGGCTGGACGCCAACTCGGCAACCTGATAGGCCTCTCACACCAACACTGCCTCTCGTTCCAGAGATAGCCCAACCCCTGGTGTTGAGCGGGGGGGGGGGGGAAATATGAGCAGCATGGCCAGAGGCAGCATAATAGATATGTAGCAGGGCCTTACCTCCAAGGAGAAGTTTGCTTTAGATTAACTAAACAGCTGTGCCCATAACACCTGACTCCAGTCAAGCACCTGACTCCATCAGATATAAAACCCTCGTCAGTCAGACAGGGGGTTTGTTAAGAAAAAGGTTGGATTGGAGCAGAGTGCAGATTGCAGAAGAAAGAGTTTGTCCAGAAAAACAAAGTTTAGGTAGTGCTCGGTGATTGGAAGCCCAACAGAAACCCTAGGTAAGGCACCAGCTTGTATAAAAAGACGAGAACCCTTCACAAGTCCCATGGGTATAAGAGGGAAGTAACCAGGAAAAACCGCTAGTCAATGGTTCACCCAACCCCAGGCCCCTGGTGACCTTGATAGAGGCAGGCCATCCGCTGCCTCCTCCCTCACCTCCCGCCTCCAGGAACACTGGGAGTGATAAGAACTGGTTCAGAGGCAAGCAATATCGCCCTGAACCTACCCCAGAGAAGAGAAAGCACGAGACCCAGAACAGTACCGCAATTGCCACACTTTTAAGAAAGAAACATGAGATTTAAACGATACGACTTTATTTCCTTCACCAAGCTGTAACTCAAGGGGAAGTGGTTTACAGAACTGAACAAGCCGGAGGTCATCAAAGGAAGCAAACAAGTCATCACAGCACCCTAGCCTCTGCTGAATCTTTTTCAAGCTTCTCTGATGCGCAGCGCCTCCAGTGTGCTCTCTAATCGCCCTGGGTCTCTGGCTGCTCGTACTCAGCGGCCACGTGATTTGCCTCAGCCTCCCACTCCCGCCAAAAAGTTCCCCCTTACTCTCACACAGATATGTGGAGCACACAGCAAGCAGACAAACAACGGACATTGGTTTGGCTAGGTGTCTGAGCAGTAAGTAATGAACGCCAGCGCCCTTTTCAATGGCCAATGCAAGTCTACCACCATCCCGCACTTGCTCAGCCTGTAGCTGAAAGCTCCACCATGTTCCAGGCTGCCTGGTATGCTTCAGAGCCATGGCATCAAGGTAGCTGGTCCACAGGCATAACTACAGGCATTCAAACCCCAACGGTTATTTTCTGTCTGGAAGTAATTCCCTGCTGCAGCCATTTAAACACAGAGTAGCTTCTGAAGACGCAGCGTCATGAACCCTTCCTGGCATCCCATGCAGATGTTGGTGAAACATCCTTGTGATCCACCAGCTTGCAGCACATTGAAAAGTACCCCTTGCGGTTTACTTACTGGTTGCCTGGCACTCTGGGGCAGATAAGATATGGTTCCATCTATCGCCCCCCCACAGTTAGGAATCCCATTGCAGCAAAGCCAGCCACTGTGACCTGCACGTTCCCAGATCACAAACTTTCGTGCAGCACAGGTAATGCTTTGGCTACTTGCATCACAGCAGCCCCACAGTAGATTTGCCCACTCCAAATGGTTCCCGACTGACGAGCTGTGGTGGCTTGCCAAGTTCGAGGCTATTGCCACTCGCTTCTCCACTGGGGCTCTCTCATGTTGTATTATGGCTTTCAGGCAGGGGAAAGCATGTCACAAAAGTTCAAAAGAAAGCTGCTCTTACGCATGCGAAAGTTTGCAGCCACTGGAGAATCGTGTCACACCGCAAAACATGTCCCCCAGTCTGCTTGTTTCCCGTGCCCAAATCGGCGTTCAATGGGTAAAAGCGCCCATTACCAGCAGTAGCTCCAAACGCTGGCGGCCCGCGGTTACGGAGAATTCAGCCTCCATGTCATCCTCGCTCTCGTCGCCGCTCTGCCATAGCTGCCTCTTCCGCCTCCTGCCTTTGCAGTTCATGGGTCAACATAGCAGCACGAGAGTACGCGAGTGTTGACAACGCGTCAGTAGCGTTACTGATCTCAGGGTCCATGATTGCTGTGCCGTATGGCGTTTGCTCAGTTCACCCATGGAAAAAGCGCGAAACGGTTGTCTGCTGCTTCAGAAAGGAGGGTGAGGATGTACCAACCACCTGCGACAATGATTTCTGCCCCATCAGCCATGGCTCTCAAACCGGAATTCACAGGCAGGGTACATGGGAACTATGGGATGCTACGAACGCTACCCACACTGCACCGTCCCAGAAATCGGACGCGAGCCATGGAGCATGGACACACACTATTGAATTAACATCCCTAGTGTGTACGCTCACAGTCGTTTTATAATACAATTTTTATAGACGATTTTAGCTAATTCGATATCATCCCGTAATGTAGACGTGCCTCAGTAGGCAGAGACGTGTGATCAAGAGCCAACTCTTTCAGTACAGCAATCGTAGATTGCCTCAGATTGCATTACAGAATTCTGCGCGGCGTATACAGCAGTGGAATGCACTTGACCACCCTAGTTTACGGCATCAATGTCAAC
>NC_133769.1:360624926-360652222 GCF_003597395.2 Chelonoidis abingdonii
TCCGCGAAAAACGCGCAAGGTTGTCTGTCTGCCTACAAAGGGAGGAGGTGAGGCTGTAGCCAGACCACACGGCAAGGTTTTCTGCGCCTCACTAGGACTGTCTCCACACGGAAGGTGAATATGGATAGCTGAGGAACACAGGCCCTACACCACAATGCCACCGCTCCTGAAACCGCCTGTAAACCATGACCATGACACAAGCAATCGATTTTGGATCGCACTGTGACGCGCAACAACCGACTTTAAAATCGGTTCGTAATAGCGTTTAAACTACTTCGAAATAATCGTGCAGTGTAGACGTAGCCTTAGAAAAATAAACATTGTATCTCAACTGTAATGTCACAATATCTGCTCCTGAAAGCAGACACTTGTATAAAAATTAAATGCATTAGTTTACTTTTAAGTTGAATGTGTTACGTATATCTTGGTTGCTGCACTTACAGCCTTTTTGTACTCAGGTATGGTGTAATCATTATACATATGAATGTAACTGCATGTATTTTTGCACATTCTGTCTTTAGTGCCATAAACTCAGTACTAACTACATTTTATTGCAAATCTGTTTGTTCTAAAATAAATGATCTTCATGATTTATGTCTATTCATCTTGAGTTGTTGTACTGTGCCTAGCCTAGCCTGGCCTGGCCTGGCCACGAACAGTTTTTGGTAAATTTTCCATGCCTTCAGTCTTTTAATCTTTATTAGCATAAATATTTAATATAGCTGAAGAAAGAAGAATGAGGACAGCTGTCCTCCCGTTGTGCACAATTATAAGAAAAGGGGCTAAATATTATAGTGATGAGGTGTGGGGCAGGGAAGCATTTCCTTAGAGAACTGTGATCTTTGGAAACAAATGTAGTAATATAGGCCCCAAAACTGCAAAAACTCAGGCATGTGTTTAACTTGACACACTGTGTATAATCCCACTGAGGTCAAGAAGACTACTTGCTTTGTGTAAAATTAAGCAAATATATAACTTTTTTGCATCATCAGGATTATAATTATTTGAGCTGAGTCTTGATAGTCTCACTGAAAAGTGATAGGAACAGGCTGGAAAAGAATTTTAATTTAATACATTAAAATGACACAGAGTTAATTTACCATATTTTTAATGGAGTGTCTATAATTATCCCCTTCAGAAGAATATTTGTTTCGTGCTTTAAGTTTTCCTCTTATCTTCCACTCAACACTTATGAAAGGCGTACAACAATTATGTGACCCACTCAGAAAACTGGGAGGTAGATAGTGTGTCATGCAAGTATTACACAGAGGTATTTCTGAACAGTTTTTATTTTTTCTGAAACCTGTACAGTTCTGCTTTGGTCATATTTTCATTTTAATTATATTAACATTTATATAGTGCTTTCAAGACATGGAATCATAGAAATATAGGGATGGAAAGGACCTAGAGAGGTCATCTGTAGCCCTCTTCCTAAGGCAGGACCAAGTATAGACAGACCATTCCTACCTTGGAAGTCCTTTTTATAATTATGAAGTAATTAGAATAAATTAATTTTGTTTTATCACTCTCTCTTTTTATTGCTAAAACAACTTTGTTCAGGGGTTCGCAGATTGAAAACCACTGCTCTAAAGACCAAACTTTTCAGGGGGAGACCCAGTTGAAGAAAATTGTTGATGTTTGTGACCCAACAGAGCTGGGGATGAGGGGTTTGGGTGTGGGAGAGGCAGAGGG
Source organism: Chelonoidis abingdonii (assembly GCF_003597395.2). Lineage (NCBI taxonomy): Eukaryota > Metazoa > Chordata > Testudines > Testudinidae > Chelonoidis > Chelonoidis abingdonii. Next base: position 360,626,619 of record NC_133769.1, read on the forward strand.
TTGGGGTGTGGGGATGAGGGCTATGGGGTGGGGCTGGGAATGAGGGGTTTAAGGTGTGAGAGGGAGCTTTGGGTTGGGGCAGCCATTTGGGGTGCGAGAGGGAGTCAGGGTTCTGGGCTGGGAGTACAGGCTCTGAGGTCAGGCTGAGGATGAGAGGTTTGGGGTGCAGGAAAGGGTTCTGGGTGGGGGAGGGGGGCTCAGGGCAGGGGATTGGGGCACCTACTTACCTCCAATGGCTCCCGGTCAGTGGCGCAGCACGGGTGCAGAGGCAGGCCCCAGAAGTGGCCAGGAGCAGGTTTGACTATGAGGCAGAGGTGCATGACTCTCCCTCACAGGCACCGTCCTCACCAGCTCCCATTGGCCAGTGTGCGCGCACACGCACGCACACACACACACACACCACTTAGGAGCTGGGCTTGCTGCTGGCCGTGTCTGGGATGTAGCGCAGCGTCAGAACAGGTAGGCACTAGCCTGCCTTAGCGTTTAACATCCCAGTTGGCAGTGCTGACCAGAGCTGCTAAGGTCCCTGGGTGCTGAGCAAGGCGACCCAGTGCCTTAGATGCCATGACCCAGTACTGGATCACAACCCAAACTTTGAAAAACACTGCTTTAGAACACTTATTGGCCTCTGGCAGGGTGGTTAAAAATCAATGTGGTTTTTTTTTTTAAAGAAAAAGATTTTTTTTTGATGATTTAACTTTATAATTTATTCCTTTAAACCTGTTCAAAATGAAATCTGAATTTAATACAAAATATGTTAAGGCCTAGACTTGTATTCTCTCAGAACATTTAAATAAAAAATAAATAGGCGGAATTCATGAACCTTTATCCAAAAACTTTGAGTTAACAGGTGCTTTTCTATATAAAGAAAGAACTGGGGAAAAACATTTAACTTTTGAGGTTGAGCTTTATAACTGTGGCACAGTAGGTCATGCATTCTGTTAAGGGCTTGTTTTGTTTTAATAAAAATCTGATACGCTATTTTGTGTTCATTTAAATTTCAGTTACCATTCTAATGCAGCGTGACACAAATTATGAGTAATGCTGCGAGTTTGTCACGGATTTTGTGCCCTCCGTGACTTCTGCAGCGGCCAGTGTGATTGGTTTCAGGGCTGCCCAAGCAGCTCAGGCAGCTGCATGGCCAGTTGCACTGGCCACTGCTGGGGTAGTCTCAGGGCACTGCCTCCCCTCCTCCCCACCCCAACAGCAGCAGGAGGAGTTTGGGTGTGGGAGGAGAGTGGTATCAGGTGCTTTAAGCAAATATATATAACTTAAACCATATCAATTAAATAATAATGTTGTTTAATAGATTATGGTAAATTAAGTCATAAACAGGTTATTACAATTTAAAATTTAAATTTAAATCAATTTTAAAAGAAAATTGTTTTAAATATGATTTTTTGTCACTGATTTTTATCCACCCTGTAGAGAAGTAATTTATACTTCATCTGTCAATAGAATGTTTCCTAAATAAAATGGTCTTTCACCCTTTTATGAGATGTCATCAGATATTTAAAAACAATCCTTTTAAACATGCATGACTGAAGAAGAGGCTCTCAAATCCTAGAGCTAAAAAGAGTGGTAATCAAAACAGCAGTGCAAACTCTTGTGGTAAGACTGATCTTGTTCTGTGCCAGTGAAGCACTTACAGAGCAAACGCTGCATGATTACAGGTGTACCAGTGACCATCTATATTTATTTGCTGCATGAATTGTCTGATACGACTTGGTTTAACAGATTTCTGTACTAAGCCTGGTCTACACTACGGGGTTAGTTCGAATTTAGCAGCATTAGGTCAATTTAAAAATGACTGCATCCACACAACCAACCCCGTTCTGTCGACCTAAAGGGCTCCTAAAATCGACTTCTGTACTCCTCCCCAACGAGGGGAATAGCGCTAAAATGAACCTTGCTGGGTCAAATTTTGGGTGTTGTGGACGCAAATCAACGGTATTGGCCTCCGGGAGCTATCCCAGAGTGCTTCATTGTGACCGCTCTGGACAGCATATTGAACTCCGATGCACTAGCCAGGTACACAGGAAAAGCACCAGGAACTTTTGAATTTAATTTCTTGTTTGGTCAGTGTGGCGAACTCAGCAGCACAGGTGACCACGCAGTCTCCCCAGAATGGCAAACAAGCTCCAGCATGGACCGAAAGGGAGGCACTAGATCTGATTGCTGTATGGGGAGAAGCATCTGTGCAGGCCGAACTCCAATCAAAAAGAAGAAATGCAAATATATTTACCAAAATTTCACAGGGCATGTTAAACAGAGGATACACAGCAGTGCCGTGTGAAAGTTAAGGAGCTCAGGCAAGCCTACCAAAAGACAAAGGAGGCAAACGGTCGCTCCAGATCAGAGCCCCATACATGCTTCTTTATGATCAGCTGCATGGCATTCTGGGGGGCACCCTACCACTCTCCCACCACTGTCCGTGGACACCTGCAAAGGGAGAGTCTCATGCAACAGGGAGGAGGATTTTGTGAATGAGGAAGAGGAGAATGCGCAGCAGACAAACGGAGAATCCGTTCTCCCCAGCAGCCAGGACCTTTTCATCACCCTGGAGCCAATACCCTCCCAAGGCAGGATCCCTGACCCTGAAGCCGGAGAAGACAGCTCTGGGTGAGTGCACATTTGTAACTACAGTACAGGGATTAAAAGCAGTAGTGTTTTAATGTTTGATTTGCCCTGAAGAATTGGGATGCATTCTCGGCTAGTACAGCTACAGGAAAAGTCTGTTAATGTGTCTGGGGATGGAGCGGGAATCCTCCACGGACATCTCCATGAATCTCTCCTGGAGGTACTCTGAAAGCCTTTGCAGAAGGTTTCTGGGGAGGGCTGCCTTATTTCGTAAGGACACTTTACCACGCCAAGGACACGGTAGGACACTTTACCACGCCAAGCCAATAACAAGTAGTCTGGAATCATTGCAGCACAAAGCTTGGCAGTGAATGGGTCTGGGTTTTGGTCGCATTCAAGCAACATTCAGTCTATATCTTTCTGTGTTAGCCTTAGTAGAGTAATATCATTCATGGTCACCTGGTTGAAATAGGGAAATTTTTTTAAGGGAACAGTAAAAGGACCCCATTCATGCTGGGCTGTTTGCGCTTGGCTAAAAGGGATCATCCCAGAGAATAGTCACGCGGTGGGGTGGGGGTAGGTGTGTGCTGCACATCCACCTGAAAACCACAGCCCTTCCTTCTAAATGTGAAATCCAATCCCTTGCTTGCTCTGGGAAAGGAGGGTGCTGCAGTTTGAAAATATTCCCACATGTTATGAAGGTGTAAGAAGCCAACCCCGCATACCAAAAGGCTTACCATGGCTTCCTGGAAACTGAATTCTGTTGCCCAGCCGTGTGTGATGTGTCGCCATACTGGCAGGTGCTCAATATAAAAAGCAAAATGTGACCTTGTACCTAAAGCACATGTGCTGTCTGCTGTGAATTGCTTGATTCACTGTGAAAGAGTCTCCTTCTTGTTCTCAGAAATGTATCATCTTAAATTTTACTCTCCCTTTTTATCTCCGCCCAGGTGCAAATGTTTCTATGCTCCCTCTATCATCTCCGTCCCTGAGGTCGTCGCAGATTAGAAAGCAAAAAAATGCACCTCCGATGACATGTTTTCTGAGCTCATGCAGTCCTCCCGCACTGATAGGGCACAGCTGAACTCATGGAGGCATTCAGTGACAGAGGCCAGGAAAGAATTAAGTGAGTGTGAAGAGCAGAGGCGGGACATGATGCTGAGGCTAATGGAGGGGCAAACGGACATGATGAAGCATCTGTTGGGGGAGCAAATGGACATGATGAAGCGTCTGTTGGAGCTACAGGAAAGCCAACAAGAGCACAGTCACCCGCTGTATCCACTGTATAACTGCATGCCCTCCTCCTCAAGTTCCATATCCACCTCACCCAGATGCCCAAGAACGTGCTGGTGGGGGGAGACTCCAGGCACCCAGCCACTCCACTCCAGAGGATGGCCCAAACAACAGAAGGCTGTCATTCAAACAGTTTGAGTTTAGTGTGTCTACAATAAACAGTGTGGTCTTGTCCTTCCCTCCTCCCCTGCCCCACCCAAGCTACCTTGTCCGTTATCTCTTTTTTTCAATTAATAAAGAAAGAATGCATGGTTTCAAGAGGATAGTTACTTTATTTCGAAACGGGGAGGGTGGTTGGATAGCAGGGAAGTACATTCACCAAAGGGGGCAGCTCTGCATCAAGGACAAACACACACAACTGTCACACCGTAGCCTAGTCAGTCATGAAACTGTTTTTCAAAGCCTCTCTGATGTGCAGTGTGCCTTGGTGTGCTCTTCTAATTGCCTGGGTGTCTGACTGTTCAAAATTGACCACCAGACGATTTGCCTCAACCTCTGACCCTGCCATAAACTTCTCCCCCTTACTCTCACAGATATTATGGAGCACACTGCAAGCAGCAATAACAATGGGAATATTGGTTGCGCCGAGCACTGACCTAGTCAGCAAACACACCGGTGAACTTTTAAATGTCCAAAGGCGCATTCTACTACCATTCTGCACTTGCTCAGCCTATAGTTGAATTGCTCCTTACTGCTGTCTAGGCTGCCTGTATAAGGCTTCATGAGCCCTGGGAGCAAGGGATAGGCTGGGTCCCCAAGGATAGCTATTGGCATTTCAACATCCCCAACAGTAATTCTCTGGTCTGCAGAGTAAGTCCCTGCTTGCAGCTGCTCAAACAGCCCGGAGTTCCTAAAGATGTGAGCATCGTGCACCTTTCCCGGCCATCCTACGTTGATGTCAGTGAAATGGCTCTTGTGATCCACCAGTGCCTGCAGCACTTTAAGAAGTACCCTGTGTGGTTCATGTAGTGGTTGGCAAGGTGATCTGGTCCCAAGATGGGGATATGCATTCCGTCTATCTCCTCACCACTGTTAGGGAATCTCATTGCAGCAAAACCATCCAATATGACCGGCACATTTCCCAGAGTTACAACCCTTGATAACAGAACGTCAATGACTTCATTGGCTACTTGGATCACAGTAGCCCCCACGGTGGACTTTCCCACTCCAAATTGATTCCTGAGTGACCCGTAGCAGTCAGGCTTTGCAAGCTTTCACAGGGCTATCACCACTTGCTTCTCAACTGTCAGGGCAGCTCTCATATTGGTATTCCTGTGCTTCAGGATGGGGGAAAGCAACTCAGAGTTCCATGAAAGTGGCGTTACGCATGCGAAAGTTTCACGGCCGCTGTGAATCATCCCACAACCGCAACACTATGCGGTCCCACCAGTCTGTGCTTGTTTGCCTGGCCCAGAGTCGGTGTTCCACTGGATCAACCAGCCCCACTGCTGCCATGATGTCCCAGTTGCCATGGCCATGCTTTCAGGAACGTCTGTGTCCATGTCCTCATCAAAATCCTCCTTGTGCTGGCATCTCTTAGCCCGGTTCTGCATATACTCCAGGATCATGCACAAGGTGTTTACAATGCTCACAGTAGCAGAGGTGACGGTGAGCTGAGTGGGTTCCATGCTTGCCGTGGTATGGCATCTGCACGGGTAACCCAGGAAAAATGGTTCAAAATGATTGTCTGTCGTTGCTTTCACGGAGGGAGGGGCAACTGATGACATGTATCCAAAACCACCTGTGACAATGTTTTTGCCCCATCAGGCATTGGGAGCTTAACCCAGAATTCCAATAGTCATCGGAGACTGCGGGAACTGTGGGATAGCTACTCACAGTGCACTGCTCTGTAAGTCGATGCTAGCCATGGTAGTGGGGACGCACTCCACCGACTTAATATGTTTAGTGGGGACATATGCAATCAACTGTATAAATTCAATTTCTAAAAATCGACTGCTATAAAATTGACCTAATTTCATAGTGTAGACATCCCCTTAGTTACTGATTGCTTTCTTCTGAACTTGTTTGCCATGTTTCCACTGTGGTATATAAATGAGCTACTTACTGAAAGTATCAGTACAAAATTTCACCATTCTTCTAAAATAAGCATTTTTTAAATTAATTGCTGTTTGAAAAATACACTGTCAAAGTCTGTTGTGTAGTTACTGGGTATTGGAGTTCTAGGCTCCTGCTGCTGTATCTTTCCTGTTTTGGTCCCTTAGAGTTAGCCTATATCATTCTTTTGACTGAATCCAGGACCGGAACAGGATACATTATTGCTGAAGTGGAAGTGGGCAGTGACTGCAGGATCTGCCAGTCTGCCAAATTCTGCTTCTCTTCACCCCCATACCTCCTGCAAGTCAGTTTATTAAAAAGTAGTGTATAACCCTATAGATTGCACATGACATTCCCTTCACTTTCTATACCCCTTCCACTGGCATGTCACCAGCTTGTTGCACCTACAGCATGTATTAAACTTGAAACTGCTACAGACGTTGTGGTCCAAAAAGAGTGCAAACCTAATTGTCTTTCTCATTCAGCCTAATAAACCTAAGTCTTTTGGGCTCAGTGACTGAAACTTCACATTTCACGTGCACCAAACAGCCAAACTTTTGGGACTCTCATTCTATAGTTTATAAAGTAGAGTGAGGGTGGAAGGATGAATTGATTGAATCTGGGAAGGTCCTGAGGATAAGAGAAGTCAGCAGAGATAAGGATATTTTTCATTGTACTTTGAACTAGCGATCCTTAGCTTGTGCAGTATGCCATTTTCTTTATTAGTTATCTTCACTTATTTGCAGCATTTGTTAATATTTTCCCCTCCTTTCCCCCAATGTTGCAAAAAGTACACTTTTCTTTTTGAAATTGTCAATTGTAGATGCAAAACAAGGATCTGAGGGGGTTTTGTTTTATTTTTAAAGTGGACTGAAGATATTTTTTTTTAATAGCTGAATGGATTTCAGTAGTGAATAGACTGAGGTTGGATATAATGAATTTTAGTAAAATGGTATATATTTTGTTTGTAAGTGTCTCCACACCCTTCCTATAACTTTTTGGAGAAGGGAATGTGTCTTCTATGTTTGTAGGAGAGGCAGTCCTATGACCACTGGGAGTCCTGCCAGAATACAAACAATAACTTTTTAAAAGAACTCTAGACTAAGTGTGAAAAGTTTGAGCTCCACTTAGAACTTTGGGGGAGTGGCTAGAAGCTGGATCAATTGAAGTAAAATTGTCACTGAAAATGGGATTTATAATGAGAGTTCCTTCTGAATTACTGCTATCGTGTCTGTCATAATGCTGTAATTCTATGTAGTCATCTGTGGTCCTCTTTGACTTTATTTAGGTTGGAGCATATGTCAAGGAGGAGCTGATGGATATAGAACAGCTAATTATATGATTATTATAGTGACCAGTCATTACTCTTGTATGGGAGTTGTCTAGGTTTTCAGGCATCATAATGTATCTCAAAGACTGAACATAAGAATGGCCATACTGGGTCAGACCAATGGTCCATTTAGCCCAGTATCCTGTCTCCCGATACGGGCCAATGCCAGATGCTTTGGAAGGAATGAACAGAACAGGTAATCATCAAGTGATCCATTCTCAGCTTCTGGCAAACAGAGACCAGGGAACTTCAGAGCAAGGGTGGCCAACCTGAGCCTGAGAAGAACCCAGAATTTACCAGTGTACATTGCCAAAGAGCCACAGTAATACATCAGCAGCCTGCCATCACCTCCCACCCACCAGCAGCCCTGCTGATCAGCACCTCCCCTCCCTCCCCACGCCCCCTGCCCACTGTGATCAGCTGTTTCATGGCATGCAGGAGGCTGTGGGGGAGAAAGGAGGGACGAACGAGGACCTGACAGACTCAGGGCAGGGGCCTTGGGGAAGGGGTGGAATGGGGATAGGGTCTGGGGCAGAGCCAGGGGTTGAGCAGTGAGCACCCTCCGGCACATTGGAAAGTTGGCACCTACAGCCCAGCCCTGGAGTTGGCGCCTATACAAGGATCCACATATTAACTTCCTAAGAGCCAGAGGTTGGTCACCCCTGCTTCAGAGCATCGTTTTGCATGCCTGACTAAACTGGCTAATAGCCATTGATGGACCTATCCTCCAGGAACTTACTTAGTTCTTTTTTGAACCCTGTTATAGTCTTAACCTTCACAGGATCCTCTGGCAAAGAGCTCCACAGTTTGGCTGTGTGTTGTGTGAAAAAAATACTTTCTTTTTGTTTTAAACATGGTGCCTATTAATTTCATTTGGTGAACCCTAGTTCTTGTGTTATGAGAAGGAGTAAATAACACTTCCTTATTTACTTTCTCCACACCAGTCATAATTTTATAGACCTGTACCATATCCCCCCTTAGTCGTCTCTTTTCCAGGCTGAAAAGTCCCAGTCTTTTTAATCTCTCCTGATATGAAAGTTGTTCCGTACCCCAAATAATATTTGTTGCCCTTCTTTGTACTTTTTTTCAGTACATCTTTTTTGAGATGGGGTGAGCAAATCCGCTTGCTGTATTCAAAATGTGGGCGAACCATGGATTTATATAGAGCAGTAATTCTCAGTTAGGGCTCTGGCGCCCGCTAGGGGACCTCAAGCAGGTTTCAGGAGGGCCACCAAGCAGGGCCAGCATTAAATTTGCTGGGGCCCAGGGCAGAAAGTTGAAGTCCCTTTGCATGGGGCTGAAGCTCAAGTCCCTGAGGCCCACCACTTTGAGTTGAAGCGGAAGCCTGAGCAATGTAGCTTCATGGGGGCCTTGTGGTATGGGGCCCCAGGCAATTGCCCAGCTTGCTACACGCTAACGCCGCCCTGGCTTTTATATGCAGAAAACTAGTTGTTGGGGCACAGGTGGGCCGTGGAGTTTTTATGGCATGTTGGGATAGTCTCAGAAAGCAAAGGTTGAGAACCCCTGATATAGAGGCAGTATGATAGTTACTGTCTTGTCTGGCCGTTTCCTAATGATTCCCAACATTGTGTTTGCTTTGTGTTTGCTGCTGCACACTGAGTGGATGTTTTCAGAGAACTATGCACAATGACTCCAAGATCTTTCTTGAGTGGTAACAGCTAATTTAGACCCCATCATTTTATATGTATAGTTGGAGTTATTCTTTCCAATGTGCATTACTTGGCATTTATTTACATTGAATTTCATTTGCCATTTTGTTGTCCAGTCACCCAGTTTTGTGAGATCCCTTTGTATCTTTGCCATCTGCTTTGGACTTAATTACATTGAGTAGTTTTGTATTATCTGCAAATTTTGCCACCTCACTGTTTACCCCTTTTTCCAGTTCACTTATGAATATGTTGAACAGTACTGATCCCAGTACAGACCCTGGGTGACACCGCTATTTACCTCTCTCCATTCTGAAAATTGACCATTTATTCCTATCCTTTGTTTCCTATATTTTAAGCAGTTACTGATCCATGAGCAGACCTTCTCTCTTACCCCATGACAGCTTACTTTGCTGAAGAGCCTTTGGTGAAGGACCTTGTTAAAGGCCTTCTGAAAATCTAAGTACACTATATCCACTGGATCACCCTTGTTCACATGCTTGCTGACCCCTCAGAGAATTCTAGTAGATCAGTGAGGCTTGATTTCCCTTTACAAAAACTATGTTGACTCTTCCCCAACAAATTATGTTCATCTGTGTGCCTTACAATTCTATTCTTTACTATAGTTTCAACCAATTTGCCTGGTACTGATAATTGGCTTCTGTGGTGTCATGTAGTGAAGACTTTATAATACCAGTTAGCATATATCTATAGATAAGAGTCCTTCTAGAGAATTCTATTTGTTGGTAGAGTCAAATTTTTGGAAAATAATAAGATATTATAATAGCTGCCAGAAACTGATTAATGACATTTTTCTGAGGGACATGCACAAATGAAATAGCAGAGGAGCTTCATTATAGTAATTTTGCAGTCAGTCTTGTGCATGTACTGGCTCAAAAAGTCCTTGGCAAAGACTTGATTAAATATATCCATTGGGATAAATGGAAAGCCAGCTAATAAGTTTATAGCATTTGCTCCTTAGCATGTCTTATGCTTGAGAGAAAATACTGTCTTCCAGATTTAAAAGGGGTCTTATTAAGAGAGAGACTTGGGAGAGGGATAGCTCAATGATTTGAGCATTGCCCTCCTAAACCCAGGGTTGTGAGTTCAATCCTTGAGGGGGGCATTTAGGGAACTGGGGTAAAATTCTGTCTGGGGATTGGTCCTGCTTTGAGCAGTGGGTTGGACTAGATGACCTCCTGAGGTCCCTTCTAACCCTATGATTGGGTCTCTAATAAGGGAGGGCAAGATTATTCTAAGACTTCTTTCAAGTCCTATGATATGTGACACAAAAGTAAGCAAGGTTCTTAAGATGGCACAAAACCAAACATTTTATAATATATGTAGTATATGTCTATTGAAGATTTATTTCAAACTCAGATAATTCTCTGGATTGCCTGTCTTCTACTTGACAAATTTTTTTACTTTAGTGTTCAAAGATTCATTGTAAATGTATAGCTTTGCCCTTGGAGATCACCAACAAGAAAAATACTCAAAATTGTATTTTTTGTCAAAAAATCTACTCTTTTAAAACTTGTCCGATTTATTAAGGGAGGAGGGAATGGTTTTTCTTCAGAAATAAAACGCTAGCATGTCTTCACTCATGAACAACTGCACAACAAACCATTGTGCTTCGGAGGTGTAGTTAGAAAAATGTTGCTTAGAGGAAAAGTTTGATTTATATAAGCATCTGAGGTTGCGTTAAATTGAGTGAAAAGCAAAATTTTTAAATGGTTCAAGCAGGAACATGTTTGGGCGTCCCCTCCATTCCTTTTTCCTTGCAATTTGACTATAAGATCCCAAACCCCTACTTGAAAATAAATAAAAAGGTTTATTTCAAACATTAAGGTAAAAAAATGTTTATGGTGACTGTCTTAGAAATTATAGGAGGCTTTTTTGTGTAAACTTAAACTATTAAAGTAACTAAAGTTTGTGTTTTACGTGCAGATGTCAGAGGTGGGTGGAGAACTGTCGAAGGGCAGATTTAGAAGATAAAACTCCAGATCAGCTGAACAAGCACTACAGATTGTGTGCCAAACACTTTGAGACCTCTATGATATGTAGAAGCGTAAGTAAAGGCAATTAAACATCTATTTCACATTGTGTAAAATGTACCTATGTTCATTTTCCTGCTTAAAACATTAACCTTAGGATCAAGAAGTCTTTTTCTACTTTTTCTAAATAGAGATGTTTTATCAAAGAGAAATTTTTAAAGTGAAGATAACTGTTTCGCTCCTATTTTTGTGTAGTATTTTTAGCTCACGGAGTGACATCTTAACTGTTCCCATGACAGTGAGAAATAGGATCGTGGGTTTTGCAAACTTAAATTTGTGGGCAGAATACTATTTCTTGATTTTTATGTGCATGAATCCTATGTTTTAAATGATCTTTCAACCACAAAATGTTACTTAATATAAAAATATGAAGGACAGCATTTTAGCTCTGGGAGTCAAAGCAGCCAGCGTCTGAGAAAAAACGATTTTAGGGACTAATATGTAATCAAAATTGGAATTTCATGCAGTTTAGTTTGGCTTGAGATGATTTTTTTAAGCAATAATACATATTTGAGAATGATCAGCTGAATCCAGTTGCTAGCAAAATATAATCAGCTTTGCTGGCGTATGTTTTCGCGATATAGAATACTGTACTTAAAGAGCATCTGAAGCCTTATGCAAAACTATGAAATATATTCTATATAGGAAATGTGAGCAGAAAGTTTTTCTTAGCAGAGACATTTGTACGAAAACACTATGTAGAAGATTTTTGCTACTGCTTATTCTGCAATTAAAATCACAATTATCTACCTGATATTTTAAAGTAGTTATGTCACAAGTGGACACTCTGTCTTGAGATGCAGGAGTAGATGAAATTTTACTATTGGAGAGAGAATATTTTGTTTAATTGTCCCTAGTGAAAATAAGTAATGAAGAAGGAAACATGATAGAAGCAGAATTTCCTCTTTATAAAATGGTTTCTTGATGCATGGTGGGGTCTTTCTGACAGAATAATTGCTTTTAAATGTGCACTAGTTAAAGTAAAAGCATTGTAGTGGGGAAGATGGTGTGATCTAAAGATAAAAAAATAGATTTAAGAAACTTTTATATAATAAGTAGTGATTATGGGTGCCATTTTTTTGTTAAAATATTCCACTAAAGCATCAAACAATCAAAGAGAAACTGTCTGGAAACAGACCAGCCTAGCACTAATGCCCAAGTAAAGTTCAAAATGACAGACTTCCAAATATAAATGGTAAAATGTAAGCCTAAGCTTTGAAATTGTTATTTTTAATAATTTTTGTACTGAGACACGGAACAGAAATTTCCTTTAAAAACGATCTCGACATCTTTCTCTTTACAGAGTCCTTACAGAACAGTTTTACGAGATAATGCTGTGCCAACTATATTTGACCTTACAAGTCACTTGAACAATCCACACAGCAGGCACAGAAAGAGAATAAAAGAGTTGGTATGTTTAAATTTAATCTTTTTCTATTAAAGCAGTAAAAGCGAGCATGTGCAAATAGAATTTATATAGAGATGCCCAAATAACCGTAATACTTTGCACTTGTGTATCCTTCTGAGTGTCATTTTCTGAAGAAAATACCATAGTAGGCATTCCTGGAAAATTTAAATATTAAAATCTTAAACTAATGTAACCTACTTATAGAATTAGGGAATATCTAAGGCAATGAAAATGATAAAACAAAGAAGTGTTGCTCAGAGCTGGTTTAGAAGAGACTTGATACAGATTATGGGTGCACTTCATAGATTTTCCACTGAAAATCTTGCTGTATGTGGATTTCCATGATCACCGTTTTACTGTCTAATGTTCTGAACTAGGCAGAATTTCAGAGTGGTTTTGTTTGTTTGTTTGTTTGTTTGTTTTTTAGTTCATTGTTGAATGATAGTGATAGTAATCAGAAGTAAGCAGCTTCTGCTGAAATAGTGGATTGCCAGTGGTTCCATTGTATGTTTCACAGAGACCTTGTCTGCAGGTTTTCATAGATTCTAGGACTGGAAGGGACCCCCCGAGAGTCATTTCAGTCCAGTTCCGCCTCATAGCAGGACCAACTACGTCCTAGACCATGCCAATAGACATTTATCTACTACTCTTAAATACTCAAGATGGAGATTCCACAACCTCCCTAGGCAATTATCCAGGTGTTTAACCACCCCTGACAGTTAGGAACGTTTTTCCTAATACCAACCTAAATCTCCCTTGCGGCAATGAAGCCATTGCTTGTTCTTCCTTAAGCGGCAAGGGAACAGTTCTCCCTCGCCACGACACCCTTAGAGTACTGAAAACTGCTATCACGTCCCTCTCATCTCTCTGTCCGAAACTAAAACAAACCCATTCTTTCAGCCTTCCTTCATAAGTCATGTTCTCAAGACCTTAATATTCTTGTGTGCCCTCTCGGACCTCTCAATTTTCCACATATTTCCTGATAGTGGGCCAGAAACTGGACACAATACCCAGCGCAGAGTAGAGGAAGAATGACTCTCATATCTGCTCACATCACGCACCGTTAGCATCCCAGACCCGTTTGCCTTTTTTTGAACAGCTTTACGCTGTCTACTCATATTTAGCGTGGGTCCACGAATCTCAACTGTTCTGCCGTACCCTCTAGAAAGTCTCTTCCATCTGATGTGTGAAACCGCATTGTGCTGTCTGAAGGGAAGCCAGTCTTTGCATTTGTTTGTGAAACTTCATCCTGTTTACCTCAGACATTTCTCCATTGTCCGTGTCATTTGATTACGACCCCGCCTCCAAACAGCGTCACTCCCCCACGTTCGCTCATCATCCGCAAATTAATAACGCAGAACGTTCTCATTGATGCTTACAATATTACTGTGGATCACCGAAATCTAGGGCGCGAACCATCTATCCTTACCGCTTGCACAACACAGACTTGCTGACCAAACTTCTTATAATCTTGATAAGTACGCTATGAGGATCAAAGCCTAGCATTGACATTGAAAACAGTTACTGCTAGATACTTGTACATTCCTACAGCACAAAATTCTTCACGAATAATCATCTAGTGCTTTCAAAATTAAAACAGGGTTAGGCAACCTATGGTAGGCAACCTATGGCACACTTGCCAAAGCAGCATGTGAGCTGATTTTCAGTGGCACTCACACTGCCTGGATCCTGGCCACCAGTCCAGGGGGCTCTGTATTTTAATTTAATTTTAAAGGAAGCTTGTTAAACATTTTAAAAACCTTATTTACTTTACTTTACAACAATAGTTTAGTTGTATATTGTAGACTTACAGAAAGAGACCTTCTAAAAATGTTCAAATGTTTTATTGGCACACAAAACCTTAAATTAGGGTGAATAAATGACAACTCGGTACACCACTTCTGGAAGGTTGCCGACCCCTGCTATACAATTTTCTTAATGACAGGGCTCCCTCCCACTTACTTTGGGGTACTGTTCCACTATGTGATGGATCAACACATCTTCAGATAGACTTGACATTATTGCTGTACCCTCACTGAGATATATCTGAAAACATTCAGATTCTTCTCAAAGCATTGCACCTGTCTAATAAGTATTAGGACTCTGAAAAGAGCTTTATTTAGAATTTTAATAGCTAGTCTTGAAGTTCTTCAGCAATTTGAGACCATATGCCAGACAGTATCATAACTTTTTTTTTCTTCCCTAAGAGTGAAGATGAAATAAGAACACTGAAGCAGCAAAAGAGTAAGTGGCCAATATATTTAAGTTTGAGCTTGTAGTGATGAATAGACTTTTAGGTATAGCAGTAGTTTAGGCAAATAAGGTAGTAAGAAATACCATATATACTCGATCATAAGCTGGTTCATTTATAAGCCGACCCTCCCTAAGATGGGTAAGTAAAAACAGAAAATTTTTATAACCCATTCATAAGCTGAACCTATAATTCAGGGGTCAGCAAACTTTGGCTCCCAGGCCATCAGGATAAGCTGCCGGTGGTCCAAGATGGTTTGTTACCTCGAGTGTCCACAGGAATGGAGGTAAACCTAAGTAAACAAAGTGTACCGACGCGCCAGCTGCTTACTCTGATGGGCTGGGACAGCAACTGGTGGGGAAGTTTTTTGGGGGGGAGAAGCTGGGAGTCAGGGGAGTAACCCCAGTGACCAGCCTCCACATGACCCCACCCCTGGCCTGGGACCCTCACACTCTCCCCATCCCATCCCTTCCCACCTTATCTGGGGAGGGCTAGGGGAAGATGTCTCTGACCTGGCTGGAGCTGCTCCGGCAGGCTGGGAAGCACGGCCGCAGCCTGCTGTGGCAGGCCAGACTGGGCAGTGCAGCTGCAGTATGTTCCAGCAGGCTGGGACGGGCAACACGGCCGCAGCGTGCTCCGGTAGGCTGGGCGGTGCAGCCACAGCCTGCCCCAGAGCTGCAGCTGCTTCGGAGATTAGGCGGGAGCTGCATGGCCAGAAGCAGAGAGACTCTGGCCCCGCCTCTTCCCTTCTGGCTCTGCTGGCTGTGCTGCCTATCCTTGCTCCTTCTGTTGGGGGGAGGGGCTGTGTTCCACCTCTCCCTCTCTATACCCATTCATAAGCCAATCCCCATCTCTGATGATTCCCTTTTTTACCAAAAAAATTCAGCTCATGCACGAGTATATGCAGTACATTATTGTTAATTTGTACATTAAGGTTAGGTAAAACACTTTAATTCTATCCAATAATATTACAAATAGTGCCCCACACTGACACTGTTTAATTAAATTGTAAATACTATGGATTTTCCCGTCAGCAATTGTATAAATATAGTTGTAGTGGGGAAAGTAAATGCAGCAAACTTTCTATATGAAGAAGTCTTAGGCTTGTGATGTCTCTTATTTTGTAGTTAATGAAGCCTTTGAACAGGAACAGGCAAATCAAGAGTTGAATGAGAGCAGTGCTCAGAACACTGTTTCAGAAGAAGGAGGAGAAGAGCAAGAAGAGGAAGTTGTTCCTTTAACGCTGGAAGAGAGGGAAAACAAAGATTACCTTAAGTCTTTATTTGAAATTTTGATCCTCATGGGCAAACAAAATATTCCTTTGGATGGCCATAATGCTAATGAACTTCCAGAAGGTATCTTCACCCCAGATAATTTTCAAGCTTTGTTGGAATGCAGAATAAATGCTGGAGATGAGGTTCTGAGAAAGCGATTTGAGATGGCTGCAGTAAATCTGGAGTATTGTTCTAAAACGCAGCAGAAACAGATGCTTGAGATCTGTGAGAGCTGTGTAAGAGAAGAGACGCTCAGGGAAGTGAGAGACTCGCACTTCTTTTCCATTGTCACTGATGAGGTAGTAGATATAGCAGGTGAGGAGCACTTACCAGTGTTGGTGAGGTTTGTTGATGAGTCCCACAATCTGAGAGAAGAATTTGTAGGGTTTTTGCCTTATGAGGCAGATGCTGAAATTTTAGCTGTTAAGTTCCATACAACTATTATTGAAAAATGGGGTCTAAATATGGAGTACTGTCGAGGTCAAGCCTATATTGTCTCCAGTGGATTTGCTTCAAAAATGAAAATTGTAGCTACAAGACTCTTGGAAAAGTATCCACAAGCTGTATACACGCTCTGTTCCTCTTGTGCTCTAAATGTATGGTTGGCAAAATCAGTCCCTGTTGTTGGCGTTTCTGTCGCTCTAGGGACGATAGAAGAAGTTTGTTCGTTTTTTAATCAGTCACCACAGTTGTTAGTAGAACTGGACAACGTAATCTCTGTTCTTTTTCAGAACAGTGAGGAAAAGGGTAATGAATTGAAAGAGATTTGCCATTCTCAGTGGACAGGTAGACATGATACTTTTGAGATTTTAGTGGACCTAATGCAAGCGTTGGTATTGTGCTTGGATGGTATAAGCAGTGATGTGTCTGTCAGGTGGAGTAACTTCGTTGTTGGACGAGCATTTGTACTTTCAAGTGCATTAACGGATTTTGACTTCATCGTCACTGTTGTAGTTCTGAAAAACATTCTGTCTTTTACAAGAGCCTTTGGAAAAAATCTGCAAGGCCAAACATCAGATGTGTTCTTTGCAGCCAGCAGCTTAACAGCAGTGTTGCATTCGCTGAATGAAGTGATGGAGAATATTGAAGTTTATCATGAATTTTGGTTTGAAGAAGCAACAAATTTGGCCACAAAGCTAGATGTACAAATTAAACTCCCTGGGAAATTTCGCAGGGCACAGCAAGGTAATTTGGACTCTGATGTAACATCAGAAAATTACTACAAAGAAGCACTTAGTGTTCCAACTGTAGAGCACATTATTCAGGAACTAAAAGATATATTCTCAGAACAACACCTAAGAGCTCTTAAATGTTTATCTTTAGTGCCTTCAGTCATGGGACAACTAAAATTTAATACGTCTGAGGAACATCATGCTGATATGTACAAAAATGACCTACCTAATCCAGATACACTCTGTGCAGAACTTCATTGTTGGAGAATCAAATGGAAGCATAGAGGAAAAGATATTGAGCTTCCAGCTACCATTTATGAAGCACTTCATTTGCCTGACATAAAGTTTTTCCCTAATGTATATGCATTGCTTAAAGTTCTGTGCATCCTTCCAGTGATGAAAGTGGAGAATGAGAAATATGAAGTGGGACGAAAGCGCTTGAAGGCGTACCTGAAGAACACCTTGACAGAACAGAGGTCAAGCAACTTAGCTTTGCTTAATATAAACTTTGATATAAAACATGATTTGGATTTAATGGTGGACACCTACATCAAACTCTATCCAGACAAAGTAGAATTTCAAGAAGACTTTCTTCCCTCAAACAATTCAGAAGTAACTGAAGATGCTTAAAAAAAAAATCTTTAATCAGTTTGTTGCAATAGTTTTTCTATTCAGACTTTAACATCAAGCGAAAAAACTATAAAATGTATGTAACCTACTTAATCATTACAATTGTATTTCCATTTTCAACCTCAGATTGAACAAGCAGTGGCCAGTGACACAAGTTATGTTCTGTTGATCCACATTAAAGTACTATTATGTGAACAAAAACACCTTTGAAAATAAACAAGTGTGCTTCACAAAGACAGTACTCAAACGCTTCATCTGATTGGCATGACTAGGTGCTCATTTTTGTTGTGTCATTTTGGAAAAGTAATTTATGATTGCTGTGGATCCTATGGAGTTGTTTCATACTTAAACGCATAAAAAAATGCAGGAAGACAAGGTAGAATGAAATCCATTGCTTACCAGTTACTACTAGGATTTTTGGTTTATGTGGAAACTGTTTAAAAAATATGGAAATGGTATATTTGAATAACTTAATGGAGAGTGAATTCTTCTATCACAGTCATCACACTGTGGACTGTGTTCTCCACATCAAGTGAGTATGAAGCTACGTTAAGGTTTCAGTGGAAGAGCTAGCCTTTCTCAATCACCTGATTGTATTGTTTACATTCCTTTGTGTGAGCAACACAACTATTTTTTCCTTGTAAGCTTTTAACAGGTATGAATTGAATATTAAATCTAAAATTCTGAAAGATACTGACTGTAAAAATTATTCCATAAGCATCTAAATTTATTTGTTTTTGTCTTTACTGTTACACAAAAGTGTATCTATTGCCTCCATCTTTATTTGTAAACATACCCTGGAAAAATTAGAAATAAGTTTGTTGTTTGTCCAGAAGTGACTTGGAAAATATTGCTGTTATTTTTGGCACAAAGTAAACAATTTTGTACAGTTTTGTTTCAATCTAAAATAAAATGTGAATTTGCTTTTTTTTTTTTTATTTAAATAGTACTGATATTTATTAGTAAAGCAGTGCTTCCTGAGGGGGGAGAGTGTTGTTTTTTATGAAGTGATTTTTGGTTTATATTGTTCATAAAATTCCATCCAGTGGCATTACGTTAAAATGTTAGATGGGAGTAAATTTCAATTTCTCGTTAATTTGGGAATGATACATGTAATACCACCTTTCATGTATGTGGTACACTTACGTTGTATAAGAGTTTTTTTAAAAATTCCTTGTTGCATAGCTTTAAATATAACATTCTTCAAGATAAAAATACTTTATTTGAATGGGACATGTAGCCGTCTTTTAAAAATTTATTAAAATGTAACTTTAGTTACTACACCTGAGTTCCCCTGGCCAGTTTTTGTCGGTTTTTTTTTACTTACGGTCACACTTAATTTCTTTTAAAAAAGAAATAAAAATGTTTCTCTCCAAGATTGCAGTGGAAAGGATTCCACAAACAGGGAAAACTAACTATACATGAGAAAGTGTGACACAATGTACATAGTGCTGTAAAACATACAAAGTGAAAAACATGGAGAAAGTAGCATTTTTCCCATCTTAATCATTGTATTGTTCCCAGTTTTGGCAGGCATTGCACCTGCCAACATCAGGTGAGACGCTGCTGTGATCTGGGAGTACAAGAAGATCCTGGCTGTTCTGGACCTGCTGATACACCAAGACCTCAGTTCATTGCCACTCTCCAGTCTTTCTGGCTCCCTTTGTCAATGCAACAGGTCAACATATTGGATGCTAGCACTTGCTGGCTTGAATCATGGACCACTTGTGATGTCCCAAACAAAGACTTGATTGAAGATCCAACGAAAAGTCCCAGGATTCTGCCTTCATCATAGGCAGTGGGCTGTACTCAACCGCATTCAGACAGCATATGGAAGGAGTAGGTATCGCTTCCACAAAAGGAAAATCAGAGAATCACTAAATTGTGACTGTGGTGAGGTACAAACCATGCGACATATCACGGACAGCTGTCCCCATTCACACTTACAGTGGTGGCACAGGTGCCTTTTTGGTTGGTTTTGTGTGTGTGTTTTGCCACTGATACTACTTATGAATTGGAACTTGCACAGAATATCATGACACATTTTTGAAAACCTGTTGAACTTGGACTATCCCTGGTCTGACCTTCCTCCTTTTTTATTAATATGGGAAGGGCAAAGTGGTCATGTCCCATGGGATGAACACCCCAAACTGACTTATCTTAATTTCCTTTAGAGCATTCCTAATTTTGGTTATTTGGTAAAAACTTATGAGCATTGTTTCATTATTTTTCAGTGTAGAAATGTAGCTATCTAACAAACTGAAGTGCAATTCTGGTGACATTTATTGAATTCCCTGATGCACAACATCAGGCAAAGTTGTTTTGGTAAGATATTTTTTAATGCACTGTGTGTATATATTCATGTTAATAGAATACTGCTAACACCATATAATTTATGACCAATAGTGAGCTGGAGACAGCAACTTACAGGCCCCTTAAAAAAAGAATTTTAGCATGCAAGCTGAGATGAAAGATTAGTGAGCAGAAGGGGGAAATAAGTGGCCTGCTCCCTCTGAGCCGCTGAAAGAGTTTATATACAGTAATGGCAAAAGACAAGAGGTAGAGGAATGAGGGAATGGCATATTGCCGTGGTAGGCCTCCTAACTTGGAAGACTTGAGTGGAAATCTACGTAGTAACTTAATGGAAGTAGGAATAACTTCCAACTCACCTCTATGCATTCTGGAAAAAGGGAGTTAAGATGCAACTGCAATGAGATTGGCCAGTGATACCATAGCTTCAAAGAGAGCTTTACTGCCACCATAAGGCCGATAGTAGTAGAGGGGAAAGTAATTGACAAGGTTTGTGCCCTCCTTTTCTCATGGATCCTTGAGATCCATGCAGTTTGCAATTCTGCAGACTTCCCCTTCTTCAGGGGAGTTTGCATTTCCAAAGTGAATCTGAATTTGGTTTTTTGTTTGTTTTTTTTCTGCATAATCTTATGACCTGCCCATTTAAATCAATTTAAATAATTACTTTAACAATCTGCTTTCACTGAAATGTAGAGGATGAATGTCCTAACTCACTAGTTGATTTTCACTTAACTAGTCCTAGCTGATTGACTTCTGTTAATGACAGTAATTCTTGTCTTAAGAATGTGCTGCTTTTATATACCCATGTTTATGCTTTTTCTATACCCATATCAAATACTTCACCGCAGCAGAGAACTCCCATTACAATTCACTGTTCTTTGAAAAATAACATGGAGATTTTTATCCTCTTTCTAACACTGACTGTAGAAAACCTTTCACTTTTTGTTTGGCTGCCAGAGCATGGCTGCAAAGAAACAGAGAACCAGAACTACTTAATGATTCTGGATGCAGCTGTCCTGTTGTCATTGCACTCAAAAGTTGCTGTGAATACCAGACCAGAGTTACCAGAAACAGCCAAATTACTTTAATAGAGATGAAAATAAATCTCTTTACTGGATCAGTTTCAAGAAGCAATTACTAACTTAAAAATAACAATAAGTGTGATCCCCAAGTAGGCTTTACGTTAGATAATTTCCAGACCTTTAATACTCCCTCCTTTCCCCCAAAGAAAGTGTGCACATTATAAGTCCATATGTCTTCCCTGTAAAAGTAGCAAGACATCAGAAAGAATTAGAGCTAGTAGATATATCTATACGTTTTAAAAATTATTTTAAAGTATTTGATACAGCTTCTTAAAAAGCTGCTAGATACTTGCAATATTTAAGAGAACATGCATACATACATGGTTAAGCACTCAGTACAATAAATGCAACCTGAATGTTGTCCTGTTTTGTATTACATTACAACAGTCTTTTTAATTAAATGATTACATTATTATCAAGTAAAAAAATTTGTATAATACTTTATCATATATATACACACGTATCCTAATTAAATATTTTTGTTTTTACACTTGTATTAATTGTGTTGCCATAAGGGTCCAGTATATCTTTGAATTAGACTTTTTGTGGTAAATTCTCTTCTCTAAGGTCAATGTCATGTTTCCCCTTTTTGTTCAACCAGCAGCACAATTGTCTTAAAATGTAATGCAAGGGACAAGGCCGGTAACTAGAACTCATTAGCAAGACTGAGGAGGAGGAAAGCCATGGAGATGCTTATTTCTTCTGTCCCTAGTATTAGCAGCAGCCACTGGGGGATAGGAGGGGGCGTGCTGGACCCCATGCCTCACCCTGTTATGATTTGCTGTGCAGGTTTATGCAACTTTTGGGGGGTATTTTTTGAGCTGTGGGGGAAAAATTACTTTATATTTACGATGAGATTTTCAGTGGCAAATATTTTGGACAAATTGAGCCAGTTTATTTCAGAACAGTGAAAGGCATTGCTTCTTAGTAAAGGGTCAGGACTATTTTTCCTATGCTGTATCTCACCTTCCACACTTCAGCCATTTTATCCATGTAGGGCTTGTCCTAAAAATAAAGTAAATGGGAAAAGTTGGGTGTCTTCTGCCTTCTCCTTCCCCTCCATCACTGTCTTAGAACTTCATAATTGCTATACTGTTTTTGTTCAGACTCCCCCTCATTTTTATATAGAAATTCACTTTGGGGTAGAGGTCAAACCTGGAAAAATTTAGCTCAATAGTTGAAAAGCTTTAGAAAGTTATGGATGACTGAGCACAGGAGGCTAGAAGATAAATTGTTATGCAACCTTAACTACAGGAGTTAAGGCAAATGAATAAGGGACAGAAATAGTCATAATTAAATCAGAAATGTCTGAAGCTATTTCATAACTGTCATCTGAATGGTTGCTGTTGGATTTCTTCCAAATGTAATAGTATTTTCATTTTAATGGGCTGTTTTATTATGGGCACCTCTCCTGACTTGTACAAGTGGTTATATTGATATAGAAGTATGGGTAAAAAGAAAGCAATCCCACCTATCTTCCCAAATTTGAACCTTCCCATTGGATTCACCATAACATTAGAAATGGCAGACTTAATATAGTACTTATCTAATTTGGGTAATTTTAGGCCAAATCAATGGGATTTTCATTAATCTGACAGAATTAAATAAATAGGTATATCTCCAATTGTTGTTTATCCCCTAGAACTGGAAGAGACCTTGAAAGGTCATCAAGTCCAGCCCCCTGCCTTCACTAGCAGGACCAAGTACTGATTTTTGCCCCAGATTCCTAAGTGGTCCCCCTCAAGGATTGAGCTCACAACCCTGGGTTTAGCAGACCAATGCTCAAACCACTGAGCTATCCCTCCCCCAAATTAAAGGTATTGGTGTTTTAATGGCTCATATTGTTTGTTAATACAACTTTATTATAGTAATGCCTAGCTAGGATTGGGGTCTCATCGTGTTGAACGCTATATAAACATGGTAAAGGACAGTCCATATCCTGAAGAGCATCTTCCTAGAAATCAAACACAGAATAAGTTCCTGCAAACTGATTATCATGGGCAGATCCCGACAGCCACAGAGAACCCCACACAAGTGTAGGCTCAGATGTCTGCACACACATACTAGCTTACAGGATTCGGGCACGAGTTCATTTATCAAGAGTTTTAGATATGCAAGAGACCTATACAAGGCACAGTGTTCTGTGGCCCAGGTTGCGATATCTGTAATCAAACAATTATAAGTACTTTATCCCACAGTGAATCCCGTTGACTTCACTGAGATTGCTTGTGTTCTAAGGGTATCTCGATGCTACAATTAGATGCTTGTGGCTGGCCCATGCAAGCTGACTCGTGCTTGCAGGGCTCGGGTAAAAGGGCTGTTTAACTGCAGTTTAGCTATTTGGGCTTGGGCTGCAGCCTGGGCTCGGGCTGCAGCCTTGGCTCTAGGACCTTCCCACCTCACAAGGTCCTAGAGGCCAGGCTGCTGCCTGAGCCTATGTCTACACAGCAGTTAAACAGCCCCTTAGCCCGAGTCAGCTGACATGGGGAAGCAACAGGTTTTTAATTGCAGTATAGATATACCCTAATATACTCTTCAGTGTGAAGAAGAGTATCACAGACTGGCCTGTATTTTTTCCCTTGAGGAAATACAGGCTGATGATACAGTTGTAGGAGTTGTTTGGAACACTGGACGCTATAAAGGTATCTACCAAAAGGGAGAAAGTAATTTTATAATAAAACTAATGTAAAAGCCATCAGAGCCAGGAACTTTATTGAGAAAAGAGGTTTTATAGCCTAAAGTATTTCACTGTGTAATAAGCTCTGAAAGTGATCTTTCAGTAAATTGATATTCAAACGATATCTGAAATAACTTGTACTCTGAGTGCTTGCTCATGTCCATTCCACGGTAGGCGTGTGCATGCTGCTTGCACTATTGCCAGACATTTTTTCCCGCAGTGGTATCCAGCAGGCTGGCTCTGGTACTGTGTGCTTATGTGTTGGTATAAGGGATACCACCAGCTCTGCACCCTTTCAGTTCCTTCTTACCACCTGTGACAGTTGCTGTAACGTCTCCTCTTGCTTTTGCAGGGCAATTATCAGTGGTTTCTCTCTGTTTCATAGTTTAGTCTATAGTTTAGTTTTAGTGTATATATTGTAAATACTTTTACTGTAGATTACTACCCATTCCCCTATCGTTAAGGGGCTCCCTTCGCCCCTGGGGCCAGGCATGTCCCAGTCCCTGGCCTTTAAATCTTGTGCCTCCTGTGGCAAGCCTATGCCTATGAACGACCCACACTCTAGTTGTCCGAAGTGTCTGGGAGAGTCTTACATGAAAGACCGCTGCCAAATTTGTTGGGACTTTGAACTTTGCACAAAGTAGTCACACTAAGGCTATCAAAGTAGTCACACTAAGGCTAATGGGAGCTGCTCTCAGACTGGCTTCGGAACCAAGCCACTCGGCTTCAACACCGAGCGCTTGAGCCTCAGTGTGAAGCATGTCTCTGGTGCCGAAAGAGAAGTGCAAAAAGCAGCACACCGACAGAGGGCTCTCGTCGGTGCCAAAGAAAGGCAAGCAAGGGGAAGGCGGTGGAGTGCAACCTGCATTGGGTCACTCTTCCACCCCAGTCCCATGGCGACACCATCGACTCCACCAAGATCGTTGAGTCCAGTGTGGGACCCAAAGTCAGAAAGTCATGGTGGCACAAGTGGAATTGTAATGCCTTTAACCTCAGAGGCCTTTGCAACGGCCAGACACTTGTTGTCACTCCCAGTCCCACTGACCCTGATAGGTCAGCCACCGGCTTCTTCATCCTTGAGCAGGAGAGAGCCCTGAGCTCCTTTCTGGCACCGGGCCTACCAGCTTCTTCTAGTGGCAAGCCAACTCTTCTGTCCTCTGTGAGGTCATCCCTGGCCCACTATCTGTCACAGGACCCTCGAGGGGCAATGATCAGAGGCAGTGAGAGGTACTGCTCTTCTGTGGTCACCTAGGGAGGATTCTTCATCTGAGTCTGACACGGAGCCTTGTGTTCAACATAAGGGTCACTGGTACCCGTCCTACATGCTGCTGGACCTTGGTGTGGATCCCCCCGCTGTTACCTGGCCAGGAGGACAGTGGCCTTTGCAGTAGCCATTCTGGAACTCTTGGGGGTTTCCCCTGGAACCAGGTCCACCCTCCCACTGTTCATACTTGGTTGCTTCCAAGAGGCGGGCTCCGCTCTGCCATGATCAGCACCGGACCCCAACTCTAGTACCAACTCTGCTACTGATTTACAGGACATGGCACTGTAGCGAGGCGGTGTGGCTCCCCTCCTCCACAGGGAGGGTTGAGCCCCGTCCATCTTCCCCCAGGGCGGAACTTCCGGGCAGAAGCCCCGCCCCTCAAAGGGTCAGGCGGCGACCCGGAAGTATAAAAGCCGGGCGCCGGCCTTCAGATGGAGCTCAGCAGCCAGCGAGAGCAGACGTGCCGGACGACCCTCGTCGCTGGGAGGCTGCCGAGCTCCGAGACCGGGACCAGGCCTTGCCGGAACCGACCCGCAGCAACCACGACCCTGAGCTGC
>NC_133769.1:360654599-360658349 GCF_003597395.2 Chelonoidis abingdonii
TTGTCTTAGCCAAAACTTGACTAGGTCTGTGTCACTTAATAGACACAGATTATTTCAGTGCCTTGCCTTGGTTCAACATATAAAATCTTTTTGCATGTATGAAGAATAGTGTATTACATGGGATATTATGTCAGCTAGTGGCCTTGACATGTACCTCACTATTTAAAAAATTCAATCAATTCTAATAGTGAAAAATGATATATTTTGTCTCTAAAATATTATCAAAATATTACTGATTGTTCAGTTTTTCATCACTTTTTTTCATTCTTGATAAAAAGCCATTTTTCAACAAAAAAACTTATTTGAAAATTTTGGACCAGTTTTTGATTTTTGTTGACAAGATGCCTCTTTTTTTTTTACTCACTGACGTCTCTCTTCAAGACTATAACGGCAGATTCAAATAGCTTAATAGTGTGGAACAGATACAGCAACTAGTGTAAATTCTCATCACAGTGACAGCTTTGGTTATTTTTGTCTGAATTATGATGTTGCCACTGAGGTCACCTCAACTTGGGAATGTTTTTAACCCTAAGGTTGAAGTGAACTTTTTGTCTCCAAATCAGGTAAAGACACCATGCACCCCACCTTGTTCACTTAAGATATTTTGCCCTTCTTAGGAGTCAAAATATTCATTTCCAAATGCCTTTTTCAGAAAATTTAAATCTTCATAAGAGAACAAGATGGTTGCATGTATGTGTGCACATAAACAACAAATACCTATTAGCTCCATTCCCTTTTTAAAGGGAGCCAAACACAAAAAGCAGCTTCAGATCCAAACTTTTGCAAACTGTTAGGAGTGCTCAGATTTTGGGTTTTTAAGGCCTACTATGGAGAATGGCGATCTCTGTGAAATTAGGACCCACACACAAACTCTGTAAATTTGAGAGTATTTGGATTCAGAGCTTGGGTTCAGGCCCATCATTATTTTTGCCTGATAGATTTGAGGTTTATATACCTGTCATATTCTTAGTTTCCTGATCAAAGCTAATTAGGCATGGAGACCTATCTATTTGTGGTTTTTCCAAGTTCTATATCCCTTTAAACTAATTTTCAAATTCAGAGAAGCCAGTATTTTCATGGGAACATTCTTCTGACCAGACATGACTGTTAAATTTGATGACATTCATGTGTCAGCCAGACTAACTGCTTTTAACTCTTAGTTTTCGTGTAAAATTTCATTTTTTAATTTAGGGGTGCCCTGTTTAGGCATTGAAATGAAACCTGCTATTTTATTAATAATTGTTGTTATTATTTAGCTTGTTACAGTGTCAAAAATATCAGAAATGGAAGGACGTTTTCCAGAAAAGTGCCTGTAATGCCTTTATAATCAGTAAGAGCAATTTTTCTAAGTGGTTTGTCAATGAAAGTTTGAGACATCCATTGCATCTTTAAAGTACAGTATAAGACAACTATTACTGATGAGAGTTTTGGAAATTTACAGGCTTCTTGTGAAAGAAAAATACAGTAGCAGTAGACCTTAGACAGATAGTATTATAGGCTTGTATATATTCTACCCTGTAGTTCTCATGCACTCATCTGGTTCCTGAAGAAAATAGTCTTGTCACTGCCTGAAATTAGATATACTGGCCTGAGAAAAGTGTTTCCTCTGTTACTGATGGCATCCCTATACGCTTGCTTTCTGGAATCATCAGTGATCCATGTAGGGCTTTGTCTCTTCAAAACTGATCTAGAGATACTGCTTGTTAATCTTACCCTGCCAATCAAATTTTCCTGGAAGCACATCTTCACAGATAATTGGATCTTAAAACAGCTGACTGCACCTGAAAAGGCGATGTTTCACTAAAGGAAGTCACATTAGAGATGGATGACCCAGGCTTTGAAAATACCAAGAACTATATTGTTTCAAACCATTGCATGCCCTGATCCAAAGTTGAACCTTTTCTAAAGTTTGGATTAGACATGGTCCAGAACCTGGTCTGCAAATCTGAACCTTTTGACAGGAGGTATGGGGCTAGATTTATGGACCACAAGTCCACATAGGATTCAAGAAGGTCTGTTTGGTGTGAGGCAAGTCTGTTGTGTGTAAGATTAAGTGGTTGTTATAAAGAATGTTATTATGTCCTCCCCTCAGTCTTCTCGTCTTCAGGCTCAACAAACCTGATTTTTTCAATCTTTCCTCATAAGTCACATTTTTTAGAAGTTTGATTGTTTTTATTGCTGTCCTCTGGACTTTCTCCAATTTGTCCACATCTTTCCTGAAGTGCGGTGCCCAGAACTGGGCACAATACTCCAGTTGAGGCTTAATCAGTACTGCGTAGAGTGGAAGAATTACTTTTCACGTCTTGCTTAGAACACTCCTGCTAATACATCCTAGAATGATGATTGGTTTTTTTGCAACAGTGTTACATTGATGACTTCTATGTAGTATATGATCCTTTCTAACTCACGGTCCTTTTCTCTAGCACCCCTTCCTAGGCCGTTATTTCCAATTTTGTATCTATGCAATTGATTATTCCTTCCTCAGTGTAGTATTTTGCATTAGTCCTTATTGAATTTCATCCTATTTATTTCAGACCATTTCTCCAGTTTGTCAAGATTATTTTGAATTCTAATTCTGTCCTCCACAGTTCTTGTAATTGCTCCCAACATGGTATCATCTGCAAGCTTTATAAGTGTACTCTGTATACCATTTATGAAGCTATTGAATAGAATCCCAGTTGATATAACCTTCCAGCTTGATTGTGAACTACTTCCTGAGTATGCTTTTCCAACAAGTTGTGCACGTTTGTGTCTTTGTAGCACTGAGACTGGATATGTCTCCCTTCTTTCTGCCTTTCTATTGGATTTAAAGCTTTTTATATTTAGGGTTGCATTATGGTTTAATGGTACAGTTATGTGTGGGTGTGTATTGCAGCGGAGAAATAGTGGGCGTCAAGAGGCTTTCCTCAGCCATGCTATTCCTGAGTTCCTGGAGAATGCAGGATGCAGCAGAACTGCCATTATTATTATTTTATATTATGGAATTCTCCAACTACAGTCAGCATCCCATTGTGCTAGTCACTTTACATATACACAGTAAAACTTAATCTCTGGCCCAAGGACTTACTTCATTTGTTTGAGTTGTCTGTTTAGATTGTATTAGTATCCCCATATTTACAGAAAGGGGCCACTAAAGAGAGATTAAGTGACATGCCCAAGGTCACACAAAGTCTGTGGCAGGAATTGAATGCCTGCTGTATTATGCATTAGTACCTTAACCGCAACATCAACCTACCATTTACATCTGCTGCCTACTTTGCCTCACTGCAATTATGACTAGCCTCTTCAAAGTAGCCCATAGGGTAAGGGTAGGAGGCTCCTAGCACCTTTTCCTGTCCCCTAGCGTCCCATGTGGGCCAGTTAAATCTTCCTCTTTTTTCTTTGTAGCACAGTGATAGCTGCTTTTGCACCTGCTTTTAAATGTGCTTTTGCAATTTTCAGGCCATGTTTGCATCTACTTGAATAACTGCTGTGGTAGTTCTAGAGCAGGGGTTCTCAGTACAATTTTTGTGGTGGTCTCAGGGTGCGGTCACAAACTCTTGCTGGTGGCCACTCTCACACTTTTTCCTAAAATACTTAATTAGCTTTAAGAAAAAGAAATAAATATGCACATAGACATGTACAAATCATTGTAATTTATTTATTGCTAGCTAATAAGTCCATTGTGAAACGTGATATTAACATACACATATCACTTGTCACAGCAGATTTACATTAAGCCCTGGATGAGGAGCTAGGGGAGGCAGTGGG
>NC_133769.1:360666258-360682395 GCF_003597395.2 Chelonoidis abingdonii
AGACAGCCTCATGTGCCCCCACTTCCTGTCCCCAGCCTGCTCCAAACTGAAACCCCTTCTAGCCCCTCCTTTCTGGCCTTTGTCTCTTTCCCGGGCCAGGAGGTCACCTGATCTCTTTGTTCACCTTTAGTCATCCCCTTGCAGCGGGGGAAGGGCTCCGGCCATTTGTTGCCAGGAGACAGAGCGTCGGCTATTTATGCACGCTGGAGACTTAAGAAATGCATAGGGGAAACTGAGGCACCCACACCGCATTCAGAGGAAACATTAAGACCAGTCCCACTTCGTCCCACTTTGTCACACCTGACTGACCCCATCTTCTCTGCCTCCTACTTTGAAGAGGGCAGAGGAGAAATATTATGTGCAAACCAGTAGGTATGAGTATCTGTACTCTCACCATCCTCCAGGGTCTCTCGTGTATCGGCGGCTAACAAAAGGGACAGAGTGTCAGTCGAGTACCCCCAAACAGAAGGATGCAAAGCAACTTGTTCTGTTTGTGAGGCAAATTTATTTGACAGAGGTCTACAGCTACTTATCTCAAACCAGCAAACTTTACTGGGGAGATACAACTACCGTTTGTGGGACTCCTTGTCCAAATTGAAGGACTCCAGGCCCCAAGACATAAGGCAGGAATTCTCAGCCCTCTTAGTAGCAGGAAAAAATGTTGCCAATGCCTCTCTACAGGCAGCACTGGACTCAACAGACATGGTGGCCTCTCCTGTCGCCGTGAGATGATACTGTTAGCTGCAGTCCTTGGGATTCCCTCAGGAGGTCCAGCAGTCTATCCAGGACCTCCCTTTCGAAGACTCCTTGCTATTTTCAGAGCAGATGGACAGGAGACTACATGGCCTTAAGGACTCAAGGATTACTCTGATGTCCCTGGGCCTCTATGCCCCGTTCACTTTGAGGAAGCACTTCAGGCCCCAACAGCTGCCACGCTTCTCCACTCTGCCTCCAAGCCAGGACCCCTATAAGAGAAACGGGAGAGGTTACAAGAGCCATCAACCGCTTCTGTCCACCTCAACCTCCCAGCCGTGGTCACATAGGTGCTACGGTAGGCCCAAGCAGGCCTTTTGAAGGTGCACCTGAGGGTATTATACTTGCTTCAAATCCTACCTCCCCTTTTATTTTTTCACCGACTATCCCACTTCAGCCTGGCATGGTCCTGCGTAACATTGGACCGCTGAATGCTAAATACTGTGGCGATCAATTATACCCTGCACTTTTCATCCACACCTCCCTCCCACCCCTGTCCCTCTTCAGGGACCCTTCTCACGAGTAACTCTTTGCTCAGCAGGTGCAGACTGCCCTATGGTTGGGGCTGTGGAGGAAGTACCTTGAAACTTGAGAAGGAAGGGGTTTTACTCTTGTTATTTCCTAATCTCAAAGGCCAAAGGGTGCCTTTGTCCCCGCCTGGACCTGTGTCACCTCAACAGATATCTCAAGAAACTGAGGTGCCACATGGTCTCCCTGTCCTCCCTGGATTCAGGTGACTGGTATGCCGCC
Organism: Chelonoidis abingdonii; assembly: GCF_003597395.2. Taxonomy (NCBI): domain Eukaryota; kingdom Metazoa; phylum Chordata; order Testudines; family Testudinidae; genus Chelonoidis; species Chelonoidis abingdonii. The sequence continues at coordinate 360,667,762 of NC_133769.1, forward strand.
CTCAATTTGAAGGATGCTTACTTTCACATTTCTATCTTTAATGGCTGCAGAAGATTTCTCACGTTTCTTGTAAACCAGACTCATTACCGATTCACTGATCTTCCCTTCGGCCTGTCTGCAGCCCCCAAGGTTTTCATGATGTGCATGGCGGTGATAGTTGCTTTCCTCTGAGGGCGAGGCATTCAGGTCTACCTGTACCTTGATGACTAGCTGATCAAGGGTTGTTCAGAGGCTCAAGTAAAAAACAGCATTAACCTGGTCCAAGCCACCTTTCAAGCAGTGGGCTTGTTGATAAATCAGCAAAAGTCAACTCTTACTCCAGTTCAGAGAATAATGTTTATCGGGGCAGAGCCATCCTTTCTTCTGGAGGCCCAGTTCCAGACTATGCTGGATTTGATATCCAAGGTCATGGTGTACTCAATCACGACAGCCCACGTTTGCCTCAAGCTACTGGGGCACATGATAACATGCACATAGGTGGTCCAGCACGCAAGGCTATGCCTCAAGCCCCTGCAGACATGGCTAGCTTCAGTTTACTCTCTGAACAGACACCACTTGGACTCTGTGCTTACTGTTCCAATCCTGGTTCTCACCTCCCTCAACTGGTGGAAGGACCCATGGTCGATGATGATGGGACTCCCCTTTGTTGCTCCCCTTCCTCACCCCCCCTCCCCAGCCATCAATGTCCCTAATCTCAGATGCATTGGACCTCGGTTGGGGAGCGCACCTCAACAGCCTCAGGACTCAAGGCCTGTGGTCCCAGGAAAAAAACACCCTGCATACAAACATCAGGGAGCTCAGAGTGGTCTGCTTGGCTTGCCAAGTGTTCCTTCCTCGGATGACAAGCAAGGTCGTGCAAGTTCTGATGGACAATACCACAACCATCTTCTACATCAATAAGCAGGGAGGTGCTCATTCCTCCTCCCTGTGTCAGGAGGCTGTTCGTCTATGGGACTTGTGCATGAAGCACTCCATCCACCTTGAGGCTTCATACCTTCTGGGAGCCCAGAATGCACTGGCGGATCACCTCAGCAGATTCTTCTCCTCTCACCAAGAGTGGTCCCTTTGTTACCCCTCTTTGCTTAATATAGGGGTGGAAGGGGTTGATCAGGTCTGAGGCCTACACCTTCACCCAGAGGTCACCAAGGTTATTTTTCAAAAGTGGGAGTCTCCCCAAGTGGACCTGTTTGCAGAACAGGAAATGCCATCAGTTTTGCTCAGTGAGAGGGCACAGCCTGGCCTTCCACTCCAATGCCTTCCTGCTTCCTTGGCCAGAACTCCTATTGTACGTGTTCCCCCCCGGTTCCTCTGGTTCACAAGGTCCTCCTGAAAATCAGACGCGCAAGGTAAGAGTTATTTGTAGAGACCCGGCATGGCTGCACCAACACTGGTTCGGCATGCTGATAAATCTATCAGTATTAACTCCACTTCCACTCCTGCTCCATCCAGATTTGATCTCTCAAGACCACGGTCAGTTACTCCACCCAAATCTCAGCTCCCTTCACCTAATTGCATGGAAGTTATATGGCTGAACCCAGAGGAGCAACCTTGTTTGGAACATGTTTGACAGGTCTTGCTGGGTAGTAGGTGGCCCTAATGGATGACTTTACCTCACCAAAGGGAAGCATTTTTTGATATAGGCATCCCAACGAGACCTCTTACTGACTCAGTCTTCCCTTCAGTCTGTCATGGACTATTTGTGCTATCTTAAGCAACAAGGTCTGTCCCTTGTATCTATCAAGGTGCATGTAGCAACAATTTCAACTTTTCACTCACAGATAAACGGCAGGTCAGTGTTTTCTGACAAAATTACAGTCTGCTTTCTTAAAGTTGTGGAGAGATTTTATCCTCAGATCAGCGAGCCAATCATCACCTTCTCTCCCACACCATGGAAATGTGTTGAGGTTCACGGGTCCTCCCTTTGAGCCGTTGGCATCGTGCACTCTACTGCTTCTCTCTTGGAAGGTCACCTTCCTGGTAGCAATCACCTCAGCCAGAAGGGTCGCTGAAATCAAGGCCCTTACACCAGAGTCACCGTATCCAGTGTGCTTCAAGGACAAGGTCCAACCCCTACCAGGCCTTCCTACCAAAGGTGGTTTCGCAGTTCCATAGCAACCAGGCCATTTTCCTGTCAGTCCTCTTCCCGAAGCCTCACAAGAATTCAGAAGAGTGGTGACTTCACTCATTGGATGCAAGGTATGTCCTCGCCCTCTACATTGTGAGAACTAAACCCTTTTGCAGATCTACAGAACTCTTTGTGGCAGTAGTAAAAAGGATGTCAACTCAGAGAATCTCATCCTGAATAACATCCTGTATTCAGGCATGCTATGAGCAGGTGAATATCCCACCTTTAGCTATTGTGATGGATCACTGTACGAGAGCTCAGGCCTCTTCAGCAGTGTTCCTCGCCCAGCTTCTGATCCAAGACATCTGCAGGGCCGCAACCTGGTCGTCACTGCATAACCTGTCATCCCACTATGCTATCCCCACAGGCGTGAAACTGCGCCAGGTTCAAGAGAGCTGGGTTTCAGTCCCCATGTTCATGAGCTCTGAGCCCACCTCTGGGTACTGCTTGTGAGTCACTTAACATGGAAAAAATGGTTGCTGACCTTTCCGTAACTTGTTCTTTGAGATGTGTTCCTCATGTCTGTTCCATGACACACCCTCCTACCCCTCTGTGGGAGTTGACTGGCAAGAAGGAACTGAGAGGGTGTGGGTCCTGTGGGTACCAGCGCATAAGCGGGTGGCACTAGAGGACGCTAGAGCCAGCCCAGTGAATACTACTAGTAGAAAAATCTGCGGCAACAGTGCATGCAGCACACACAGACACCTAATGTGGAATAGACATGAGCAACCCATCTCAAAGAACAACAGTTTGGGAAAGGTTAGTAATCATTTTATTTAAAGAAGTTACATATTTGTCTTGCAAATGTCAACTTTGGTTAGTGACTCTTTTTAATTAAAAAGGAGTAGGTTTATGTGGAATATACACAGCTTGTTCCTAAGAAATTTGAAGCACACTATGCAGGCCCTCTTGTACCCTTTTACTGAAGATCTGAGATCTCAGCATTGTTATGCTAGCACAACACATCAGTAGAAAAACACGGAATATATTAGATTGTTTCTACTTCATAGTACTGAAAGATTGTGTAAGTATGCAGTCGAGCATTGCTTTTAAGACTTTCACCAAGTACATGATACAGAACTATAGATCCCACATCAGTGTCATACATAATACCGGGTACCCTGGTCAGTATCAGAAATGATTGTGGAAAGCTTGAAAGAATTACTTCTTAGCAGGTGAACAGAGTTCTCCCCATTTAGCTGTTTTAAATTTTAATCTGTAAGTATATCAGCTTTATAGAAGAGATATTTACTGAGAAATCTGTGGTTAGAGACGAGACCTTGACATATGATAAAGTGCCATTTCCTGTTACTGTAAAAGCTTGGTTTGGCAAGTACTTGGTATGTGTACAATTTAACTTAATGTGTTATAGTCTTTCCATGGTATTTCACATCTCATACTAACAAAATGGCTGTTGGGTCAGATTCTCCAGTATGATCGAACCTCTACACCTCTCAGGCAGCAAGAAGAAGCCAGAGTCTGGATGTAACTGGCTGGCTGAGATTTTCCTCACCACTGGGGATCTCTCAGAAGGAATAAAGCCTGCAGACTCAGCTCTGACTCTCTGCTGGAGTATGTNGCTTCCCACAGCAAGTCCACCCAGGCGTGGTCCTGGGAAGCCAGAGGGTCCTACTCGCACCCCCACTTTGCAGTCAGACGTGACTCTTAGCCAGCCAGTAAAACAAAGGTTTATTAGATGACAGGAACAAGGTCTAAAACAGAGCTTGTAGGTACAGAGAATGGGACCCCATCATCCGGGCCCATTCTGGGGCCCAGCGAGCCAGACAGCCTCATGTGCCCCCACTTCCTGTCCCCAGCCTGCTCCAAACTGAAACCCCTTCTAGCCCCTCCTTTCTGGCCTTTGTCTCTTTCCCGGGCCAGGAGGTCACCTGATCTCTTTGTTCACCTTTAGTCATCCCCTTGCAGCGGGGGAAGGGCTCCGGCCATTTGTTGCCAGGAGACAGAGCGTCGGCTATTTATGCACGCTGGAGACTTAAGAAATGCATAGGGGAAACTGAGGCACCCACACCGCATTCAGAGGAAACATTAAGACCAGTCCCACTTCGTCCCACTTTGTCACACCTGACTGACCCCATCTTCTCTGCCTCCTACTTTGAAGAGGGCAGAGGAGAAATATTATGTGCAAACCAGTAGGTATGAGTATCTGTACTCTCACCATCCTCCAGGGTCTCTCGTGTATCGGCGGCTAACAAAAGGGACAGAGTGTCAGTCGAGTACCCCCAAACAGAAGGATGCAAAGCAACTTGTTCTGTTTGTGAGGCAAATTTATTTGACAGAGGTCTACAGCTACTTATCTCAAACCAGCAAACTTTACTGGGGAGATACAACTACCGTTTGTGGGACTCCTTGTCCAAATTGAAGGACTCCAGGCCCCAAGACATAAGGCAGGAATTCTCAGCCCTCTTAGTAGCAGGAAAAAATGTTGCCAATGCCTCTCTACAGGCAGCACTGGACTCAACAGACATGGTGGCCTCTCCTGTCGCCGTGAGATGATACTGTTAGCTGCAGTCCTTGGGATTCCCTCAGGAGGTCCAGCAGTCTATCCAGGACCTCCCTTTCGAAGACTCCTTGCTATTTTCAGAGCAGATGGACAGGAGACTACAAGGCCTTAAGGACTCAAGGATTACTCTGATGTCCCTGGGCCTCTATGCCCCGTTCACTTTGAGGAAGCACTTCAGGCCCCAACAGCTGCCACGCTTCTCCACTCTGCCTCCAAGCCAGGACCCCTATAAGAGAAACGGGAGAGGTTACAAGAGCCATCAACCGCTTCTGTCCACCTCAACCTCCCAGCCGTGGTCACATAGGTGCTACGGTAGGCCCAAGCAGGCCTTTTGAAGGTGCACCTGAGGGTATTATACTTGCTTCAAATCCTACCTCCCCTTTTATTTTTTCACCGACTATCCCACTTCAGCCTGGCATGGTCCTGCGTAACATTGGACCGCTGAATGCTAAATACTGTGGCGATCAATTATACCCTGCACTTTTCATCCACACCTCCCTCCCACCCCTGTCCCTCTTCAGGGACCCTTCTCACGAGTAACTCTTTGCTCAGCAGGTGCAGACTGCCCTATGGTTGGGGCTGTGGAGGAAGTACCTTGAAACTTGAGAAGGAAGGGGTTTTACTCTTGTTATTTCCTAATCTCAAAGGCCAAAGGGTGCCTTTGTCCCCGCCTGGACCTGTGTCACCTCAACAGATATCTCAAGAAACTGAGGTGCCACATGGTCTCCCTGTCCTCCCTGGATTCAGGTGACTGGTATGCCGCCCTCAATTTGAAGGATGCTTACTTTCACATTTCTATCTTTAATGGCTGCAGAAGATTTCTCACGTTTCTTGTAAACCAGACTCATTACCGATTCACTGATCTTCCCTTCGGCCTGTCTGCAGCCCCCAAGGTTTTCATGATGTGCATGGCGGTGATAGTTGCTTTCCTCTGAGGGCGAGGCATTCAGGTCTACCTGTACCTTGATGACTAGCTGATCAAGGGTTGTTCAGAGGCTCAAGTAAAAAACAGCATTAACCTGGTCCAAGCCACCTTTCAAGCAGTGGGCTTGTTGATAAATCAGCAAAAGTCAACTCTTACTCCAGTTCAGAGAATAATGTTTATCGGGGCAGAGCCATCCTTTCTTCTGGAGGCCCAGTTCCAGACTATGCTGGATTTGATATCCAAGGTCATGGTGTACTCAATCACGACAGCCCACGTTTGCCTCAAGCTACTGGGGCACATGATAACATGCACATAGGTGGTCCAGCACGCAAGGCTATGCCTCAAGCCCCTGCAGACATGGCTAGCTTCAGTTTACTCTCTGAACAGACACCACTTGGACTCTGTGCTTACTGTTCCAATCCTGGTTCTCACCTCCCTCAACTGGTGGAAGGACCCATGGTCGATGATGATGGGACTCCCCTTTGTTGCTCCCCTTCCTCACCCCCCCTCCCCAGCCATCAATGTCCCTAATCTCAGATGCATTGGACCTCGGTTGGGGAGCGCACCTCAACAGCCTCAGGACTCAAGGCCTGTGGTCCCAGGAAAAAAACACCCTGCATACAAACATCAGGGAGCTCAGAGTGGTCTGCTTGGCTTGCCAAGTGTTCCTTCCTCGGATGACAAGCAAGGTCGTGCAAGTTCTGATGGACAATACCACAACCATCTTCTACATCAATAAGCAGGGAGGTGCTCATTCCTCCTCCCTGTGTCAGGAGGCTGTTCGTCTATGGGACTTGTGCATGAAGCACTCCATCCACCTTGAGGCTTCATACCTTCTGGGAGCCCAGAATGCACTGGCGGATCACCTCAGCAGATTCTTCTCCTCTCACCAAGAGTGGTCCCTTTGTTACCCCTCTTTGCTTAATATAGGGGTGGAAGGGGTTGATCAGGTCTGAGGCCTACACCTTCACCCAGAGGTCACCAAGGTTATTTTTCAAAAGTGGGAGTCTCCCCAAGTGGACCTGTTTGCAGAACAGGAAATGCCATCAGTTTTGCTCAGTGAGAGGGCACAGCCTGGCCTTCCACTCCAATGCCTTCCTGCTTCCTTGGCCAGAACTCCTATTGTACGTGTTCCCCCCCGGTTCCTCTGGTTCACAAGGTCCTCCTGAAAATCAGACGCGCAAGGTAAGAGTTATTTGTAGAGCCCCGGCATGGCTGCACCAACACTGGTTCGGCATGCTGATAAATCTATCAGTATTAACTCCACTTCCACTCCTGCTCCATCCAGATTTGATCTCTCAAGACCACGGTCAGTTACTCCACCCAAATCTCAGCTCCCTTCACCTAATTGCATGGAAGTTATATGGCTGAACCCAGAGGAGCAACCTTGTTTGGAACATGTTTGACAGGTCTTGCTGGGTAGTAGGTGGCCCTAATGGATGACTTTACCTCACCAAAGGGAAGCATTTTTTGATATAGGCATCCCAACGAGACCTCTTACTGACTCAGTCTTCCCTTCAGTCTGTCATGGACTATTTGTGCTATCTTAAGCAACAAGGTCTGTCCCTTGTATCTATCAAGGTGCATGTAGCAACAATTTCAACTTTTCACTCACAGATAAACGGCAGGTCAGTGTTTTCTGACAAAATTACAGTCTGCTTTCTTAAAGTTGTGGAGAGATTTTATCCTCAGATCAGCGAGCCAATCATCACCTTCTCTCCCACACCATGGAAATGTGTTGAGGTTCACGGGTCCTCCCTTTGAGCCGTTGGCATCGTGCACTCTACTGCTTCTCTCTTGGAAGGTCACCTTCCTGGTAGCAATCACCTCAGCCAGAAGGGTCGCTGAAATCAAGGCCCTTACACCAGAGTCACCGTATCCAGTGTGCTTCAAGGACAAGGTCCAACCCCTACCAGGCCTTCCTACCAAAGGTGGTTTCGCAGTTCCATAGCAACCAGGCCATTTTCCTGTCAGTCCTCTTCCCGAAGCCTCACAAGAATTCAGAAGAGTGGTGACTTCACTCATTGGATGCAAGGTATGTCCTCGCCCTCTACATTGTGAGAACTAAACCCTTTTGCAGATCTACAGAACTCTTTGTGGCAGTAGTAAAAAGGATGTCAACTCAGAGAATCTCATCCTGAATAACATCCTGTATTCAGGCATGCTATGAGCAGGTGAATATCCCACCTTTAGCTATTGTGATGGATCACTGTACGAGAGCTCAGGCCTCTTCAGCAGTGTTCCTCGCCCAGCTTCTGATCCAAGACATCTGCAGGGCCGCAACCTGGTCGTCACTGCATAACCTGTCATCCCACTATGCTATCCCCACAGGCGTGAAACTGCGCCAGGTTCAAGAGAGCTGGGTTTCAGTCCCCATGTTCATGAGCTCTGAGCCCACCTCTGGGTACTGCTTGTGAGTCACTTAACATGGAAAAAATGGTTGCTGACCTTTCCGTAACTTGTTCTTTGAGATGTGTTCCTCATGTCTGTTCCATGACACACCCTCCTACCCCTCTGTGGGAGTTGACTGGCAAGAAGGAACTGAGAGGGTGTGGGTCCTGTGGGTACCAGCGCATAAGCGGGTGGCACTAGAGGACGCTAGAGCCAGCCCAGTGAATACTACTAGTAGAAAAATCTGCGGCAACAGTGCATGCAGCACACACAGACACCTAATGTGGAATAGACATGAGCAACCCATCTCAAAGAACAACAGTTTGGGAAAGGTTAGTAATCATTTTATTTAAAGAAGTTACATATTTGTCTTGCAAATGTCAACTTTGGTTAGTGACTCTTTTTAATTAAAAAGGAGTAGGTTTATGTGGAATATACACAGCTTGTTCCTAAGAAATTTGAAGCACACTATGCAGGCCCTCTTGTACCCTTTTACTGAAGATCTGAGATCTCAGCATTGTTATGCTAGCACAACACATCAGTAGAAAAACACGGAATTTATTAGATTGTTTCTACTTCATAGTACTGAAAGATTGTGTAAGTATGCAGTCGAGCATTGCTTTTAAGACTTTCACCAAGTACATGATACAGAACTATAGATCCCACATCAGTGTCATACATAATACCGGGTACCCTGGTCAGTATCAGAAATGATTGTGGAAAGCTTGAAAGAATTACTTCTTAGCAGGTGAACAGAGTTCTCCCCATTTAGCTGTTTTAAATTTTAATCTGTAAGTATATCAGCTTTATAGAAGAGATATTTACTGAGAAATCTGTGGTTAGAGACGAGACCTTGACATATGATAAAGTGCCATTTCCTGTTACTGTAAAAGCTTGGTTTGGCAAGTACTTGGTATGTGTACAATTTAACTTAATGTGTTATAGTCTTTCCATGGTATTTCACATCTCATACTAACAAAATGGCTGTTGGGTCAGATTCTCCAGTATGATCGAACCTCTACACCTCTCAGGCAGCAAGAAGAAGCCAGAGTCTGGATGTAACTGGCTGGCTGAGATTTTCCTCACCACTGGGGATCTCTCAGAAGGAATAAAGCCTGCAGACTCAGCTCTGACTCTCTGCTGGAGTATGTATGGATGTTGATGCTCAGTTGTCATATGGTCCGTGAAGGCTGACCATAGCTCCATCGAGCTTGGTAGTGTGTTTCCCAACAGTGCCCTGTATCTTCAAAGAAGGTGAATTTTCCTCAATCTATTGGGCCCACTTTGTAGGACTAGGTGGAACTTTCCTGACCCTTATTGATTTATGCCTACAGTAATGTTCTGTAAGGTCAAGATTTTGAAAAATGGTTAATAATGATTTTGGGGTGCCTGACTTGAGATTCTGTAAAGGGGCCTGACTTTCAAAAAGTGCTGAGCACCCTCCCTTAAAGATGTGTCAAACTGGCCATCCAAAATCAGAGACACTGAAATCACTAGTCACTTCCTAAAATCTTGCCCTAAATTGTTAATTCAGCTAGTGAAATTGTAAATGTTTTGCCTATTCATTTAAAACATTAAATATTTTTAGCACCCAATCTTGCAAAGGTCAACATGTGCCTAACTTTACTTGGACAAATGGGACTACTCACGGTAAGTAAAGCTAAATGGGTGTAAATCTTTGCAGGATCAGGGCTGTATTTTGCTTAACCACCTGAATATTATTTGAATTGCACAGGTTGATTGTAGCATGTATTTTGATGATGAAACCTATTTAATCTTTCTTAAACTTGCTGCCTTGAATGTCACGTCTCCTCTTATTCTCTCTTTATGTAAGAACATATCTTCTCTTCCCTCCCTCGTAATACTTTAATCCAGGAGTTCTGAAACTGGGGGGTCAGGACCTCTCAGGGGGTTGAGAGGTTATTACATGGGGGTTGTGAGCTGTCAGCCTCCTCCCCAAACCCCGCTTTGCCTCCAGCATGTATAATGGTATTAAATATTTTTAAAAGTGTTTTTAATTTATGAGGGGGTCACATTCAGAGGCTTGCTATGTGAAAGGGGTCACCAGTTCAAAAGTTTGAGAACCACGGCTCTAATCTTTCCTGTTAGCCTTCACTAAAGCTTTCTTATTTTGATTGACCAGTTTGAGAGACGGTGACCACTGTAGCAACTGTAGGAAGTATGCGAAGGCATGAATTCTATAATGCAATTATAATTGTTTCTCCATAAATAGCCTTTGTTATCTTAGCGTAACAGTCATATTTCTGTCTGCTAAAAACATGCTACATCAGCCTGAAGAAACTCTCATGGGATCAGTGGCTAATAGGAAGAGAGGTGTAGTAACTCACCTCCTGGCACTTGTGCCAGCTGCAGCAGGAATGCAGCAGAACACAATGCTGTCCTGGGGAGAGAAATGACCAATGAGAAGGGAGCTCGAGCTGGGGCCACGGGCTTGGAATCTACCTGAAGAGGCAGTTGGAAAAAGCTGTTAGAGGAGGTGAAGAACTGAGATGCTGAGCTAGCGGATGAACCAGAGCCTGGGTAGGAGGTGAGGGGATACAATGAAAGAAGAAGAAGAGGATACAAGTAGAGAACTGGGAAGTGAGAAGGAGGAAAGAAGGTAAACAGAAAAGATTTCAGGTCAAGATAAGCCAAAAAAAAAAAGACCTGGATCCATGAGCAGACACTGTTAGAGAAGAAGAGGGAAATAAAATCTTAAGACTTACCAGGGTGTGAGCCTCAAAGGAAAAAACTGAAAGGAAATAGAATTGGTGAAAAAGGTAATTGATCAAAAAGTTGGGTTAGATGCAAACATCCTGGAAGCAATAATGAGAACCTCCCCTCCCTCGCAAAGTACCTAAAGTATATGAACAGAGAGAATTACTGAACATCTGTTGATAGAATACAGTTCAAAGGTGACTAATGGACAAGTGAGAACCCAATAGGTGAAGAAACCTCATTTGTGGATAAATTCAGTGAAAAGAGGTACAGCCACAGGAACACTGTATCTAAGGAGCTCTTCAAGCTGAATAGAAGCAAAGAACAGGATAGCAAGAGTGGAATCATAGATTATTAGGATTGGAAGGGACCTCAGAAGATCATCTAGTCCAACCCCCTGCTCAAAGCAGGACCAACCCCCAATTAAATCCCCAAATGGCCTTGTCATGGTACAATTCACCATTCTGAACCTTGGCGTCCAAAAGATGGGATACCAGCATGAATTCCTCTAAGCTCAATTACCATCTTAGAACCTGTAGCGCTGCCACCAACCAGGAATTACAGTGCCTGGTACACTCTGATCCCCCCCAAAACCTGCCGGGGACCCCCAAGCCCCAGACCGTCTGCATCTCAACACAAGGAAAGTAAACCCTTTCCCCCACCGTTGTCTCTCCCAGGCTTCCCCTCCCTGGGTTACCCTAGAAGATCACTGTGATTCAAACTCCTTGAATCTTTAAACAGAGAGGAAAATTCACCTTCCCCCTCCTTCTCTTTCCCTCTCCCAGACTCTTCCTGAGAGAGAAAGTAATCCTGACACAGAGAGAAATTAGCCTTTCTCTCCCCCTTCCCTCCTTTCTCCCCACCAATTCCTTGGTGGATCCAGACCCCGTCCCCTGGGGTCTCACACCAAAATAATAAAAAAAAAACAATCGGTTCTAACAAGAAACTTTCAATAAAGAGAGAAAAACATTAAAAATTAGCTTTGTAAATGTAAATGGAATAGGTACACTTTTTTAGCTTATAGGCACTGGAAATACCCTCCAGCCCAAATAATCAAAGTAAAATTAAAATCCTTTAGCAAAAAACAAATTTAAACTCCCTTTCATGCTCAAATACACAATTAAACTCCTTGCAGCCAAAATGCACATTGCAAATAAAGAAAACAAACATATAGCTAACTCGCTTTATTCTACTAGTATCACTTTTGAACTTATACAACCCTGTATCAGGGAGATTGAAAGAAACCTGGTTGCACGTTTGGTCCCCTCTGACCCCAGAGTGAACAACAACGCAAAAAACTACAGCACACACAGAAACTTCCCTCCCTCAAGATTTGAAAGTATCCTGTCCCCTGATTGGTTCTCTGGTCAGGTGACAGCCAGGCCTACTGAACTTGTTAACCCTTTATAGTAAAAGAGATATAAAGTACTTCTGTGCTATTAACTTTTCTTATGTTTATGACAGGCCTCCTCAAGGATTGAGCTCACAACCTTGGGTTTAGCAGGCTAATGCTCAAACCACTGTGTTATCCCTCCCCCAGTTGAACTGAACAGCAAAGGAGTTGGACTTAACAGCGAAGGAGAGGAAAAGTTGGTTGTTTGAAGTGACATAGTGTATTGTAGAGTAATCTCTTTTGTTCTAGTTAATAACAATGCATTTGGTACTAAGTGCTCACCATGTAAAAGCTCATAAAGATTAATGAGTTGGGAATCTATAGTTTATTACTATAAATAGTAAGCCTTTTGGTAATGTTCTATATTATTTGTGCCTCTGGTACAATTTTGGGGTTTTACTGTATAAAGTTCTGAAAATTTAAAATGATCCCTTCGTCTTGGTTTGCCCCTTCACACAGTTAGTCTAGACTAGACTAGACTAGCCAGGTCACCACAAATTGACACACAACCCTACAACCCCTAGTCCTCCCATCAAAGAAATAGTAACATTTTAAAAAAGAAGAAACTGTAAGATGTGTACATTACTAACAAAAGCAACAATAAGGCCTTATCAATGTAATCCTCATCTTTTCATTCCCCGTAACAGCTCTTTGCTTTTCATGGTTAAGCCTTAATATAGAATTTGAGCTCTTTAGGGTGGACATTATGTCTTCTGTTTCTCAAGTGTCATGCACATTTGTGGTACTAGGTTTTACTATACAGTATTTGTCCTTTTGAACTTTGCTTTATAAAATATTGCAACCTCCCCAGAGGAGAGACTGAATAAACTCTGACCTTTATGCTTGGACTTAACACCTATTCAAAGCAAAAGAAATTGTCCATACTGTCTAAGCTGGATGTTTTTTTGTACCATTCCTTTTAGCAACTGCGATTGTAGAAGATCATAGAATACTCCGGAGACTAAACTCTTCAAAGTTTCTTCAAGAACCATCATCGGAGGTGACACGACTTTTCACTGTAATGGACTTCACTTCTTACATAATGAAGCAAATTCTGTTGGAGGGCACTCCTACACAACAAAACATAAAACTCCCTTTACCATCAGCCGTTTCCTGATAGGTGCATTTGCAATAACGAACAAAAGTTAGAATCCATAAAAATTCCCAGGCTTGACATTGGATTGTCCCTTAAGTAAATCCTCTGCTGCAAGTGCAGGAAACAGTCCATAGTATGCAATTATGTACTAAGTACTCAACAATCCTGTGTAGCACTTCTCCCAAAGGACACTGTTCACCAAGTATATGAACCGACGCCATTAGAATTAAGTTGGAACAGCTAGTTCTTTTCCTTACTCAGACGGCTTTTCTTACTTGTTTGGCCTGTTGTTTCCATAGAAATGCATTGCCTATTATTTAACTTTAATTCATGGAAAATCATCCTGAATGGCTGAAAACTAATTAAGTTTCTACTTGTTATCCCCACAGCCGTCAACAGTATTATGAGGCTTGAGACAGGATCAGCCGCTGAGGTCATATAGGCAATCAACTGTAGCGTGTATTCAGGGAAAACTATTACAGTGATGTGGAGCTGGGTCAGGTATTTTAACATTCAAACTAAAATTTCATTAATGAGATCTACTTCGCCTCTCCACATCCCCCAAATTTCTAACCTTTTCTCTCCTTTTAAAGTGTTGATTTTTATTAGCACTGTTTAACCACCTATACCCCTGCATAAACTTATAAGCGTTGTCATGTATTATCTGTCTATGGCCTGAGCGCATCACAATCTTTGATGTATTTATTCTCACAACACCCCTGTGATGTACAGTAGTATTGTTATCCCCAATGTATAAATGGCAGAGTGAGGCACAGAGAGGCTAAGGCCCAGGTTGTCAAAGGTATTTCAGCTCCTAACTTCCGTTGGTTTCAGTAGAAGTTAGGAGCCCAAGGACATTTTGAGATCCTGAGCCTTAAAGTGACTTGTCCAGACACACAGAAAATCAGTGATGGAGCAGGGAATTGAATTCTAGTCCCAGGCCAGCACCCTAACTATTGGACCATTCTTATTATTGCAACAATACAGTTGCTCTAAACATCGGGTTTCTGTGGTTCCCCTTGCCCCAATAATTCTTTTAATAACATAGCGTGGCAATACTGGTCCATCTAGTCCAGTATCCTGTCTTCCTACAGTGGAAAATGCCAGGTGCCCCAGAGGGAATACACAGAACAGGTAATCATCAAGTGATCCATTCTCTGTTGCCCAGTCCCAGCTTCTGGCAAACAGAGGTTAGGGATACCATTAATACCCATCCTGGCTAATAGCCATTGATGGACCTATCCTCCATGAACTTATCTAGTTCTTTTTTGAACCCTGTTATAGTCTTGGCCTTCACAACATCCTCTGGCAGAGAGTTCCACAGGTTGATTGTGTGTTGTGTGAAAAAATACTTCCTTTTTTTGTTTTAAACCTGCTGCCTATTTGGTGACCCCCTAGTTCTTGTGTTATGAGAAGGTGTAAATAACACTTCCTTATTTACTTACTTCACACCAGTGATGATTTT
>NC_133769.1:360684243-360695714 GCF_003597395.2 Chelonoidis abingdonii
TGTTAACATGTCTGGGGATGGAGTGGAAATCCTCCAGGAACATCTCTATGAAGCTCTCCTGGAGGTACTCCAAAAGCCTTTCCAGAAGGTTTCTGGGCAGTGCAGCCTTATTCTGTCCTCCGTGGTAGGACATTTGACCACGCCATGCATGTAGCAAGTAATCTGGTATCATTGCATGACAAAGTCTGGCAGCGTATGGTCCCGGTGATTGCTGGCATTCAAGCAACCATCCGTTCTTTATCTCGCTGTGTTATCCTCAGGAGAGTGATATCGTTCATGGTAACCTGGTTGAAATGTGGAAATTTAATTAAGGGGACAGAGGTAGCCTTTCCTACTGGGCTGTTTGCCTGTGGCTGAAAAGAAATCCTTCCCTGCAGTTAGCCAAGCGGGGGAGAGGCAGGGGTTGGCGCTGAGCTTTTCGACTTTGGCTAGCAGGGATCTTCCCTGATACCAGCCACGCGGTGGGGGGAGGGGTAAAGTGATCATTGCAGAGAATTGGATAGGGTGGGGGGTTAGTTTGGTTTCTGCTGCTTTACATTAAGAGGAAAGCTGCAGCACTCAATGGGCTTTGCTTGGTATGTGGGAAAGGAGGGTGCTAGTTTTATGAAGGCTGCAGAAGCTGAAAGACAATGGCTTACCATGGCTGCATGCAAGCCGAATACTGTTGCCCGGACCTGCGTCCGTGATCTCTAACACCAAAGCCACAGGCACTCAATATTAAGATGCAAAATGTGACCTTGTACTGAAATGACATGTGCTATGTAATGCGAATAGTGTTGTTCACCGAGAAAGAGCATAAGCATTGTTCTGTAAAATGTATCTTTTTAAATACTTCTCTCCCTTTTTTCCCCTCGCTCCCGCAGCTGCAAATTTTTCAAGCCTCCCTCTTCTGTCTCGAAGGCTATCTCAAATAAGGCAGCGGAAAAAAAGGACGAGAGACGAAATGTTCTCTGAAATCATGGAATTGACCCACAATGAAAGAGTTCATCTGAATGAGTGGAAGGACGCAGTATCAAAGTACAGGAAAGATGCCAGTGAACATGAGGACAGGAGGGACGAACGTGAAGAGAGGAGGGACGCTCGAGATGAGAGGTGTCGGCAGGAAGATCAGAGGTGTCAGCAGTAAGATCAGAGGAGGCATGATGCAAGGCTGGGGCTGTTGCGTGATCAAACTGACATGCTCCGGCATCTGGTGGAGCTTCAGGAACAGCAGCAGGGTCACAGAGTGCCGCTGCAGCCCCTGTGTAACCACCCTCCCACCTCTCCAAGTTCCATAGCCTCCTCATCCACACGTGTAAGAACACAGGGGGGAGGGGAGGCTCCGTGCACCCTCCCACTCCACCGCAGTGGACAGCCCAAGCAAAAGGCTGTCATTATTTTGAACTTCTGAAGTGGCCTTCTCCTTCCCTTCTATCCTCCTCCCAAACACCAGCCGGGCTACCTTGTCAGTTCTCTCCCACTTTTTATAATCAGTTAATAAAGAATACATGATTTTTAAACAATAGTGGCTTTATTTCCTTAGAAAGCAAGCTGTGTTTGAAGGGGGAGGGTGGGTTGCTTACAGGGAATGAGTCAATCAAGGGAGCAGGTTTTCATCAAGGAGAAGCAAACAAAACTTTCACGCTGTAGCCTGGCCAGTCATGAAACTGCTTTTCAAAGCTTCTCTGATGCGCAGTGCTTCCTGATGTGCTCTTCTAATCACCCTGGTGTCTGGCTGCGCGTAATCAGTGGCCAGGTGATTTGTCTCAGCCTTCCACCCCGCCATAAAGGTCTCCCCCTTACTCTCACAAAGATTGTGGAGCACACAGCAAGCAGCAATAACAATGGGTATATTGGTTTGACTGAGGTCTGAGCGAGTCAGTAACATGCACCAGTGTCCCTTTAAATGTCCAAATGCACATTCTACCACCATTCTGCACTTAGCCTGTAGTTTGAACAGCTACTACGTCCAGGCTGCCTTCTGTATGGCTCATGAGCCATGGCATTAAGGGTAGGCTGGGTTCCCCCAGGATAACTATAGGCATTTCAACATCCCCCAACTGTTATTTTCTGGTCTGGGAAAGTAAATTCCTTGCTGCAGCCGTTTAAACAAGTAGTGTTCCTGAAGACGCAAGCTCATGAACTCCTTCCCAGCCATCCCATGTTGATTGTGGTGAAACGTCCCTTGTGATCCACCAGTGCTTGCAGCACCATTGAAAAGTACCCTTGGGGTTTATGTACTGGTTGCCCTGGTATTCCAGTGCCAAGATAGGGATATGGGTTCCATCTATCGCCCCACCACAGTTAGGGAATCCATTGCAGCAAAGCCATCCACTATGACCTGCACATTTTCCCAGAGTCACAACCTTTCATAGCAGCGCTCAGTGATTGTTTTGGCTACTTGGGATCACAGCAGCCCCACAGTAGATTGCCACTCCAAAATTGATTCCCGACTTACGGTAGCTGTCTGGCGTTTTGCAAGTTTCCAGAGGGCTATCGCCACAGTCTCTTGTGAACTGTGAGGGCTGCTCTCATCTTGGTATTCTGGCGCTTCCAGGCTCAGGGCGGAAAGGAAAGTCACAAAGTTCCATGAAAATGCCCTTACGCATGCGAAAGTTTCGCAGCCACAGGGAATCGTCCCACACCTGAAAAAAAAAAAAAAAGGGCAGGGGAAAGCAAGTCACAAAGTTCCATGAAAGTGCCCTTACACATGCGAAAGTTTCGCAGCCACTGGGAATCATCCCACACTTGCAACAGTATGCGGTCCCACCAGTCTGTGCTTGTTTCCCGGGCCCAAAATCAGCATTTCACAGCTAGAACCTGCCCCATTAATAGCATGATCTCCAAAGTGCCGGGGCCCGCAGTTTGAGAGAATTCTGTGTCCATGTCCTCATCACTCTCGTCGCCGCGCTGCCGTAGCCGCCTCCTCCTACCTGGTTTTTCAGGTCCTGGTTCAGCATAGACTCCATGAGAATGCACGAGGTGTTTACAATGTTCATGACTGCTGTCTTGAGCTGAGCGGGCTCCATGCTTGCTGTGGTATGGCGTCTGCACAGTTCACCCAAGAAAAAAGGCACAAAACGGTTGTCTGCCATTGCTTTCACGGAGGGAGGGGTGAGGCTGTACCCAGAACCACCTGTGACAATGTTTTTTGCCCCATCAGGCATTGGGATCTCAACCCAGAATTCCAATGGGTGGGGGAGAAGCGGGAATATGGGATAGATCTACCCACAGTGCAATGCTCTGGAAGTCGATGCTAGCCTCAGTGCATGGACACACACCACCGAATTAATGTGCTTAGTGTGGCCATGTGCACTCAACTTTATACAATCAGTTGCCCAAAATCGAATTCTGTAAAATCGGAATAATCTCGTAGTGTAGACATACCCTTGGCATTTATCAACATTGAATTTCATCTGCCAATTTGTTGCCCAGTCATTCAGTTTTGTAGCTCTTGGCAGTCTGCCTGGGATTTAATTATCTTGAGTAGTTTTGTATCATCTGCAAATTTTGCCACCTCACTGTTTACCCCTTTTTCCGGATTGTTTGTGAATATGTTGAATAGGATTGGTCCCAGTACACACCCCGGGGGACGCCACTATTTACCTCTCTTCATTCTGAAAACTGACCATTTATTCTTACCCTTTGTTTCCTATCTTTTAACCAGTTACCAATCCATGAGAGAACCTTCCCTCTTATCCCATGACAGCTTACTTTGCTTAAGAGCCTTTGTTGAGGGACCTTGTTAAAGGCTTTCTGAAAATTTAAGTATACTATATCCACTGGATTCCCCCTCAAAGAATTCTAATAGATTGGTGAGGCATGATTTCCCTTTACAAAAACCATGTTGACTCGTCCCCAACAAGATATGTTAATCTATGTGTCTGACAATTTTGTTCTTTGCTATAGTTTCAACCAGTTTGCCCGGTACTGAAGTCAAGCTTACTGGCCTGTAATTGCCGGGATCACCTCTAGAGCTCTTTTTAAAAATTGGCATTACATTAGCTATCCTCCAGTTACTTGGTACAGAAGCTGATTTAAATGTTATGTTACAGACTACAGTTAGTGGTTCTGCAGTTTCACATTTATGTTCCTTCAGAACTCTTGGGTGAATGCCATCTGCTCCTGGGGACTTATTACTGTTTAGTTTATCAATTTGTTCCAAAACCATCTCTAAATGACACTTCAATCTGGGACAGTTCCTCAGATTTGTCACCTAAAAAGAATGTCTCAGGTTTGGGAATCTCCCTCACATCTTCAGCTGTGAAGACCAATGCAACAAATTCATTTAGTTTCTCTGCAATGGCCTTATCATCCTTGAATGCTCCTTGAGCATCTCAATTGTCCAATGACCTCACTGGTTGTTTAGCAGGTGTTGCACTTAAATAACATTATGCTATTACTTTTTGAATCTTTGACTAGCTGTTCTTATTCAAATTCTTTTTTGGTCTTCCTAATTATATTTTTACACTTCATTTGCCAGAGTTTAAACGCCTCCTTTCTATTTTCCTCACTAGGATTTAACTTCTACTTTTTAAAGGATGTCTTTTTGCCTCTCATTGCTTCTTTTACTTTGTTGCTTAGCCACAGTGGCTCTTATTTGGTTCTCTTACTATGTTTTTTAATTTGGAGTATACATTGAAGTTGAGCCTCTATTATGATGTCTTTAAAAAGTTTCCATACAGCTTCCAGGGATTTTACTTTTGGTGCTGTACCATGTAATTTCTGTTTAACTAACCTCATTTTTGTGCAGTTCCCTTTTCCTGAAATGAAATGCTATAGTGTTGGACCTCTGTGGTGGGTTCCCTGCCACAGGGATGTTAAATTTAATTATATTATTGTCACTATTACCAAGCGGTCCAGCTATATTCACCTCTTGGACCTGATCCTATGCTCCACTTAGGACTAAATCAAGAATTGCCTTTCCTCTTGTGGGTTCCCAGACTAGCTGCTCCAAGAAGCAGTCATACACTTTATCTCTGCATTCCATCCTGAGGTGACATGTATCCAGTCAATATGGGGATAGC
The DNA here is from genome assembly GCF_003597395.2 of Chelonoidis abingdonii. Taxonomy (NCBI): domain Eukaryota; kingdom Metazoa; phylum Chordata; order Testudines; family Testudinidae; genus Chelonoidis; species Chelonoidis abingdonii. The sequence continues at coordinate 360,689,250 of NC_133769.1, forward strand.
TGAAATTCCCATTATTGATGTTTTATTTTTTTTTTTAATTTTAATAGCATCCCTAATCTGCCTGAGCATTTCACACTCACTATCACCATCCTGGTCAGGTGGTTGGTAATATATTCCTACTGCTATATTCTTATTATTCCAGCATAGAATTACTATCCATGGTATAGTTTGGTTCATTTAAGATTTTTACTTCATTTGATTCTACGCTTTCTTTCACATATAGTACCACTCCCCCACCAGCATGACCTGTTCTCTCCTTCCGATATATTTTGTACCCAGGTATTACTGTGTCCCATTGATTATCCTCATTCCACAAAGTTTCTGTGATGCCTATTATATCAATATCCTCAGTTAATACGAGGCAATCTTAATTCACCTATCTTATTATTTAGACTTCTAGCATTGGTATATAAGCGCTTTAAAAACTTGTCACTCTTTAGCTGTCTGCCATTACATCACTCTTTAGCTGTCTGCCATTACATGATGTAATCGAACGAGACTTTTTTTCATTTGACTGTTTCTCATCATATCCTACCGGTATTTTATCATCTTCCATCCTCTCCTCCTTATTAGGACATAGGAAAACTCCATTTATAGATCCTTCCTTAAGGGATCTCCGTACCACGTACTCCTCCGCACCTGTCGACTTTCCACCAGCCCTTAGTTTAAAAACTGCTCTACGCCTTTTTAATTTTAAGCACCAGCAATCTGGTTCCATTTTGGTTTAGGTGGAGTCCATCCTTCCAGGATAGTCTCCCCCTTTCCCAAAAGTTTCCCCAATTCCTAATAAATCTAAACTACTCCTCCTTACTCCATCATCTCATCCACTCATTGAGACCCTGCAGTTCTGCCTAACTGGCCTTGCATGTGGAACTGGAAGCATTTCAGAGATTGCTACCATAGAAGTCCTGAACTTCAATCTCTTACCCAGCGGCCTAAATATGGTCTCCAGGACCTCTCTCCTATCCTTCCCTATGTCAATGGTAGCTACATGTAGCACAACCACCGGCTCCTCCCCAGCAGCAGCACTACACAGAAGTCTATCTAGATGTCTCAAGAGATCTGCAATCTTTGCACCAGGCAGGCAAGTCACCATGTAATTCTCTTAGTCATTGCAAACCCAACTATCTATGTTTCTAATGATCAAATTGCCCATTACTAATATTTGTCTCTTCCTAGTAACTGGAGTTCCCTCTCCTGGAGAGGTACTCTCAGTGCGAGAGGATACCACATCATCATCTGGAAGGAAGGTCCTAATTATGGGATCGTTTCCCTCTGTTCCAGTTGGATGTTCTCCTTCCCTGAGACTTTCATCCTCCTCAATAGCACAGAGGCTGTCAGACTGAGGGTGGGACCGTTCTACTGTGTCCCGGAAAGTCTCATCTATGTACCTTTCTGTCTCCCTTAGCTCCTTCAGTTCAGCCACTCTGGTTGGTCTCCAAAGCCCATACATGGTCTCAGAGGGCCAGGAGCTCATTGCACCGAATGCCCACGTACACCACCTGCCCATAGGGCAGGTAATCATGCATGCTGCATTAGGTGCAATAAACTGGGTAGCCCCCATTCTGTTGCTGGACTTCTGCCTGCATTATCTTTTTACTCCTGCAGCTCGTTCCTTTGTTGATGTTTTGTTTTTCTCAGGATGTGGTTTTTGGCTTTAAGTTCAAAGAAGTTTAAGGAACGTTAAGTGTATGTAACACCTCCCCTCCTCCTGGAGAACTCCCTTGCAAAACTTCCCTGTTAGCCGTTCCTGTTGGCTAGCTTCTCTGGGCACTTAGGAGCAGGCTTTTTAAGGCCCTGGTCTTCCTTGGTAGCCCCACCCACTGATTAAGGGTTGATGAATGCTAAGGGCTTAGGGATTAAAGCCTCGTTAAGAAGCTTTCAGCCTTGCCTAGCAGGCCGCTAGGCTCAGCACCCACACAATCCCCCAAACAAACAGACCACGCTGTATATTTCAGTGCAGCAGCAAGCACACCATGCTTTAATATCTGGAATGCAGACTGATGCCATGAAAAGATGGTCTGCTCTTCCTATGATGATAGTAATAATTTACATTCAAGAGATTCACATGCCTAAAGCTGCATAGCTGCGCGATCACATTCCGTAACCCTTGTTCTTTTTCTTCCATTCTCTCTCCTGTTGTGTCTCTTTGCTTTTTACTGTCACTCATTGTGTCATATTGGGAAGCTGTTTCCGCCAGCAGCCTGGCTTCCTATTTGTTATGTAAAGTTTGGCCCTCTTCTGGGTGCTGTAGAAGTAATATAATACTTGTTTAAATTAGTTGTGTATGGCTTGCTGTTTTATATTAGAGAGCCCAACAATCAGACATATTGTATGCTTGCCACATATGCGAGAGTCTGTTCCATCAGCTCCCATGGCTCCTGATGCATCAATATCTAATGTTCAGAGCCTCTTCTCAAGCTGAAACAAGTCAAACAATACATGACATTACCTGGGTATTCCCTAGTGATCTAAATTGGTTCAGGGCAGATTTGCTTGGCACTTTCTGTAATAGTTGGCATCACTGTTATCCCTTGGATTTAGTTTAATCTTGGCCAGTCCCCTTTCACTAATGTTGATCTTACAAACATTTTGAATAGTGTATTTTTGTCCTTGGAACGCTCTTGAAAGGAACTGATTTGCTGGGTTGTACTTCCTCTGACTCCTGTTTCTAGCCTAGCAACTTAAACACTTCTATGAGCATGTCATGAATTATCTGATATTGTCTAGTCTGGTTATAGAATACTAGCTTAGATGGTGTGATCTGATATGGTAATTTCAGAGTTCACCAGAATGCTACTGGGTTCTCTTCAGTGTGGCCTAATCAGCCACCCTGCACCTTGTTTTTTCTGTTCTTCAGTCATCTGCCTATACAGAATTCCCTCCTCTTGCAATTATCAGTTCACTAATTATTCTAGTTTTAACATTCACAACCTTTTTCCTCTGCCATCCTAAGACTGAGTAAGATACACGAGTACAGTGGTTCTCAGCCTTTTTCCATTTGCAGATCCTTAGAATATTTTGAATGGAGGTGCAGCTCCTTTTGGAAATTTCACATAGAGATATGGACCCCTTTGGAAATCTGTTGTCTATATATATAGTTGAATTCTGTTCAGTCAGTTTTCAGTCTGTCTTTCACAGACCCCATAGACATAGTCCATGGATCCCGGGGGGTTTGCAGACCACAAGTTGTGAACCACTGCACTAGTACATTCATAGATTTGCTTGCTTAGTCTGCTTGGTCATGCCCACTAAATCACGAAAGACAATTTGATTTATTCATATGTCATCAGCAACCAGCTTCTGCTTTCCTTGAGCATGTCCCAAAGTTTCCAGCTACAAGACATTGTGAAGTCACCAGCAGGGACTGAAAGCAGGAAGTGGATTGTGTTGAAGAGGCAGTGAGAAATCTCTAAAGAACATAAGAATGGCCCTACTTGTTCAGACAATAACAGGGTTCAAAAAAAAAACTAAATAAATTCATGGAGAACAGGTCCATCAATGGCTATTAGCCAGAATGGGCAGGGATGGTGTCCCTATTCTCTGTTTGCCAAAAGCTGAGAATGGGCAACAGGGAATGGATCACTTGATGATTATCTGTTCTGGTCATTCCCTCTGGGGCACCTGGCATTGGCCACTGTCGGAAGATAGGATACTGGGCTAGATGGACCTTTGGTCTGACCCAGTATGGCCGTTCTTATGTTCTAATTTAAATTGGTAACATTTAATTTAGGATATTAAATCTTGACCACTAAATCAGAAACCCGTCCTCCTATGTTTATCCAGTTACAACCATTAATACAGTCACTTCATAATTTTCAACAAATCAGTGTTTCCTGCAGGATCATGACATTTTCCCTGAGCTAAGCATAACTCCACTAGCATTTTAATGTACAGACATTCTTAAAACCAAACTGGTAATATCTTATTACATATAAGGATTGCCCTAGCTTAGATAAAAATGTGTCTTGGATTTTTCTAGCTATGCTCCGAGTTCTTACACAGTAGATACACTTAATATGCCAGTGTGTCAAGGAACTGTAAGGAAACTAGCATTAAAAAGCAGCTTACTTCATTTTTTAAAAATATCTGATTATAATGTAAGTAATGATATAATAACAGCGAGTAGCCACTCGTAGGGCTTTCTGGCAGGGAACATGGGAATTGTTTGGCTGCTCAAATCTAACAAAATCCAGCCTGTCTTCTAAACATGCAAAAGCAGATTTAATCTTCCTTCAGCTATTTTTTATCTTATTAAAGTGTTGTTTGTGTGTAATGAATAAGTCTGTTGGGCTCAGAATTTTTATTTGCTTGACACAATATTTACAACAATGTGTGTTGCTCAGGTGGAGGGAAATGTTTAGTGTTTCTTTTAACTCTGGGAGAGAGAGTTTTGTGGTGAAGCAGGGAAGGATCAGCATGGGCTTTTTTTCTTTTCTTTTCTTTTCTTTGCTTTTCTGAAGAGGCTGCATCAGTTCCATAGAAATGAACGTGACAGCAGCATTCCTTTCACCAGTAATGTAATGCAGGTGAATAATTCTGTTTCCAGCTCAGGTGAAGCCTTCTCTTGCAAGATCTTGAAATACATTTGAGGAATACTTTCTGATTATCTGTGTGTGCAAATTTCCTGGGATTTCTGAGCTCAATTCTGTAAAGGACTCTCCAGATGCTATAGTTGAACCCTGAGGAACTGTAACTGTAAGGTTATCCTATATTTAAGATTCTGAATAGAATGCAACACAGGCAGACCTAATTAAGGAATTTCAACCTTCTATAAACTCATCAGTAATTTATTTTCCAAGCTTCCATCGAACAATTGTTGAAAAGCAGCTCAGTATAGTTGTGCATAATATGTATATTTGATGTTACTCTGTTGGATTACTTCATTATCATTTACTAATTCACTTCACTTATGTCATTTGGCTCATATTTAGCTGATTACATGTCTGAATATGTAGATTAATGTGATGTTGGTCAGCTATTTAAATGAAAGCCTCAGTGTGTTAGAAAAGAAAATCTAATGACCAAGAAGAGTAAATCACTAATTGTCTTTGAAGGTCTTGCCCTTATTTTGCAGCAGTGCCCAAAATGTGCCAGACACGATACAGTACAAACATATGGCAACAGAAAGGCAAAGGGACCAGTATTACGCTAGTCACATGTCTTTTTAGTTCCCATTTGGTTTTTGATGAATTTTCTTGTGGTTTTGTTGCTTTTATGTATAAACTATCTCCAATTATGTATGAGATAATGCCCCTGAACCTAATCATAGCTAACATGTGTGAGCTATCCTGTGGTAAAAACACAGAGAAGACAAAGCATTTTAGTTTCGTGAGGTAAACTTGCCAAGAGAAACTCCAGGTGGGGGAATAGGACTGACCATGGTGAGTTTACCTCATGGTAAAACGAAAGTGCCTTGTCTTCACTTACCCTGAGGTAAAAAACTGCTTTTTTAGCAGTGAAGACAAGCCCTTTGTGGGATGTGTCTCTCTGCAGAGATTAGTTCTCACTACCTGGGCCAGCAGAAGGTTGTGAAGTGATTCATGTTGTTCTCAAGCTATCCCCATCCCTGTCCAGCACTTGGGGCAACTCTCACAAGCTTCAAAGGGAACAGCAATTCTTCCCTGACAAATGAGAGAATTGGTCTGAAATCAACAAGATGAAATTCAATAAAGTGTAAGCTACACTTAGGAAGGAAAAATCAAATGCACAACTACAAAATGGGGAATAATTGGCTAGGCAATAGTACTGCTGAAAAGGATCTCAGGGTTCTTCTTTGAGTGCTTGCTCATATCCATTCCAGTTAGGTGTGTGCGCGCCGCGTGCACGTTCGTCGGAAGATTTTTACCCTAGCAACACTCGTGGCTCGGCAGGGCGCACCCCATGGAGTGGTGCCGCTATGGGTGCCGGAGATATACCCTTGTCGAACCAGCCGCGCCTTCAGTTCCTTCTTCACGCACGTTCCGGTGCGGTCGTTGGAACAGTGGAGCGCAACTTAGCTGACGCTATTCATGCTGTTCCGCTAGCTACGTGCGTAGTTCTTGGTTGTAATAGCAGGTTAAATGCCCTATAAAGAACGTGTTTTTGTGTTCGCTTCCTTTCCTCCTTTAAATAAGTTTGTTAGTTTTATGATACTTAGCGGGGGGGGGTTCGGGGAGTAGCCTTCACGCTGCAACGGTGCCGTGAGCCCATGCCCGGCTCATACCGGTTAGTTACCGTGCCTTGCCGATGCCCTCCGGCCAGGTTCCTGAAGGGAAATCCAAACACGTCCACTGTTTTACGGGTGCGCGAAGAGGTCGGGGGAATCAGCAGATAAGTGCCCCATTTGCACGGCGGTTTTAAAGCCGACAACAACAGGAGCGTCAGCCCTTCATTTCCCCATCGCAGCGCCTTCTTGGCAAGGCGGGGCTACTGTCGGCGGAGCAGGAAGCGCACTCCTCAAGGCATGCCGGGACCGTGGCAACC
>NC_133769.1:360697049-360703606 GCF_003597395.2 Chelonoidis abingdonii
AGAGCTCTGTGAAACCCCTGACAGAAAATAAGAAGGATCCTCTGAAGCTGAAGGAGTGATTTCAGAGGTGGGAGCACATCTGCCAAGTGAGAACAGGATTTCAAGAGCATGCTAGACTGTGTAAAAAGTGGCTGATAGGTCAGGGAGGATGAAGCTGAAGTATGGTTCTGAGTTTAGCTAGGAAGAGGTCGTCAGAGACGTCGGTGAGAGCAGTTTCAGTGGCATAGAAGGCAGATGGGACAGGGTATGCCACAAACATAGTAAAAACCAGTCCTGGCCCCAAAGGGCTTACAATCTAAATAGGCAAGAAAGACATCAAATGGGAAACAGGAAATAACATTCTCTCTATTTTATTATGGAGAAGACAGAGAGATGAAGTGACTTTGCCCATCTTCAGGCAGGAAGTCTGTGGCACAACCAGGAACAGACTTGAGATCTCCTGAGTCCCAGGATGTATCCTTGACCACAAGGCTATCCTTCTTGCAATCTTTCTGAGTGTTTGAATTTTGGGCAGTGATATCAAGGACTGGAGAAATGCACAGTCCATCTAACTGGAAAGATAATTACAGTGGAAATAGACACAATGAAACCGATACAGTCTAGTCTTTGTGTCTAGAGTGCTCTCAACAGCTACTCACTTCTTATCTCTCTCCAATAAACAAGTGGAAGGGTAAATATTGTTAGAATAATTTACTTTTTCATCAGGAATGATAAATGAATAAAATATTTTACTCTTTGCACATCTCTAATGATATTGTGCTAAATGTGCCAGATGAAAAATGCCTACCGTCCTAGATGTGGAGCGCCCTGTCTCCAAAATTTCCAGACCAGCTTTTCAACATCCAGAAGGTCAGATAATTTATGTACATTTTGGATAAGCTTCCAAATAAACCTCCTAAACATAACCTTATTTAGGCTTGCACATCACTACTTTATATTGTTGGTCTTCAGAGATGTCTTCTTATTTCAAAGTACTTAAGTACATGCTTAACTTTAAGCAGGTGAAAAAGTCCCATTGAAGTACTTCAAGTTAAATATGTGCTGTGCTGGACTGGGGCTTAGAGCATGAGGTCTGCACTGTTTGGCTGCACGGTTTGAGTGGAGGGAGCTTGACTAGTGCTCCAGGCACTGCTGTTGGACCCACAAGTGTCTAGTCAGGGTGATGGGCCATGCATGAAAAGTGTGTGAGCACTGGAAAGAATAAAGGTTACAGCACTTTTTCAAATGTAGCACATCATTCACCCCCATGCAAAAGCATCATGACTCCAGGAACAAGCTGTTTTTCTACCTATGGAATGTTTATGGCCCCCATTATGACAGAATGTGAGCATCTCACAATCTTTGCTGCATTTATCATCACAACACCCCTGAGAGACAAGGAAGTGTTGTTATCCCCATTTTACAGATGGGGACCGGAGGCACAGATAATCTAAGTGATTTGCCCCAGGTTACACACAAAGTCTGTGGCAGGATAGGGAATAGAAGCTTCGTCTCTCTATTCCCAGATTAGCACCCTACCTACCAGACAATCCCTTTTTCTGTGTTTCCCCACCTTTTCCCAAGCCCAGTTCTGCTTCTGCAAAAGCATAAATACCACAAAACTTTTTTTTCTGACACTCCTGTTCTAGCCATTACCACAATGATTTCAAGCTTCTTTTTCTATCAGGGACCAAGATTTTCTGGCATGTGATCTTTATGCTTTTGTTGTAAAATGTCCTGCATGTCTGATATTGAACTAGATGATGGTGTTGCAATGACTTTAACAAACTCTTACCTCTAATATATATTTTTTCATCATTTCATGAAGAGAAAGCAAAAACTAGGAAAACTGAAATTTGTAAGTTGACATGTTTCTCAATCATTAATTAGAACAACAAAGCAGCACTGCAGGTGAAAATGGCAGCCCTTTCACATTATACAGCATGTGAAGAGAGCCAAATTATGGACATTCCAGCATAGGGCTGTCCTGTGCATCTGCAAGAGTTAGTCATAGCTGGCTCCAGGTACAAGGAAATATAAGGTACTGGTTAGCAAAGCCAGCCATGCTGGTGGTGACCTGAGCAGTGTGAGTGCAAGACATTTTTAAAGGTTTCCAGTCATTCACTTCTAGGAGGGTGGTGAAGCACTGAATGGGTTACCTCGGGAGGCGTGTGGAATCTCCATCCTTAGAGGTTTTTAAGGCCCCAGCTGACAAAGCCTTGGCTGGGATGATTTAGTTGGTGTTGGTCCTGCTTTCAGCAGGGGATTGGACTAGATGACCTCCTGAGGTCTCTTCCAACCCTAATATTCTATGATTCCTGTCAATACCCATCTGTTCATAAAATAAGATACCTTTGTATTACCAAGGTGCTAAAAGTATCCTAAAAAGCAAGGACACATTCCTTGTGTAATTAATGGCATTTTGTTGTCGGCTCCCCCGCAAAAAACATGAGTAAGGTTATCTTGTGTTTGGCTTGCTAAAAACGCTAATTGTGTTTTATCTGCAGATAATGTGAGAGAAATGACTTTGTGACTATTCCATCATGTTAATCTAATACATTTGTCCTTTCCTTATACAATATCCTTGTATATAGCTTCAGACATACAGAGTAGCGATGTTGATGATAAACAGATGTATTAGACTGTCCACCTTAGTGTGCTGGGAAGACAGATAGAATAAAAAGATAGATATAGCAGATGTAATAGTAGTGAAAGCTGAGGGGCTCGAAATGTCCTTGCTTCAGCAGTGTGGTGCTTTATTACCCACGGCACTGCAGATAGACTCTATTTACCTAATAAAAGATTGGTGTACAATGCTGAACTGACAACCTCTTTATGTGAATACTTAAGGAAATATTTGAGGGGAAAAACAACCTTAGTCCCCTTGAGTCCATCAGCCTGAAAGAAGTTGCAATGAGGCTTATTTTTCTCTAGGTAATTTTCTTTTCACTCCCCTAAAGGCAGAACTATTAACAAGACATAAGATCTTTATTGTTTTTGTTTCAGTGCTGGAAGGAAAGACTCTTATACAATATGTTTATTAAGATGTAGTCTTGTCTCACATTGATGTTCCCCCCCTCTCCCTTAAATGGAAACTTTGTAGATCATATTCCTGAAATTATATTTTTAATCCCTTTCATCTGGTAAAATGGAATTGTTGTCCATTATAGTCTAGTCCATTTCTTAACTCACTTCAAGCTGTGCTCTGATACCCTTGCTCACATTGAGTAGTATCTTATTCCGTATGTGGCCCACTGCTGGCAGAGTGAGGTGTTACTCAGTATGAATAGGGGTATCAACAGTTGTCCCTTACTAGTTTACTAGTTTGCAAAAGAAATGGGCCAAACTCAATACCAATAATACAAGCCAGTTTGCATGTGGAAGATTCAGGTATAATGGGACTCAAAGTCAAACCATCCCTGATTTTGCTTTTACAAAAACCACCACCAACAACGAGGTTTTGCAACCCTCTACCATCCCTGCTTCTTCCCCTCTGCAGTATTTGTATCTAGCAAAACAGCTAATTGTAAAAGAGGAGGGGTCCTACTAGAGATATTTTGGAACCTAGACGAGAGAACAGAAGGTTCTTCCTGTGGAAATGAATTCTCTCTTCAGGTCCTTAATGAAAGTCTATTGATTCCTGCTGACTTCTTTCCACTGACTTCAGTGGGCTTTACAATAGGCCCTCAATTACAAATTCATCCACACAATGTTTAGTTGCCAACAGCATTGTGTCAGTGTCTCTATTGTTTCTTAGTAACAGGGCTGCCTCCCATGTGCCCCCTCGTGGCCTAACATCACATGACAGACAGCCTGCCTCAGTTTCCTCCTGGACTTTTCAAAAACTAAAAATATCCAAAACTAAAAACCAAAACCCCTTTTTGTCCATTTCCATCTCTTCTCTGGTTGTCCTTTTATAAATTTAACAAACATTCAAAATAAAGTTTTCAAGGCCCTCCAACAGTCCACACAAACAAATGTTTCTCTTCTTTCTCCCTGATCTTTCTGCCTGGGGCCTTTCCTGCTTTGGTTGCTTCAAGACCCTACCTGGCTGGAATTTGAGTCCTAATTCCCAGGACCTTTTTTCTAGATCCTGCTCACTCCTAGCAGTCTCTAATTGCTGAATGTTCCCCCTTCATGGCAACCCTCTGATGCTCTTTAAAGAGCAGTCACTCTGATCTCTCCCAGGTGTAGCTCATTCTGTAATCAGGATTGGCTAGCTCCAACCTTCCAGGCCTTAAGGCGAAAGACATTCAGGTACATTCCTCATAAGTGCTTTGAAGTCAGTTTCATGCCAATGAAATGCACCAGTTTGATAGCACCAGAAAATGGAGTCATTTCTCCCCCAAACAAGTACACTAGTATAGAGAGTAATAGTTCAAGCCTTGCTCTTCTGCCTCAACAACCTCATAGGGTGGCAGGCCTGCCCACAGTGGTGACAGGGTAATTCAGTCTCTGAGTGCCTGTTCAGCTGGTTGAGGTTCATTTCCTCATGCTCATAACTCCCACTGGAACCCCCCATTCTTGAAGTTGAATGATAAAAGAGCACTGGGTTGGTATCTGACGAAGACTTTTGGGGGGCTGTTCCTCTTCCTTAAGTGGTGACAACATGTTTCCTTTTTTCAGTTCCACCATGTGCAAATGGCGGGAGAGAAGGAGGTGCATTTTTCCACTGCCAGGAAGAAAAGTCACTGAGAAGGCTGCACAGGAGCATGGAAACCAAAAGAAGTAATAAAATCCCTTTAGCAATCCTAGCACAAGACTCAAAGGAGATTAATGGCTCCCTCTGGCCTTGTCTACACCAGGAAAATAATTTTCCATTTTTCGACACCAGTGCTGCTCTACTCTTACTCCCAGTAAAGGGCATGCATTTGATACTGGCTTCCATATAAGGAACATACAACTAATATGAGGGGATCATCAGTTAACATTAGAAAATCTATTCTATGGATATTTTCACCTTTTATTTGATCTTATAACACAACTGGCACCACCTAAACGAATACACACAAGAGAAGTTTTTGCATTTGCTGTGCTAATAGAGTGCAGCAGCTTCTATGCTAAAATATATATGCCCACTCTTAACCAGATCTATTTTTTGTTTTATATTTGCTCAAATGACTGGGATTGGAAAGCTAGTTATTAATTAAAAATACTCACTGGCATTGGTCAGGAAATGGGAATGTTTTTCACACACAAAATAAACCGTTAAGAATGTATCTCTTTTTTTGGTTCATAAACTTTGAGTTTTTAAATTTTCTGATCAATTGTGTAGCTGATACAAAAACTGGATGAATCCTACAAAATATTGTGTGAACATTTTGTCCAACTTTTTTATAGAAAAAATTCAATTTTTTTTTTGTCCCTTTGATGGCTCAGATGCACCTGATATCACATGCCTGCTTTCCAGATACAAAAGCAAAACCTGAAAATCATCCCTCACTCCATTTTGGTTTTGTTTTCAATTTATTTATTTAAAATAGCTGTTGGCCAAAACAGGCATCATAAAGGCATTGATGATTGCCATTGTCTCATTTCATCATAATACACACCAGCATGGGAGTCAAAAGTCAGTCTTTCACCCCATGAGAAATTTGATTTACTTTGAGTTGATGATAAATGAATACATTAGAGCCTGAAATTAATCCATACACTTGCAGGGGACATTAACTTCAACGAGGGGACTCTGTGTGCAGAATCGGGTCCTATATTTGGATTCTGATTATACTTGCATTTGGAGTTTCTCTTATTTTGGTGAGATTCAGCCTCCAAATAAGATTCTGAATATCAGTCTCCTCCCTCTCCCAGTGATTCTCCAGCACTACCTTCTTACCTTGAGGTGTATTTTGTATGAGTCACTAAGTAGTCTTAGTCACTGTTGCTCTGTCTTCAGAGGATGGCTGTTTTTCTTCCAACTCACTTTCCTGGTTACATTATGTTAATTCATTTTCTACCCTTCCATCTCCATACCTCTAAGACAGTGCTCTTCAGAGGATCACGTAGCAATAGGACCAAAAAATATTTCTCCCAGTTACATTGTGTAACTCATACTTCTTCTGGGTGTGGTGTTCTGTCCCAGCTAGTGGCAGTGAGACCACTGAGAGAGAGAGAGAGAGAAAGAGAGAGATTAATGAGCTTGTGACATCACACCCGATAATGCTTTTTAGAAATATGACATAACTAGAACATGTTTTATGCTATATATGCCATTAAACATATCTTTCCAAAGGTTATGTTCTACTGAATGTATTCATCCTATTCGTATGCATGTATCATTTTTATGTCTGAACTTATGACCGTTGGGTCTATGCTTGTATTTAAAGTGTTAGCTGTAGAAAGCACCTAAAGCAGATTTGGTCAACATAGTGTGAAGGGGTATTCAAGTAATGTGGAGTACTTGGCCAACAGTAGATCTTGATAGATGCCAATCCACATCTGAGCTTTCCTGGGAACATTTGGGCTAACATGGTGTCGGACTGTAAATAACTGAGTCATGCATGGACATGTGACTTGCCCATGTGACTCCAAATCCCCATCTTCTAGCTGTAATTCTACACAGGGGGAGAGAGAGGGATTTC
>NC_133769.1:360703631-360790288 GCF_003597395.2 Chelonoidis abingdonii
TTTCAAGCCATGGGTGGCATCGTCAGGGACCTATTTCACATGTCTAAGGCTGATCTCACTATTGGGGACATCCTCTCTGGTTCCCACGCATGGGTTAGACTTCAAGGAGCTATCCTGGACTCGAGCGAGCCGGATCCTGCTCACACTAGCCGCGTTCAGCATCACCAATTCTGGCAAAACCCCGAAGCCCATCACGGTAGTCTACCACTCCGACCGACTCTTAGACTATGGCTAACCCCCTCCCTGATATGGGCAGGGCATGCCGCTCCTTCCGCATGACGGACCCCCATGGGCGTGCCAGGGATTCCAGCAAGCAGCTGCCAGAGGCCATGACGACTCCAGTGTTACGTGCCAGCACAACTGGCCATGTGCTCCATGAACGAACCTGGCGTTGGAACATGGCCCTCCTCCCTTTGCAGAAGGCCATCCCATCTCTGGCACCTTTTGCATTAGCCACTCGATAATTCTGGTAGCATCCTTTCTCCCAGGCGTTCGGAACGCCTTCGCTTCACACTCGCAGCCTTTCCTGTTCTCTTGAGTGTCGCCCTGCCCAGTGTGCTGCATTTTGTTGCTGGAAGTGGAGTTTTTTTCCCCACATATCGACCGGTTTCGACTTACCGCTTTCATTGAACAGGAAATGTCCTGCGGTTCTGCTTCTCCTACAAGTTCTTCCCGGGACCGATCTCGGACGCTGTTCTCAGGCATAGAAGGGGCCAAACATGCTCCCCCGGCTCTTTGGGTCCTACCAAACTTCGCTAGTGGGCAGATGCTGCGTCATCTGGTCACTCCAGGCGATGTCCAGACAGCACTATGATATTGCCACGTTGACTCCGGCCTGTCCATAGCCAACCCAATTACCCTGCCACTCCACCCACGCCTCATACCTCAGTTGACCACAGCCGACTTTGCCACCCGGACCTGCAGTCTCTTCACCTCACGTGCTGGCATGACTGCGTGACTAGCAGGGCTAGCAGAAAGCCTTCCACCTGGGTCAACGTACCTATGCCTTGGTTGGAAGCAGTTTTCTCATACAGGTGTGAAACGCTTAATCTTACTCCTGCTGAGGTCTCAGATTCCCTCTATTTTGGACTTTACCCTTTGGCCTTACAGCAGCAGGGCCTAGCGGATTTATTATTCACGCTGAAGGTAACTGGACAGCCATCTTTACCTTCCTCCTAGGCTGCGGTTGATCGTTCTGTGTTCTCACTCTCTAATTGTTTCGAGGTTACCTTCAGGGGCATTGGAGCGGCTTACACCCTTAAGTTACACGCACCTAGCCCCAACCTGGGACCTCAACATGTTTTTAACCTGACTACTGTCTTCCCCATTCGAGCCTTAGCATCACTGCTCGATTGCCATACTTACTTGGGAGGAAGCTTTCCTTCATATGCCATTACATCAGCCACGACTGTCTCCGAGCTCGGCTCTTACGTGGTTTCCATGCCACTATTTTCCCAGAGACGAGTGCAGTTACGTCCTCACACGGCTATTCCTCCCTTAAGTGGTATCTTGCCTTTTCCTGCTTTCCACAATCAATGCGATGGGGACAAACAGTTGCACTCTCTAAGACGTCTGTACAGTGACTCGCCAGTTATGTTGAATAAGGAAAACCACTTTCCGAAACGACCAACTCTTGTTCATCGGGTAGCAGACCGGAGTCAAGGACTACCCGTTTTCCTCTCAGCTGAGATCTATCTTGGGTGATATCTGCCCCGCATATGTTATGATTTGGCTCCACTTCCCCAAGGACACATCCCACTAGCCTTCTCCCAGGGGCCGACGGTGTCCTTCTACCTCACTATTAGGTCTGCTGTTCTTGCCTGCTGACTCGTGTGTCCACTACCCACGCATACTCTGCGCCGCTCCGTGTCCTTGCGTCTCTACCTTCGTTGCGCATTTCTGCTTTATTTATGTCGTGGTTTTAACGTCAGAGGGATGGCGCAGCCCTGGCTGGCGCGTTTTGCATTTGCAGATAGTGCTCGACTCCGACCGCACCGCCCTCATTAGCTGGTGATACCTACTGGATGGATTGAGCAAGCACTCGAAGAAGGAAAGACGGTTATCCTTTGTAACTGTTGTTCTTTCGAGATGTGTTGTCATATCCATTCCAGCACGCCTCCTTCCCCACTGTCGAGTTGCGCACAGAAGGAACTGAAGGGGCTGGGTCGACAGGGTATATATCCGGCACCTAGCGGCGCCACTCCAGGGCGGCGCCCTTTGCCGACCCCACGGTGTTGTAGGGTAACTCTTCCGACCGAAGTTGCATCTGCGCGCGACCACCTACTGGATGGATTATGAAGCAACACATCTCGAAGACAACATGTTACAAAGGTTGAGTAACGTCTTTTATAATGGTATGGATTAAAAATTGAATATGAGCCAACAGTGTCATCTAGTTGTGAAAAAAGCTAATATTCTGGGGCCCATTAGTAGGAATGTTGTATGTCAGAGGTAGGTATGGGAGGTAATTGTCCTGCTTCACTCCGCACTGGTGAGGCCTCAGCTGGAGCATGGTGTCCAGTTTTGGAAGCCAAGCTTTAAGAAAGATGACAAATTGGAGAGAGTGCAGACTAGAGCAACAAAAACAACTAAAGGTTTACAAACCCTGACCTATGAAGAAAGACTCTGGGCTTGCTTAGTCTTTATAAAAGAAGACTGAGTAGGGTCTTGATAAGTCTTCAAATATGTTAACGCTGTTATAAAAAGGGTGGTGATCAATTGTTCTCTATGTCCGCTGAAGGGAAGAAAAGAAGTAATGGGCTTAATTTGCAGCAAGAGAGATTTAGGTAGATACTGGGAATAACTTTCATAGTTAAGCACTAGAATAGGCTTCCAGGGAGGTTGTGGAATCCCTTTCATTGGAGGTTTTTCAGAATAGGTTGGACAAACACCTGTCAGGGACGATCCACGTTTACCTGGTCCTGCCTCAGTGCAGGAGGCTGGACTAGATGACCTCTTAAGGTTCCTTCCAGCCCTACATTTCTATGATTCTAATAACCAGTTCTAATTTAGTAAGGAGAGGATTGCTAAAGATGTGTAAGTGGATAGGAGGGAGCAGGAGACAAGGAAGCAAAATAAATTAAGGGTTATTCCAAAGGGGGCACTGATTCTCCCTCGCTGGAGGCATGGGTCTAGACATGGAGACAGTTCATTATTCACTAAGCACTGTCACAGAAGACTCTTTAGTTCCCTGAGTCCCGTTAGACCTCGTAGCATGGTCCTTAGACCTCTAGTTCTCTTCCACCATTCTTCCACCTTTTCCTTCCCAAAGCTAATGTAAGGTAAGCACCTAGTAAATGCAGAAGCTTAAAACTGCTCATTGCAATGTTAACTGCCATGGAAAATTCCAGCAGACACTTCATTAGTGTGGAGGCAAATGTTGCTGTATACAATAGGTATTGCCAATCTCCACTGAGTTCACACCGCAAACTTTCATGGTTCTAACTGTGTGGTTTTGTCAGGATCCAAGGAAGGGAGAAGAGGAAAGAGAACGATACCTTTAGGACCATTTTTCTCCCCTGACATGTTTGACTGTTATCCTTTCTATGCAAAAAGCTGGGGAGAAGATATGTGGCTAGATCCTCAACTGCTGTAAATAAGCCTAGTTCCACTGACTTCAATGGAGCGGCTGCTATTTACATCAGTTGAGGGTCTGGCCCATGGTTGTTAAACATCCCTCCTATATACCATAATTCATTCATGCAAAGTTAGCTCAGCTGTGGAAAAACCATTGTGGAGAAGCCACAGATAAAAGTCTACCTATGAAACCTGGAATAGTTTCATTGTGAAAACTTTTTTCCAAATCACAGCTTGCTTGAAGCGTGGTTTGGTAAGAAAGAGTGTGTCATCTGCAGTAAAAGAATTAGTAAACCACTTTATAATCTTGCCAGATTTATTGAGTTTGAGCTAACGTACTTACACCCTGCCTACTGGGCTTCTTAAAGCCTTAGTGTAAAAGGAGAGAGGGAAGGTGTTCCCTCACATAGGCCTTTGCATATAGCTGGGGAAAGCTTGGGAGAGCTTGATATTTTCGGTGGTACCTGTAACTACCATTTTGAAATGCCTGGATGTAGGAATATTGAAAGGCGAGCTAATGGGAATGATCATGCCAAATGTCTTGGCATAGAAGAAATGTAGCTCTCAAAATCCAGTCATAGAGTAGCAGTTTAAAATAAAAAAGAAAATATCTAGAATGGAGCTATTTGAGAACATGGGGTAATACCCCTCCTTGCTTAATCAGAGAAGAAAACCAATTGTAGTGCCTAACTCCAGCAAAGAGGAGAACTGAAAAATTTGCATCTGAACATAAGAAAACCATTTTGATGAGTATATGAAGCATCTACCGCTGTTTCTGGATTGCAGCCTAGTTTTATGGTAACACTACTGGGTTCTATGGTAACAATACTGTGTTGCATAGAAATATATATAAACTGGTATATGAATATTTTTTTCATTTTTAAATTTAATACCCATAATGGCATTGGAAGACCCAGTAGGAGCTATATGTAAAATTGATTATTCCCAATAGGCCACTCAAATTGAATGAATACATCTGTTCTAAAGGACTCAGACTTACAATCAAGTTGTGCAGGATTCTCTTCAGCATGATTGAATTATTCTGACATATTGGTGTTTGTCTCTATCTGATTGCTTCAAATTCATCCTTGACAACAATATCCCAGAAAGAGTCCCAGAATGCTGACAGTGCTTATCAACCCCAGCTGCTGAAGAAGAACTTTGAGAGCAGCCAGCCTACAGTATGTCATGGAGAAAACATTTCCTTATTCTGTGCTTTCCAACTCACTGATGCTGATTCAATAAAAAAACAGACAATGGTTACTTCATGTTTGGCAGCCTCAGACGTGACAAAAGAGAGTACTCTGTAAATCAGCTTAATAAGATTGTCACCCTTCTCTAAATATATTACCCTTCCTTTCCTTTATGCAGTTAATCTCAAACACTACAGAATGAAGTTTCTTTTCTCTCAAATCAGTAAAGAAGCAAAGCTTTGATCACAGATTAATTTGCCTCAGTTTAAACACCAAGATTTTCAAAAGTGACTAATGATTATGGGTCCTCCATTTTTGACTGCTAAATTTGATTCCTGAAAGGAGCCTGATTTTTCAGCAGATGAGTGCTTAGCTCTTTGTGAAAATGGGTCCCCTTTAAAGTGTCTGATTTTGGGCACTCAGAAATGTAGTCCCCCACGTCACTGGTCACTTTTGAAAATATCACTAAAGCAAGAATCCACTTAGCCAAAGGCACCTTCAAGTTTTTATAGTGAGGTACCTTTGATTAATTAATAAACAAAAAAAGAAGCATAATAATAATAAACACCCTGCCTCACATTTAGGTGCCTAAAGTTATGCACTTAAATTCATATTTAAGCACCTTAATAAGTGGCCTGTTTTTTAGAGGTGCCTATGGGTTAAGATGCACAACTTTAAGCACTGAAGTGTGAAACTCTGGGCCTAAATCAATAAATTACAAGTGGCTTAATGGTATGTGACTTTTTTCCTTAAAAATATATCTCAGATTCTCTGAGTTTAAAGAAACACTGGGAAATGTATCCTTGTTTTATCCCAATATTTCAGTTTATTATTTGTATTTTGATAGAGGTCCCAGTCAGGGCTCCATTGTTCTAGGTGTTGAATGCAAACGTAGCAAAAAGTTGATCCTTGTCCCAAACAGCTTACAATCTATGTATATGAAGAGATGCATCAAATGGAGGCAGCAGAGAGTAACAGCAAGATGATTATTATTGGCATAATAAGAAACAACCATTGTGATTAAGTGGGCGTGTGCTGAAGGTCTTCAGTTTTATCCCTTACTTATGAAGAGGGGGCCTGCATGGATTGATGGTTTTCTTACAGAATAGCACTCCAGATGGGGCTTGAGCACTGAAACCTCAGAAATAGTCCACCTGTCTAGCTTCTTTACTGAGTTTTCAGAATGACATACTTTATTATAAAAATAATGCTAATAAATTGACAGAATAGTTTCAAGGACAATCTTGTAAACCTGGGAGGCTCCCACACTTTAGCTAAGTGTTTCCCAACATCTCATGGATCTACACCACAAGAGCATGTGCAATAACGTGTGGGAGAAGGAAGAGGAGGGTTCTGGGCTAGAGCTGTCCATTGAACACCTTGATTTAGGGCCTGATCCTGTGAGGCATTGAGATCCCTGAACTCCTATTGAAGTAATGATTTTAATGACAAGCACTGCATTTGCTCGGAGTTGATGATGCTCAGTAATTCATTAAATCAGGCCCTTAATGCACATTATGCAAAGGCAGTTCTGAAAAAGTATAATCTGTACTCTTCTCTCCAGACTGATGGTTACAATTAGAAATAGACCTGAACCAAAAGCCCAGATCTGAGTGTATCATAGTCTGAGGAATCTGGATCAAGATCTTAACTTGGTGGCTGGTTTTTCTCTCTATAATGGGCCCAAACAAAACCCTGGGCCCAAAGTGATTTTTTTCAGTTCAGTTCCACACTTTGCATCTCAGGTCCATCTCTGTTTCAAGGCTTTAGTTGCCTCATTCCTTCTTGGCTTTCTTGCTCCTCCCTCCTCTTTTCTACATGCCATGCTAGCTGTCAAGCAGTTGCAAGGTGAAATATATTGGGAGCAGAGGGAAATCTCCCTTAGGATTTTCTTAGCTGAAGGTTCCCACCTCCAGTGTTTTGAAGCTAAAATACTTGACAGGTGGGAGAGGAATATTTTGCTATAGACTTCATTCAGAATGCACAAAGCCAGTTTTAGCCCTGAACAAAGAGTCTCTAGCTCATACTTGTTTTATCTGAGTAAGGCTGCAGGATTTCTCCCTTTATCTGGGATTCCCCTCAATGTCCCTACCAAAGGCAAGTATGTAGCTGGGGCATCCATCCAAATCCTTTCACTGCCACTGCACAAAGGACAGAAAACTGCAGTGTGAAGACAATATTAAGGTGTGCTCGGAGTGTGACCCCCTTGATGCTGGAAGTGTTGATGGTGGCTTTGCATTGCTATGTCTGTTGTCCTGCCGTGGCAGGACATTTTCCTGACTCCCCTTCCCCGAAGGCATTGAAACATTATTTATAGACCATTATTACTTCATCCATGGAAGAAGTATTAAAAGCCTAGTTAATCTATAAAATACAATCCAGCTTTAAGGTCCAGTCCTGTAAGCCATAACTGTCCTTACTCATGTGAGTAGTCTTACTGAAGTCATTACTCATGAAAGAGCTATAAGCAAGGACTCTCAGAACTGGGCCCATATTTAATGCAACCCCCCTGTAACTAGGAACTCCCCTTTAACTGAGGAAGGTGCTAATTTTGTATCTTTCAGGGCACAGAGGGCAAGCCTGATCTATCTGCACAACATATGTCATCTGTAGCTATGCTCAGCCTGTTGCAGGATAAATGGATCTTCAGCCTGATTCCACCTTTTCCTGTCTTGCCTGACACTCATCTAGATTTTATTTTGTGGAGGGAAATTAAATCTTTGGGTCAACCCACTTTTGCTTTCTCTTGGATTCTATTCTCCATACAGAATCCACTCAACCACTTCCCTCTTGGGTATCTGGCAGTGGTGCCTGGCACAGCATTATTGTATGACACTTTGTACTGTTATTTATTTGTTCTTTCCTAATCACTTCTTAGCATAATTTCATCCCATATTCTTTGTTAGTTACATTTCGGTTAGATTCAAGGCTTTGCTGTGTAGGTCACATGTCTCATCTAGGCTGGTCATTGAAAGCTTGAGTGATGAAGACATTGTAAAGCAAAAATAGGTAAGGCAACATTGTAGAAATCAGCAGGCCTGGATCTAATCTATTTTCAGGTCCTAAGATGATAAGTTTACTGGACCACCAACACTTATTTTTTTAAAGGAGGGAGTGTTGATTAGTTTTTAAAGCACTTCTAGTTTCTTCTCCCATCTCCAGCATTGGGTCATATGTGATTTTGGGAAAGTTGTTTAGGATCAAATTTTCATTGGGTAGAGGTCTATTTGAGTATAATTGCATGTCTACATTTGTGGAGCCAATTGCACACAAAAATGAGTAATAGAAGAGCCAACTTCCCTTTGCATGTACGTTTGCAGTAATTGAGCACACAATTACAGCAGCTACATATAGAAATATTGGCTTTTGCATAATGGCATTATACTGTGGGCTAAATATTTAGCTTTCAAGACTGTTTTCCACATCCCAAGATATTTAAAACATTAGATAATCTTTCTTCTAGGCATGAATGGATTATATCCTTGGTGGCCCACAAACCATTTACAATCCAGTTTAAGACAAGAAGGATATAGGAATTGCCACACTAGATCAGACCCATGCCTTCTGCACTAGAGAGTGGCCAGCACTAGATGCTTCAGAGGAAATTGCAAAAAAACTCTTTAGCAGTCAGTTATGAGATAACCTGCCTGGACAGAAAGTTTCATCCCAACCCGCAGGAGTCTGAGGTTGGCTCATGTCCTGCAGCATGAGGATTTATAGCCTTTCTTGAATTTAATATTGACTGTAATAACTCTGGATAATTTTGTTATCCGTATACATATCTAATCTTTATTGACTCCTACTAAGCTCTTGTCCTCAGTGATATCCCGTGGCAATGAGTTTCAGTTTAACTGAATAGCCCCTTAATTACCCACACAGGGAGAAGATACTTGATATTAGAGGGTTCTTTAGCAGAAAAAATGCACAATAAGATCCAATGGCTGGAAGTTTAAAGTCAGCAAAGTTCAAGATGGAATTTTTTTAACGGTGAGGGTAATTAACTTTTGGAACAGATCAGCAAGGGGTGTGGTGAATTCTTCATCGCTTAGCGCCTTAAAATCTAGATTGGATGTTTTCCTAAAAGATGTGTTCTATCTCAATCACAGTTTGCAGAGCTAGCTGCAGGAATCGCTGGGTGAAATTCTGTGTCCCATGACATATAAGAGGTCAGAACAGATGATCACAATGACCCCTTATGGCCTTCTTAAAATGGATGAATACATTTCATTGCATGTCCTTTTCTTTTTGTCATCTGAGAGGGTGAATAGAAATTCTTCTTCGAGTGCTTGCTCATGTCAATTCCATTCTAGGTGTGCGCATGGCCATCAGAGATTTATGCCTTAGCGGTACCCATAGGGCCAGCTGTGGCGCCCCGTAGAATGCCACGCTCATGCCATGGTATATCAGGCATCACCAGACCACGTCCTCTCAGTTCCTTCTTACCGCCCCGGTGGTCAGTCAGAGTGTCTCTCTTGCTTGGCAAGAGCTAGCGATTTTTTCTTCCCTTGCACTTCGTGCCTTCGGGCCTTTTGTACATTGTTGATAGTGTTAAGTAGTCGTTAAGAATTAGTTATTTAATAGCTAAAGTCCCAGCAGGGACTTTGCCCCAGGTGGGGCATTCCTTGGGCTCCCAGGTTTAAGCCCTTCTTGGACTGCAGCAGGCCTATGCCTGTGAATGACCTCCATAACAGCTGCCTTAAGTGCCTGGGGAAGTCATACATCAAGGAGCATTGCTGGATCTGCAAGAACTTTTGGCCCTGCACCCAAAAAGAGAGGGATATTCACCTCAGGGCTCTCCTGATGGAGTCCGCCCTCTGCCCAGCTTCTGAGCCTTCCGCGCAGGCCTCACTGGACGCCTCAGCCTCTGTGCACAGCACACCACCGGCACCTGGCTCTTCCCAGCACCATTAAGTGTTGCCGGTACCAAAGAAGAAGGCTAAAAAGCGCTCTCCGGCACCAAGCAAGAAGGCCCAGGGGACATCCAGCAAAGGACCCAGGCATGCCCACCAGCCTTCTCTGGAGCCGCATGAACGTGCCTCCACGTCTGGGGCTCTTACCCTCTTAAAGTTCCGCCACCAACTCCTGGGAGTGGTATGGGACCCACAACCCTGCCTGCACCATTGTCATCCCAAGCCCAGGTGCAGAGTGAGCACAGATCTTCACCTGCTCCTATGATGTCTTCAGTGATGCAGGAATAGGGTAAGGCTCCCCGAGAAGGCAAGTCCGCCATTAAGGCCCCTCAGGGGGCGAGAGAGCACTGCTGGTCGCCAGACAAGAAACGCTGATCTCCACTGTGCATAGGATCCCAAGGCAGGTCCCAATTACATCGTGAGTCACCCGGGCACTCTTGATGGTCTCCTCAGCGCTACTCTCCAGCATGGGTTGATGCTCCCCATACTATGACAGGCATCGTTGACCCTCTCACTGTTCTGCCTCCAGACATTGATCCCGATCGCCAGCACCATGGGAACACTCTGCCTCTTACTGCCGGTTTCCATGGCACCAGTCACAGGACCCTGGCACTGTTCCCCCTGATGCCAGTCTCCCCGGCACTAGGACCACTATCCCTGGTACAGTCACCGGTCAGTTACACCTGGCCAGCGATCACTGGCAGCCACGACCAGTAAACAGATTCAAGCATTGACTGCTCCTCCCTGGTTGCCAGAAGGTGGTTTCTCTGGCATGGAGGCCCAGTTCAGCTCATTGCCCCAGTCTCAGCAACAGGATTGGGCACTGGAGCTTGCTCAGTCATCTACAGCACCGCAGTGGCAGCATAGCCAGTGGCCAATGCAGTGGCCATATTGGGGAGTATGAGGCATTCTGGTGATGATGATGCCCCCTTCACATTGCTCCTCGGTGGCCACATTGGAGCAACAGTTGGCGGCACCAAGGGCACTGGGCCCAGTACCAGAAGCCTGTTCCAAGATCAGAGTAAAGGATCCTGTACCCACCTCTAAACCTCCCTCACCAGTGGTGGCTGAGCCCTCAGCACCTCCAGCAGCGGCCAAGTCTTCCTTATCTTCCCCAGACGAGGCAGTCACAGGACCTATCAAGGCCAGCGCCCCGGACGACTTTAGGGAGCATCAAGCCCTTCTCCAGTGGGAGACTGAGAACTTGGGGCTCGAGGTGAAGGAGATGGCGGAACAGGAGGACACCCTCTTCAATGTCCTCTCAGCTTCCACGCCCGCCCATGTCACCCTGCCCATACATGATGGGGTCCTCAAGATAGCCAAGTCACTATGGCAGACCCCATCCTCCATCCCGTCCACCTCGAAATGGGCCAAGAAAAAAATTCTTTGTGCCAGCCAAAGGTTTTGAGTGCCTTTATAGCCATCCATCCCCGGGCTTGCTGGTTGTGTCTGCAGCCATTGAAAAGGACAAGCAGGTCCCCACCACCTCTGCTCCCAAAAATAAAGAAGCCAAAAAACCTCGATTTATGTGGCAGAAAAATTTATTCAACAGCCAGCGTCCACTACTGCTATGAGCTGGCAAAGGTGCCCCCACCAGCAATCGTGATGGCTCATTCTACTAGAGCGCAGGCATTCTCGGCGGCTTTCCTCGCTCAGGTGCCGATCCAAGAGATTTGTCGGGCCACCGCTTGGTCATCCGTTCATATGTTCACGTCGCACTACGCGCTGACCCAGCAGTCTTGAGATGACTCTGGCTTTGGCAGAGCAGTGGTGCAAGCTGCATGATAGTGAACTCTGAGCCCACCTCCATTGATACTGCTTGCAAGTCACCTAGAATGGAATTGAAATGAGCAAGCACTCAAAGAAGAAAAAACGGTTACCTACCTTTCATAACTGTTGTTCTTCGAAATGTGTTGCTCAAGTCCATTCCATGACCCGCCCTCCTCCCCCTCTGTCGGAGTTGTTGGCAAAAAGGAACTGAGAGGGCATGGGCCGGTGGCACCTGTATACCACAGCAGGAGTGCGGCACTCTAGAGGGTACTACAGCTGGCCCTATGGGTACTGCTAAGGCAAAAATCTCTTATGGCCGTGCACGTGGGTGCGCGCACACCTAGAATGGAATGGACATGAGCAACAATCTCGAAAAACAACAGTTATGAAAGTTAGGTAACTGTTTTTCCCAAACTACCTTCTCCAGCCAGACCTGTCATTGTTTTGTACACTTTTCTCATGTTCCCTCTCATGCATCTCCTCTTTAAGATAAACTGTCTCAATCTTATCAGTCAGCTGAGAGTTTTTCTGTGCTCTTAATGATTCTTATCAACAAAAGTATGTAACAAAAGAAAGGAAAGGAGCAAAGAGGATGAGGATAACAGTGAGAGGAACACAGTGCTCCGAAGATTAGCTACAGTAACTCCTCACTTAACGTTATAGTTATGTTCCTGAAAAATGTGACTTTAAGTGAAACGATGTTAAGTGAATCCAATTTCCCCATAAGAATTAATATAAACGGGGGGGGTTAGGTTCCAAGGTATTTTTTTTTTTTTGCCAGACAAAAGACATTATATACATTTTAAACAAGCTATTTAATACAGGTATTAAACAGGCTGTCACCCCCGCATCAGCTCCCCTACACCCCCCCCCCAAGGGCCTCCTGCCCGCTGGCGGACCCTGCAGCACCTTCCTTCTGCTCCCCCTGCCTCCTGCCTGCGGCAATCAGCTGTCTTGTGGCATTCAGGAGGCTGGGAGGAGGAGCGTGGCAATCAGGAAGATGCTGATCCGTGGGGTCCTCCAGTGGGTGGGAGGTGCTGGGGGGGGCCCGTAGGGGGGCTGCCAGCAGTGGACAAAGCAGGCGACCAAACGATGTTCTAGGGGAGCATTGCACAACTTTAAACGAGCATGTCTGTAATGGAGCAGGGACCTAACATTGAAACAATGTTAAGCAAGAGGACGTTAAGTGAGGAGTTACTGTATATGCAACATCTTAACGGTTTCAAATCATTTAAAGCTGTTTTCCCCATTATTATTAGCTAAACAAATCTGTTTAATGTCCATGGGCCTCACCTGTAAAGAAAATTTATTTTACTTACAACTTAATATCAGTTGGAGTGAGGCAAAATGCTACCAAAATAGAAGGGAAAACATTGAGAACCATAAATAGGATTTTAAAAAACCCTAATTTTGCCTCTATTCACCATCAAATCCTTTATCTTTCTAATATTGTACAGCAGTCACAGCTATCAAATAACCTGTCTGGTCAGGACTTATTTAGAGACCTATAACTGACTCTTCGCTTTTTCTTGCTGATATAGCAACCATGCCATTGTGGTCCAAATCCTCAGCTGGCAGGAACTGGCATAGCTCCACTGACTTCAAAGGAGTTCTGCCAGTTCACACCAGCTGAGGGTCTGGCCCTTAGTTCAATAGACACGGACACAGCTTTATTTTATTTTCTCTATATTTTCTTGTCATAGCAATAATAAAAAAGCTTTTCCTGGAGCAGGCTTGGAATGAATTGTTGCACCATTAATTTTGCAGTGTTAAACATCTTGGGCCAAATGTTGCTGTCACTAATGTTGGTGTAAATCCAGGGCACCTGTGGTGAATCTAATGGAGATATTCCAGATTTACACCAGTGTAACTGGCAATAGAACCCATCTCTGAGGTTATGTTTTGTAGTTGTTTTGTTGAGTTCTTAAGAAGATTATTTTTTAATAGCTGCCAAAGCCAAATAGAATCAGGTTTGTATCCAGTAAAGAATAGAAATAAATGGAACAAGCTGCATAAAGATGTTCAGCATAACAGGTAACTTGAGTCTTGCAAACAAAAATTCAGTGCCGTCAAAACCAAATCTGAAAAGCTCTTAACAGAAACCATATTTGTGAAGAACAGATGGGAAAAATGTTGTTCTGAGCTGTATAACAATATCCCATCAATCAACTCAACAGCAATAGCATGTATGAACCATCATGCATATCCAAAAGCATAACCAGAACCAGGCATAATACAGACAGCTACAGACTCCTCAGTATGAGATCTAGGAAAGGAGATCAGGGACAGTGGGTCTTAAACTCAGGCCACCGCTTGTTCAGGGAAAGCCCCTGGTGGGCTGGGCTGGTTTGTTTACCTGCCGCGTCCGCAGGTTTGGCCAATCGCGGCTCCCACTGACTGCGGTTCACCACTCCAGGCCAATGGGGGCTGCGGGAAGCGGTGGCCAGTACATCCTTCAGCCTGTGCCACTTCCAGCAGCCCCCATTGGCTTGGAGTGGCAAACTGCGGCCAATCGGAGCCACAAGCAGCTGAACCTGCGGACGCAGCAGGTAAACAAACCGGTCTGGCCTGCCAGGGGCTTTCCCTGAACAAGTGGCAGCCCTAGTTTGAGAACCACTGATCTAGGAGACGACATTGATAGGAGGTGTTGTTTTTTATCTCAAGCCTCAGAGTATGTGAGAACTAGAAATGCATCATTCTAATACTGCATTTTGCAACAATTCAGTTAAAAATATCACTCAGAGTTTCCACATAGTTTTTTTTAGTATGTACTAAAAAGCTCATGGTAGCAGAACTGTCCTTAAGATTAAGTGGGTATTATAATGATATGTTTATTGGCAGTATATTATTTTGCCACTAGATGTCTCTATTTGCTAAGTAGTGTTCCCTGGTAAACAAGGGAGACAAACCTGGAATGCAAGCTGTGGGGAAGCCTGGTTGTGCCTGTGGCTTATAGCTGTTTTCTTCAGTAATGTACACCTCCTGTATAAGGCAGACTGTGATTCAATATGTCATTATAGGTGCTTTCCCTGTGCATCTCTGTGGTCATTCACCAACATTCCAGTCCCAAATCACTCAGCACCAGCTGTGTAGTTTCAGCTCACCCAGTTCCTCACTCCAAAATGGTGTCTCTCTGCTTATTTTTGGGTAGTAGACCTATATATATACAAGATGCACCCCAGCATCCTTTGTACTAACTGTTGTAGCAGTTTCTTTAAATCAGCAGCGTTGCAGATGCAAAGCATTCTGGGACATCTTGGGTAGCTAAAGGTGCCCAGTTTCTATGGCTAAGCAGAAACTGGCAGCATTCTGGGGGGAAGCAATGACACAGAAAAGGGATTGGGTGGCGAAATGCCACAGTAAGTGAGTTAATGATGGGAGGGTCTCAAATCCCATTTTTATCAATGTCAGCAATACACCAGTTCTTCAGCCAATTTATTGCCATGTGTGAACAGCACAGTTTGTTGAAAGTAACAGATACACAATGCTGCTAGCATTTTCATAAGAATTCTCTAAAGTAACAAACTAACTCCCAGTTAATGAGCTCATTCATTCTGGGAGATGGTAGATGAAGGGTTTTCACTGTTGTGTGCTGACTTCCCAGCTCTAAGCACTGTAAGTCATGCAGCTCAGTTTTGCTTCACCTGAATGGCAATGCAGATTATAGCATATCCGGATATGTTTTCCTAAGGTGTCTTGGTAGTAAATTATGTTTCAAGCTACTATGCTGTCTGGATCTCAAAGAAACAAAAGTAATATTCAGCCACTACCAGCATTAATACTAGCTAGTGTCTTTGTTTCACAGCAGTGGAAGTGGTCACAGGGGCTTGGAGACAAAATGCTAAATTCTGGTCCAGCTGGAGTTTTTCCATTTCCTACAATATGGGGACCCAGCCCCCAGATACCTTCTCTCCTCCCGTGCAGGGCTCAGGCACATTGGCTGAGCTTTGTGCGGGAAGCTTCCCCACCCCATAGTTGTCAAGCCAGCACCTCACTCAGCACCTAAGCCATTCAAGAATATCAAGAAATTAAGAAACTTTGTTTCTTTAAGGGTCTGATCCTGCCTCCCAAAACTCCCAGTGATCCCCAAGGGGAATTTCAGGTGTGGAAGCAATACAGGGTCAGACCATACAGTAATATTAGTCAGGTGATTGGCAAAACATAACTCTTTGTGAACAAATTGGTGTTTGAGCTCTGTGCCATTGCAGCAAAGAGGTAAACTTTGCAAATAACTGCACAAATCCAGTTATTCCTTTCCTTCTGAAGATCACCTTTCAGTGATTCCTTTTATTTCTTCCTCAGAACAAGCCTGGGAAGGGCACATTTGGCCTTACTGCTTAAAAATGCCAAACAATACCAAGCATAATTTCACTGCTTCCAGAAGGCTTCTGATAGTGACCTGCAATGCCCTTTCTTTGTGTTCCCACGACAGTTTGGGGCAGTTGCCAATACATAAGGAAAAAGGCATATCTCAGAGCCAGAGCATGGTACCAAGTACCAGAGAGTCCATGTTTTAACAGGCAGTTCTCAGATAACTATGAGAGTTTGAAAGTCTTGTCCACTTTCCATTATATAGCTCAGTATCTCCCTGGAAATTATCAGAAAGGAAGAACTGCAAGGGATAGGTGGGGCCTCAGTAAACAGCATTAGGATATGAATGCTGTGACTAGAAAATGTTCTCACTATATCTGCAAAAACCCAAACTGACAATGCACTTGGTCCTTGGTTAGACTCAGGGAACTTATTGACCTGGACAAACTGTAGTGGAACCAATGGCTTCTTCTCTCTCTCATGCTCCATATGGCTCACATTTCCAAATTTTGTAAAGGAAAACATGTTGTCCTGTGGATCTCTTATCTCTTTGCCGATTTATGATAATAAAAAAGAGCTGCAAATGTGTATGTACATTTAAAAATGGTGTATGTTGGACTCTGTCCTTCACACCTCCCCCCAGGTATGCTACTTGTCATCTTAGCAGGGGCGGCTCTAGGAATTTTGCCGCCCCAAGCACGGCAGGCAGGCTGCCTTCCGCGGCTTGCCTGCAGGCGGTCCACTGGTCCCGCAGCTTCAGCAGTGGGAGGTCCTCCGAAGCCACGGGACCAGCAGACCCTCCGCAGACATGCCTGCGGGAGGTCCGCCGAAGCCGGGGGACAAGCAGACCCTCTGCAGGCAAGCCACCAAGGGCAGCCTGCCTGCCGCCCTCGCGGTGCCAGCAGAGTGCCCCCCACGGCTTGCCGCCCCAAGGTTGGCATGGTGGGGCCTGGAGCCGCCCCTGCATCTTAGGCCTTGATTCGGGAAATAAAGTCCATCCCAGTTCAGGTCAGCACTTAAACACAAGCTTTAAACCAGTGGTTCTCAGTGCGACCCACAATGTGTTACCAGGGCTCCAGGGGATGGGTGGCAGGACAGCTGCAGCCCAGACCCCAACCCCTGCACCCCAACTGTGCAGGGCTGGCTGGCTGCCCCGGACCCCCGCTCAGGGCTGGCTGGCAGCTCGAGACCCCGCAGAATGGGCCGGTTGTCCCAACCTTGGACCCCCGTCATGAGGCTGCCGCAGATCCTGGTGTGGGGCTGGCAGCCCTGGACTCTGTGAGGCGGGTTGGCTGTCCTGGCTCCAAACCCCCACCGCGCAGCTGCTCCGGTCCCTGGGGCTCACAGGACTGAGCCACTGCCCCTGACCCTGTGGGACCCGCCAGGAGCCCTGACCCCATGGGGCCAGCTGGCAGCCCCAACCCTGGACTCCCGCCACTTGGGGCGGGCTGACAGCCTCAACCCTGCCAGGCAGCCCAGACCCTCTGCACAAGGCAGCCGGGAACCTGGCAACCCCGGCACACTTGCGGCCTTTAGCACACAGCAGAGCTGGGCTGCAGTTATGTGCTAATTGGTCCACGGTTTGAGAACTGCTGCTTTAAACACATGCTTAAAGATAAGCAACCAGTTGTGAATTGCTAGGGATCTTTCTTCTTCAAGTAGTCTTATGGGCGCTCTATTGTAAGTATATGTGTGACCCTGCACTTCTGATCAGAGATCTTTGGTGTCCGTTTAGCCTGCACATGCACTTTTCCCCCTGGTGTTCTGCCAAGAGGCTAATTAGTACTGTACAAGCAAACCACCCTCAGTTCCTTCTCAACTTCCCCTGCCTAGAGACGGAGCAATTAGCAGTGTGCTCACTGATATTTTACTTCTTTAGAAATATGTTCTTAGCTGTTTTTTGTGCTCCCCCGCCTCCCCCGGTCTCAGAGTTCCCTTTGGTTTTTCCTTCCCATTTAAAAAAAAAAGTTATTTACTTTAACCCTTCCCCCTGCCTATCCCGATGATTGCCCCTAGTCAGAGGTGTGCCTGGTTTTACCATGTTTAAGAGGTGCCTCTTCTGCAGGGAGGCCATTCCTGTGTCTGATGGACATTCCCACTGTGTCCGTTGCCTTGGCTATGGCCACATTCCACAGAAATGTACCTTCTGTCAGCAGCTGAAGGCCAGATCCTGAAAGAAAATGAGAACTGAAACTGAAACCTTCCTTAGAGAGGGAGTTCTTCAGCCTGCGATTAACCTGTGGCCTGAGTCTCCCGGGTGACTTGGGTCATTTCCACAGCCTTCCACCTCCCAGGATAGTGAACCGAGTGTCAAAGTCAGACTCAGGACTCACAATTTGTCAGACTGCTTTGTTTATTAGCAAAAGCACTTTGCTAATATACGCAGAAAATGTGAGTGCCATACAAGGCTTAAACCACCTTATTTATACAGATAAAAGTGCATGAAATTAACAAGATTACAAGGGAGCAGAACTGATATGTTTACCTGGGGCTAGACACATATTTTATGTCATTATTAACTCTTACCAATCTCCTGTTAATGTTCCACCATCAGTTTAAGTGGACCCATTGTTCAATACCTTAAAGTTCCTCTTCCTGACAACTTTATCTCAACATTCCTTATTCCTGCTTTAAAGGAACATACAGCATTTCTTTAATTCATTCTAATTCTACAATATAATTTATTCTACTTTCACATGAGGAAGAAACCCTCAGATTCCCCACATAAGACCTCTAAAAAGAGAGCTTCGAGCCCTCACAGTGAGCCCGACCCAGGCAGAGAAGATCCCTGACAAACTTGGTCTCCTTGGTACCGACAATACAAAAGGCGTCTAAGCATGGTAACCACAGATTGCATGGGACCCCTGCAACAGACACTGCTGGTAAACTTAAGGACCTTATGAGCACAGGCCCCGAAGCAGTGGTACCACCAGTCAGGGAGAGGAGTGTAGGTTGTACCAACTCTGGGCAGGTGGCACTGGTACATATACCCCTGCTACTGATTACTGTGAGACAACCATGATCAGACCGCTCCTTGCAGCCAAGGTCTCCAGTTCCTTTGATACCATCGACTCAACACTGGCAACCACTGATGGTTACAATTACTTCGGCACCACAAAAGTTTAGGTTCTCTAAGGTCCTCACGATTTCTGAGGCACCAGAGTCTCCTCTGTTAAGTACCAGGGCTCCATTACTGAATGCATCTCGAGTCCAGGGCTCACCACCGGCACCGAGCCATGTTACTTCCAGTTTCTGCCTCGGCACTACTACTTTCCAGTGGAGATTTGGACAGTGGAGGTTCTCTCTAGTCACACCAACTATCCTCTTTCCCGCTGCCAGCCCGGCCCTCCCCAGTCATACCCTTGTTCTGGACAACCCCTATAGTATGATCAACCGTGGGCTCAGCCACCCATACCTTTCCCACTGCCACAGTGGCCATTACAATTGTCAATATATGCTTAGCACTTGATGGAAATGGTATCAGGGATCCTAGAAGACACTGAGGGACAAATGTAAACAGGCATAGGGAAGTGACCAATGGGGAGAGGAGGGGAAAGCAGCACATGAGAAGGTGTGAGGATGTCAGAAGAAAACAAAATGGGGAGCTCTGGTGGTAGTTTAAGAGGAGCATAGGCAGCAAGGACAGTGGGAACAGCTGGGATGAAGAGATGCCCATAGTTATTTGTTAGTCTTTTATCTGTCACTGAGAGAGGTCAGTTCCTTCATTCAATAGGTGGTATCCTGCCCATTGACTCTAGGCGGGCTTTGCACAGGATGCTCTGGTTCCTGGCTGACTGATAGTAACAGATAATTCAGAGTAGGTTCATAGACATGGAGAATACAGAGGGGAAAGAGGTGGGATCAGATGATGTGGGCTTGCCTTTCACATCTCCATCTAAGCCATCTGATGAGATTTTTGCTTCAGGGTTAATCTCTTGCTCTGACTCACTCACTTTCTCCCTCCTCTATCCCCTGTCTGCACGAAGAGCTGATTCTGCTCTTGCTCTGAACTCAACTCCTTCATCCTGGCTTGTGACGTAATGTCAAATGGATTTGTCACCTCCACTGCTGGGCTTTGCTAGGGTAAGATTCTCCCGAGAGAGTTCAGAAGCTCCTGTTCCTGAAAAAGCTCCCGTAAAAATAATTAGCCACAGTAACCCAAAGCCTTTTTGTATTATACAGGTTCATTTAATTATACTCCAGTGTCCAAGGTGGATGCTGAGGAGGAAGATGGGTGTAAGAGTGCATAGTTATCTCTTGCCTTCAACCTGATTTGAGAATTTACAAGTAGTCTTCTGAGTGGATTGAACTAAGTAGTTATAATCATACAATGGTCTCTTGTATCCCTCTCTTATGCCTCATCTCTTTGCAGTCTATTTGGGATGAAAATGTGTCCCCTTAGTTTTTTATCCATCAGTTTAACACATTTTGGATGCCATCTAAATAACAATTCCCACAGGACTGGATCTTTTGTGAATGATCCCACTCCAACAGGGTTTACATATTTTAGAGACATCAAACATTGACTATAACATATGTGGCAGCAATGCCCCTCTGCCATCTACATTAGGCAAACGGGACAGTCTCTGCGCAAAAGAATAAATGGACACAAATCTGACATCAGGAATAATAACATTCAAAAACCAGTAGGAGAACACTTCAACCTCCCTGGTCACTCAATAGCAGACTTAAAAGTGGGAATTCTTCAACAACAAAACTTCAGAAACAGACTCCAACGTGAAACTGCAGAACTGGAATTAATTTGCAAACTGCACCCCATCAAATCAGGCCTGAATAAAGACTGGGAGTGGATGGGTCATTACAAAACCTAATTTGCCCAATACTAATTTCCCCCTACTGTTACTCACACCTTCTTGTCAACTGTTTGAAATGGGCCACACTCATTACCACTGCAAAAGTGATTTTTCCTCCCTTGGTATTTTATCATTCATTGAATTGTCTCATTAGACTGACCCCCCAACTTGGTAAGGCAACTTCCGTCTTTTCATGTACTATGTATATATACCTGCTACTATATTTTTCACTCCATGCATCTGATGAAGTGGCTTCTAGCCCATGAAAGCTTATGCCCAAATAAATGTGTTAGTCTCTAAGGGGCCACAAGGACTACTTGCTGTTTTTATGTTAATAAAGTTCTTATCCTGGTGTCAAACCATGTTCAAAGCAAAATGAAAACTAGCTTACAGTCCCTGAGATTGGGTTTCCATACAACAGATGTCACAAGTGTGATCACTTCCAAGTAGCTGCTGCCAGCAGGAGGCTTAGACATGCCAGCTTTTCAAAAATAAAATATGTAATAATTCTTCTTAATGCCTTTCTCGGCTGGCATGGGGTGAAGTGCTTCTCGCCCGTGTGACTTCTAGGACATCTCTGCCAGGCTAAGTGCGTGAATCCTTTGCCTAAGGACAGATTCCTCCTGCTGCAAAAATGGCTTGTGCTCCTAGGTTGCTGCGCCTGTAAATCTCATATGCTCACATATTTCATGGCCCATTGAGACACCTGCACCCCCAGGCAAAATGCAGTCGAGTCTTTTCTAGAGCTGGGAACAGGATGTAATTGGCAAAAGCTTCTCTTCTGTGGAACTCCTTGCTAGCAATGGTCTGAAGGAGTCCAGGCCTAAGTGAGCTCAGCTCCCAGTGCAAATCCTACCCATTTCACAGAAGCCTTCCCATAAATACAGATGCTGGAGAGAAAAGGGTGGAAGGAGAGAGAAGAAGAGTTGCAATGTGATGCAGAGATTAAAAAGCCAATGAGATTTTATGATAGAATCATAGAAATATTGGGCTGCAAGGGACCTTGAGAGGTCATCAAGTCCGGCCCCCTGCACTGTAAAAGGACCAAATAACCAAGACCATCCTTGACAGGTGTTTGTCCAACTTATTTTTAAACATTTCCAATGATAGGGACTCCGCAACCTCTGTTGAAAGCATATTCCAGAACTTAACTACCCTTATAGTTAGAAACCATTTCTTAGTATCTAACCTATATCTCCCTTTTTGCAGATTAAACTCATTTCTTGTCCTACCTTCAGTGGACATGGAGAAAAATTGATCACTGTCCTCTTTATAACAACCATTAAGATATTGGAAGACGGTTATTAGGTTGCCTTTTAGTCTCCTTTTCTCAAGACTAACCATGCCCAGTTTTTTTCAACCTTTCCTCATAGTTCAGGTTTCTTAAATCTTTTATCATTTTTGTTGCTCTTCTCTGAACTCTTTCCAATTTGTCCACAGCCTTCCTCAATGATGATGCCCAGAATTGGACACAATACTCCAACAGGGGCCTCACTAGTGCCAAGTAGAGAGGGACAATACCTCCTGTGTCTTACATATACTCCTGTTAATACACCCCAGAATCAGATTAGTCCAGGAGTGGCCAACCAGTGGCTCCGGAGCCGCATGCGGCTTTTCAGAGGATAATATGCGGGTCCTGCAAGGAGCCGACTCTGTGGAAAAAATGATGGGTGCTCAGCACCCACCGGCAACCTTATTATCTGCCCTCCCTCCCTCAGCACCTCTCACCCAATGGCAGCCCCCCTAGTCAGCACCTCCTCCTCTCTCTCCCGTGCCACCAGCCAGCTGCAATCAGCTATTTTGTGGTGTTTAGGAGACTCTGGGGGTCAGGGGGAGGAGAGAGAATGCGGTGCACAGCCTCCCCCTTTCCTCCCCTGGCACCTTCTTCTCCCTCCCTGTGTTTTCCGAAGTCCACAATCAGTTGTTTTGAAACTCACAGGAGGCTCTAGAGGGAGCGAGGACAAGGCTCACTCAGGGCAGGGGGCGGGAAGAGGCGAAGTGGGGGTAGGGACTTGGGGAAAGGAATGGAGTAGGAGACAGGGCCTGGGAAAGAGCCGGGGTCCAGCAGTGTCTCCTTGAATAAAGCACACAGTGACTAGCTGGTGTGGAAATTTGTAATCAAAATTTTTCTTACATCATCTAACAATGAAAGGCAAGTGCAAATGGCAAAGAAAATACACAGATGAAAATTGAAGCTTTCAACAGGAGTGAGAGAATAAGTACTTTTTTGTTGAACATAATGGTAAGGCCGTGTGTCTTCTTTGCCAGACGTGCATCTCTCAGTTCAAATCTTCAAACTTGCAGCGTCACTTCTCTTCGAGCCATGCACATATGGATCAAGAATTCCCACAAGGTTCTGAATTCCGCACCTTAAAACTGAAAACTTTGAAAAAACAAACAGATGTAGAAGCCTAGCTCTTCACCAGATTTGCCAACTGTAACATTAGCCTCCTATTATGTGGCCTGGCACATAGCCCGTGCGAAAAAGCCCTACTCTGAAGGAGATCGTATAAAAACATGCCTCACTGATGTGATTTCAATCTACAGAAGAAGATTTCTGGCCTGCAGCTTTCACGCCACACAATAGAACTCAGAATCTCCAACCTGAACAGTGACATTGAATCGCAACTGCAATCGCAACTTCAGCAGTGTGAGTACTTGAGCATCACTTTAGATGAGTCGTGCCATGCACAGGAGAAATATTATCGGTATTTGTCCACATTGTGTCTGATGACTGTGTTGTAAGGGAAGAATTCTTTAATATCGTGTCACTAAAGGACAGAACTCGTGGATGAGATCTAAAGGATGCGTTGATGTTGGTAGTTGCAAAAAGCTATTTGCCTGCACAGAAGCTCACTGCCATTGCAATGGATGGGGCTTCGTCCATGTGGGGATCTGTGAATGGATTAGTAGGGCTTTGTAAGTCTGACAAGAGCTTTCCCAAAGTTGGACATTTCACTGTGTTGTTCATCGGGAGCAACTGGTATCTAAAAATCTCAAATTTGATCATGTCATGAAATCTGTTTTGCACATTGTGAATTTCATTCACTCAAATGCACTCAATCACAGAAAATTTCAAAATCTAATTGAAGAACTGGATGAAGATGATTCCCCTGCCAATTTGCCATTTCACTGTGCAGTTCGATGGCTCTCAAGAGGTAAAGTTATTTTCCGTTTTTTCAAGCTTCTGGAACCAGTAAAATTGTTTATGGAGGAGAAGCACAGAACATACCCCAAGCTTACAGATTCTGGATGGGTTCTAGACTTGTCATTTCTTGCAGACATGCTGCTGCATTTGGATAATCTAAATGTGGACTTACAAGGACAATTCTGGTTGCTGTCTGATCTAGTGCAAGGTGTATTTGCGTTCATGAACAAACTGCAGTTGTTTCACAGACAAATGCTTGAGGGAGAGCTGTCACACTTTCCCTCAATGTCACAGCTTCAAGCCAAATCAAAAGAAGATGCAGCAGAGCCCCAAAAACTAGATATGTGAGTGTGATTAAAGATCTTAAGGACAGTTTTGAGGAAAAAATCCAAGATTTGCAGCAGAAAAGGCCTCAAATCAGATTTCTAATTGACCCTTTTAGTGCTGAAGCCGATTGTAAGATGCCCCCTTTAGTCACTGATGAAGCAACATCCCAGATGGAAATAGTAATAGAATTTTTGGAAGATGACAGATTGAAATCTGTTGAGAAGACAGAGGTGACCTTACTTTCTGGAAAACTGTATCAAAGGATAAATACCCCAACTTCAGAGGAGCAGCCCTAAAATTAATCTCGATGTTTGCCTCGACCAAGACTTCTCAAGTCTTCTGGGACCTCTCCTGTCCTTCAGAAATTCTCAAAGATAATTGCTAATGGCTCAAAGGTTGCTTCAGTTAGTTCTTTAAGTATCCTAGGATGAATTTCATCAGGCCCTGCTGACTGAATACATCTAACTGTCTAAATATTCTTTAAACTGTTCTTTCTGTATTTAGGCTTGAATTCCTTCTGTCTGGCTGTCTATATTAATTGTGTGGAGTGTCTAGTCATCATTAACTTTTTTAGTGAAGACTGAAGCAAAATAGGCATTAAACACCTCAGCCTTCTTCATGCCATCTGCTATTAGCTCTGCTTCCCTGCTAAGCAGAGGACCTGCAGCTTTCTTTGTCCTTCTCTTGCTCCTTATATATTTAACGAACCTCTTCTTATTACCTTTTATGTCCCTTGCCAGGGTAACTCATTCTGTACCACAAGACAAATCAGTGACTGTCTCTCCCTATGAAATTCTGGTGCATCTGCACCTAAGAACACTGCATTCAGCTTTGGACATCTAAGTACCAGAAAGAATTAGACAAACTACAAGAGATTCAAAGAAAAGCAACAGATGGTATTAGAGGGCTGAAAGGACTGACTGAAGAGGAAAGATGGGAAGAATCCAATATGTATAGTATGTTCAATAAACTCCCGGGGGACATATAGTAATAATTCACTACAAGTATGAGATGGGTGTGAACGCTATGGCAGGACAGGATTGTCCGGGATAATGCAAAGGAAAATGTGATAAGATTAAGTAAGGAAAACACAGGCTGATTATCAAGGAAATTATTCCCAATGGTGAGATATCCCAGGCTGTGGAATAGAATCCAAAAGGAAGTAGTGGAAGCCCCAGTGCTTGGAACATTGCATAGACTGTAGGGAACAATCCCCTGCTGCACGAGGTGATCTAACAGGATGTTTGCATTGCTAATTTCTATGGGGAAAAGTCTGCTACCTTTACTCACACTGATTAGTCCTTTACTCTCAGCAGTTACAGTGGGACTAATTGCAAAGTAAGATACTCTTCAGTGGGCCATATTCTCAGCTGGTGTAAATGAGTGTGGCTTCACTGAAGCCAGTTTACATTAATCTTAGATCTGGCCCAATGTGAGTATGTTTAGCAGAATCTGGCCCTATGATTGTATTAATAAAAGATGCTAGAAGTCTTGTCTCTTCTATGCTATATTATTCATTTGGACTGAAGTGAGAGCTAGAATCACAGGGCAATATGATGCCATGGATTTTTAAACAGCACTTCCCATTGATTTCTCATAGAAATTCCTATTTTAAAAGTTTAATATAAAGGGGTTATTTTTCAACTATTGCACCTATTAGGACAAACCCACACTACAGAACTGTTTTTACCTTGGGGACCATTAGGTGGCACAAGAGCCCTGACTATCAAAGCATAACTGATCTCCAGGTATCTTCTCATATGCTTCCTAGTTAAAATATGTATTAGTCCTCCATCTGGCTAACTCTCACCATGTGTTGAGCAACTGCTGCTTTATACACAATATACCTATATGATCTCACTTCTTTTTCCTGGGGAAATAAGCAGGACTTTGTGGGAGAGAACTTTGTGGGGGAAAGGAATAAGAAAAAAAATTGACAGTGAGCTCTGTTACATATGAAAATCTCCCTTGAAAAGATCCTCCCTCCTTTTTTTAAAAGGCTCCCTAAAATAAATAAACGGAATGCATTTTTTATGTTTTTCCCTTGGAAAGCAAACCAAGGATGCTGTTTGTTTTAATAGCAGTGACAGCAGAATCAAAGGTAGCAGAATCTGAATACCTGGCGGAGAGATTTCAAAGTTCCCCTGTGCCATGTACTCTGTTCCTAGCTCTGCTCTTCCCATCCCATTTCCAGGAGTGGAACTAAAAGGTCTGAGAGCTATACTGTATCCTGCTTTCAGAGAGTGTTTAGTTGCAACTGTCATGTGGCCCTTTTTGCAAGAGATGGGGTGCTAACTTCAGTGTCTTGGGTAAATTCCAGTTTGAGTAACTACATTCAGCCTCTCTCAAGTTCTCTTACAGTTTAAATGGAGTGCAGTATTCATCTTCACTTCCCGTCCTAAACCATTGTGTGATCTTGCCACGTGCCCTTAAACAGCTGTCACATTTTGGCCTAGAGGTGGTTGCTATTTCTTTTGTAGGTAAAGGAATTCCTTAATGTGCTGCATGAAGTTCATAAAGTGTGAAATTCACCCTAGGGCAGAGAGGTGTGTGCAGCCCAAGGTATGTGCATCATATGTGTATGCAAGTGTGTACTTGAGATATATTCATTGTTAGAAGTTTTTTTTCATTCATTTCATAATGTATTAGTGAAAGTGATTTCTAATGAGAGCCAATAAGAAATTACCTCTTAAGTTAGATATTTATTTTATTTATGTATACAAGTGCTTACCCGAAGCAGTGGGCACCGAACCAACCTTAGCAAAGAAATCACTCAAGAGATTAAAATGACTTTAAAAGGACTCCCCCACCCACTGACGCAAATGGCTTTCATTCTGTCCTTCCCCCAAAATCTGGTCTCTACATCCCAACCCAGAAAGAGGTACAGAAAACAGACAAGGTTTGCAATGTGTTGTGACAGTTACCAAACCTGAGCTCTGGCAAATCACGAAGAGAAGTGAATTCCAGAGTCGAGAACAATCTGACTGAGAACACAAGCGCCCTCCCCTTCCTGGCAGGCAAATGTTAGTGAGAAAGTCGAAGCTGATCGCAACTGCTGTCTTAGCCCCTAAAGAGAGAGATGCCAAACTATTTAGTGTGTTATAGGTCAGAACCAAGACTTAATCTTCACCAAAACCTAACTGGTGCCCTGTGCTGATTGTGGAGCACAGGTGCCATTTCCTTGTATGATGCAGGTATCCTGCGGCTCCCTCTTCTAACTCTCTTTTACATGGGACTTGCCCTATCAGTCCAGTCCGGTGGTCCATCTAATTCCTGTCTCTGACAGTGACCAGAACCAGGTGCTTCAGAGGGGAAGGTGCAAGAAACCCTTAGTAGGCACCTAGGGAATAACTTGCACACAAGGAAAGCGTCTTCCTACCCCAACGGATAGAGCAGGGCCTGTGTCCTGAAGTATGAGGGTTGAGATCCCTTCCAAAATCATTAATAATGGCCTCTTTTTATCTTCACCCACCAAACTATCAGGACTTATATGACCCCCATTATCATAGCATCTGAGCACTTCCTGGTCTTCATCCTACTAACACCTCGGTGAGGTACGGTCTGGAAGCACATGTAATCCAATTTTGCAAATGGAGAATTGAGGCATAAAGCCAGACTAAGTGGCTTGCCCAAGTTCACACAGGAGACCTGTGATGGAGCAGAGACTTGACCCCAGCTCTCAGAGTCCCAGGCAAGCACCCAAACCACTGAACCATCCTTCCTCTTTGTAGCTTGCTCTTATATCTCTCTATATAGACCAGAACCTGCTTCTAATGAAATAAACAGTAGTTTTGTCATTGACAGCAATGACTGCAAATAGGGAGTGAACTCATTGGTGGAGTCCCAGCTGCAACAGAGAACTTGGTGCCAAGTGTTTACACTGTCTCTTGGTTTGGTCACAGAAAGGTGTTTCCCTGGTAGTTCTTGTTCCTGTCCTCCCACTACACACTGTACAGCACCTGACTAATGTGCACAGCTTACTTTTGTTCTGGCCTCGCACTGTAAGCGAGGCTCTTTGCCACAGAATGCTGGAAGATTCTTTGCATCTTGAAGTCTTTAAACCACAATTTGAGGTTCAATGGCTCAGACACAGGTTTAATACAGGAGTGAGTGGGTGCGATTCTGTGGCCTGCGTTGTGCAGGAGGTCAGAGTAGATGATCATAATGGTCCCTTCTGACCTTACAGTCTATGATTCTATGAAATGCTCACATTCTTTGTCACTTACACCCACACACTTTGTTTTAATTAAATGCACTCTGATAATTATTAACATATTTAATTTTTTTTTGCTATGACTCACTCAGCTTGGATGTCTAGTCTTCACAAAGATTGTCGTATTACAAAGACCCAGGTCTGAAGCATTTATACAGGTGAGTAATCCTCATTCCCACACACAGTTCCCAATGAGGTCTGTCTCGGGGCCTGATCTGACACTTCAATGGATTTACTCTTAGTCTAAGGGAAAGGAAAATCAGGCTCATGGAGACTGCTCCCATGAGTAAATGTTACTCACTAGAGTAGAGTGTTGCTGAATCTGTGAATTGCTGCTGTCTGTGAATTATGTTGATCTAAACTGTACTATGCCTCTGATTCCTAAATGTAGGAGCAGGGTTTAGTCTCCCATTCTCTCTCTCTCTCTCTCTCTCACACACACACACACACACTCCTGGAGGCCTCTTTACAGCTCCACTATGTGTCAATGAGTTATATGGCCTCACACTTGCAGTCAGAACACAGTGCAATTAGTGGTGTTTGTCTTAGGAAACTCATAACTCTTCACTTTCGAATGATTTATGAAGTTTTCCAGTTCTGGGCTGGCCTGTGGGCTGAGATCTTTTCCAGGCAGACCTTCCTTTAGCAGTTTACTGTGGGGCTAGAGGGGGAAGTCAGTGAGTAGACCCGCCTCACCATCCCTGAGGTTAAAATCTTGATGAGGGGCCAAAAGGGAAGGACGTAGCCATGAAGTTTTCCTCACGGTTTCCACCATAGCATTGCATTAGGCAGAGAGGGGCGTTTCTCCTCCTGCCCTGTGAGCTGCATGGAACTTGTGGATTGGCTGGAGTCCAGACCCATCTATCTGAAGAGCTTATACCTCTGCAAGGCCCCTGGCACCATCCAGCCTCCAGTTTCCCCAGCAGCCACACTCTGGGTGGAGCAGGGAAGAGAGGTTTCCATAAAGCAGAAGGGCTCTGCAGAAATGCAAGCGCAGTTCCAGGGATAAAAGGTCAATAATGCAAAGGACTACGGGCCCCAGAGACACTGGGCAGCACTGCAAGCAGTGAAGCTGCAGGCAAGCTTAGCTGCCCCCCGACCATCATCACATCTGCTAACACGGCCAGGGTCCACGCTGCTGCTCACCTACCCTGTACCACAGGCGAGTACTGAGCTGCGGGAGTATTGGGAGTGATGATGAGGGGAGCAAGGGGGAGATAAGGGGTTGGGAATAGACGTGATGGAGAGCAGATGTGGCAGAGGGAGAGCAAGGGGGTGAGGGTGAGCACTAGGGAGGGAACTGCAAAGGGAGGGGAGATTGGAGCAGAGAGAGAAGAAGAATGAGGAAAAGCAAATAGAGAAGAGACAAGCCTCAAAAATGCATGAAGGGGGAAGGAGCAGTCTTTTCTCCCTTCCCTGGGGTGTGACCCGCCAAATCATCCTAAGCACAGCTCCCTGACCTCTACTATAACCAGCTCCTAGCAAAGAGGAGAGTCTCCTTTGTATTTCTTGCTCCCCCAAATTAGGAAGGACCCACCACCATGTTTACTGTGAGACCATAAAGGCAGGCTTTGAACTGTATCCAGTAAGGATAAATTGAGGTCTGGTGCATGTGTCCACACTTAAATTTGTCTTTCACTGGAGTAAGCATCCCATTATGCTGACATAGTAACACCAGCTCCCCAAGCAGTGTTGAGCCCGGTCAATATACCAAGGTTGGCACAGCATGAGTGTAGACACTGCATTACCTATGTCAACCC
Source organism: Chelonoidis abingdonii (assembly GCF_003597395.2). Taxonomy (NCBI): domain Eukaryota; kingdom Metazoa; phylum Chordata; order Testudines; family Testudinidae; genus Chelonoidis; species Chelonoidis abingdonii. The sequence continues at coordinate 360,733,654 of NC_133769.1, forward strand.
TAATAGTCCTCCAGCAGCTGTCCCACAGTGCACAACACTGACTGCTTTGGTCACAATTGTGAATGCTGCAAATTTTTGAAATGCCTTTTCCTGATTGTCAGCTTGGCAAGCGCACCCACCTCTCTGTTGTGTACGGCTGCCCAGCTGATCATTCTGGCTACATACTCCAGGTGCGCTCCAGCTTAGAGTAGACAGGAGATACAGGATGTCCTGGGCCTGTGGAGAGAAGAGGCTGTGCAAGCACAGCTACAGATCAGCCATAGAAACGTTGCTGTTGACAAGCAGATTGCACAGGGGATCCAGGAGAAGGGGTACAACAGGCACCAGCAGCAGTGCCATATGAAAGTGAAGGAATTGCAGCAGGCGTACCAGAGGCCAGAGAGGCCAATAACCAATCTGGTTCCACATTGCAAACTTGCCACTTTTACAAAGAGCTGCATGCCATTAGTGGCAGACCCCACCGCCATCCCACAGGCCACCATGGAGACCTCCGAGGAGCCTAAGACATAGGTTCCCTGTCTTGAACAGCAAGAACGAGGAGAGAATGGGGGACATGCAACCGGGGGGTCCAGCAATGTTGTGAGCCAGGACCTGTTTGAAACTCCACCACTGTCCAGTCAAGAGTTGAGCATGTATGAGCCTGATGCAGGGGAAGGAACCTTGGGTAAGCATGTACATTTATTTCCCATTATAGTGTCGGTGCCCTCAGCTTAACAGGTCACAACACGGGAAGGAATTTTCCTCCAGGGCAGATTGGCAGAGGCCCTGGAGGTTTTTTTCCTCTGCAGTGTGGGGCATGAGTCACTTACTGGAGGATTCTCTGCACCCTGAGGTCTTTAAACCACGATTTGAGGACTTCAGTAACTCAAACATAGGTTAGGGGTTTGTTACAGGAGTGGGTGGGTGAGATTCTGTGGCCTGTGTTGTGCAGGAGGTCAAACTAGATGATCATAATGGTCCCTTCTGACCTTAAAGTCTATGAGTCTATGAGACTTTTCATTCATTTACTTGTGCTAGAATAGATAGTGGTATAACAAAGAGAAGTAGAATCTGCTTTTCGTTGCCCTGTAGAGTCAGGCAAGGGGGACAGTGCAGAGCAGTCTGTTTATGGACACAGCGGCGTCCCTTGAATCCTCCTGAGCGAGCTCGATGAAACGTTCATGGAGGCACTCTGCAATCCTCTCCCGAAGGTTTCTAGGGATGACAGCCTTATTTCTTCCTTCTTGGTAAGACATTTCCCCATGCCAGTCAGCATTAACTTCAGCAGGCAGCATTGCAGTACACAGGCTAGCTGCATATGGGCCCAGGATACCAGCAGCAGCAGTTCTCTCTGTGCCTTTGTTATCCTAAGGGGTGATATACCAGCTAAAATCATCACCACCTGTGTAAAATGGTGCCAGTATTCAGTGCCATTGCCCTCTGCTCATAGTTTCATGCAACGGAGCCATTCCCTCACCCCTGGCAGGTCACACTCACCATTGTTTGCTGTGAGCAGGGCCATGCACAAGCTGTCCGAAGCGGGAATGCCGATAAGCACGTCTTGTGTAAAACTTTAGGGAAGCCCGGAAAGGCAGTTCTGAATCTCAAGTTTTGCTTTCTATTGTGACTATACGGACAAACGCACTTCTGTGTGTTTTATCTGCAGCTGCTGCCATTGCAGCCTTGAGGGATTCCCCCTCCACACCCGTAGAATGCCTGAGCCAGATAAAGGCGAGAAAGAAGAGGACTCGGGATGACATGTTCAATGAGATCCTGCAAGCCAGCTGCATCAGACTGTGAGCACAGGCCCTGGAGGGTGAACACTGCAGACAGACTGGAGAAGGAAAGAGCGGACAGGAGATAAGCCCAGGAGTCCCAGCAGGAGGGGAGAGGGAGATGCACCAGTACATAATGGGCCATCTCTGGCGGCAAACACAGACTCTTGTGGATCTACAGATTCACCAATCCCAGGTTCATCCTCCTCTGCTGTCCATGGAAAACTCCATTACAGCACCTCCCTACATCACCCCCTCAACATTCCACATGGCATCAGGAGCCACTCCGCTCCCCTTACTGCTCCTCTCCAGGAGAGTTTATAGACAACCACCTCTTCTTCTTCAAGTGATGCATTTGAGGTCCAATGGGTATTGCTACCAAAAGTCTCCAATCCCAGGCGCAGGGGGTGCTGCCACATCTACAGTGGAATACCCAGAGGGGGACACATCTCAAAGAACCTCAATTACTGCACAGGGATAAGTAATCTTCTCTTCACATACACTGACCTGGGAAAGCCATGGCTGGGGTGTGTGTAGCTAAAATGGACATTCGTGTTCTTTCCCCTTCGTAAGTTCTGTCCTATTAATTTGTTGCATTTGATATTTATTTTCTTTAACTTTGCATGGATTTGTCTTTTAACTGATTTTGTAACAGAATAAAATTATATTATTTGGAACATAACTCATCTTTATTAGTTCACAATACATTCTGCCGAGTGCTTAGCAGTTCTGAAAGCCACGTTACTTGTTATTGTACAGTATGACACAGTTCATAAGATCAATGATAAACAAAATTAATAGGTGCATTGCTGCTGTAATAATTCAGACATGTACACCAAGCACCACATAATTCCTAACAGGCCCCAACACAGCTAGGCCAGGTAGAGCACAGAACACCACAATGCATTACTGTGTCTCTCTGTTAAAGTGCTCTTTCAAAGCCTCCCTGAGCAGTATAGCTCCACGTTGAGCTCTTTCAATAATAGCCTTTGTGTTTTGCTGTTCAAACTCAGCACACAGCTGCTTTCTGCCACCCTCCACCCCAGCAGAAACTTTCCCCCCTTTGCTTCTGTCAAGGTTCCTTCCCCACTCTGAACTCCAGGGTACAGATGTAGGGACCAGCATGAGAACCTCTAAGCTTAATTACCAGCTTAGATCTGATTTTACTGCCACCATCCAAATCCTTTAAGAGTTATTTGGGAAACTCTGTCTACCTTCCCCCCCAGACTATCTCCCTCCCAGTAGCCTTGAGAGACTTCTCCACCAAGTTCCTGGTGAACACAGATCCAAACTCCTGGATCTTAAAAGAAGGTGAAATTAACCATTCTCCCTCCTTTCCCCCCACCAATTCCTGGTGAGTGCAGATCCAACCCGCTTGGATCTTAAAACAAGTGAAAATCAATCAGGTTCTTAAAAAAGAAGGCTTTTAATTAAAGAAAGAAAGAAAGGTAAAAATTATCCCAGTAAAATCGGGATGGAAAATAACTTTACAGGGTAATCAGATTCTAAGAGACCAGAGGAACCCCCTCTAGCCTTAGGTTCAAAGTTACAGCAAACAGAGGTAAATCCTCTTAGCAAAAAGGAACATTTACAAGCAGGGCCAGGGCAAAGATGTTTTGTGCCCTAGGCGAAACTTCCACCTTGCGCCTCACCGCCCCGTGCCCGACCTCTGCCCTGAGGCACACCCCCCTTCAAGCAGCTACCCCTCTCCGCCCTGAGGTGCCCCCCATGGCAGCTCCCCAACCCCACCTGAAGCACCCCCCCACCCCAGCTCACCCCTGCTCTGCCTCCACTCCGAGCACGCCATCGCTGCTTCACTTCTCCCGCCTCCCAGGCTTGTGGCGCCAATCAGCTTAGGCGCCGCAAGCCTGGGAGGCAGAAGAAGTGAAGCAGCCACGGCGTGCTCGGGGTGGAGATGGGGCAGAGTGAGCTGGGGCCGGGAGTTCCCCTGCGTGCTGTCCCCCTGCTTACTTGCTGCAGGCGGCCCTCCCAGTGCTCCCCTGCCCCAGCTCCCTCTGCCTAAATGCCGGTGGTGACCAGGGCGGCCAAAGGTCCGGCTGCTGCTGTCACTGCTGAAGAAAATGCCGCCCCCCAAATCCTAGTGCCCTAGGCGACCGCCTAGGTCACCTAAATGGTTGCACCAGCCCTGTTTACAAGTTGAGAAAACAAAGATAAAACTAACACGCCTTGCCTGGCTGTTACTTACAAGTTTGAAAGATGAGAGATTGGTTAAGAAAGATTTGGAGAGCCTGGATTGATGTCTGGTCCCCCTTAGTCCCAAGAGCGAACAACCCCAAAACCAAGAGCACACAAACAAAAGCCTTCCCCCCACCAAGATTTTAAAGTATCTTGTCCTCTTATTGGTCCTTTGGGTCAGATGTCAGCCAGGTTACCTGAGATTCTTAACCCTTTACAGGTAAAAGGATTTTGGTGTCTCTGGCCAGGAGGGATCGTATAGTATTGTACACAGGAGGGCTGTTGCCTTCCCTTTATAGTTATGACAGCTTCACAGATATTATTCAGGACCCAGAAGGCAACTATAACCATTGGAATATTTTTTACACTGAGATCCAATCTTGTGAGTAAACAATGCCAGGCTCCCTTCTGTCTTCCAAAAGCACATTCAACAGCCATTCTGCACCTGCTGATTCAGTAGCTGAACCTCTCCTTTGTGCTGTCAAGGTGGCTGGTGTATGGCTCCATGAGCAAGGAGTAGGCTGGGTCACCCGGGATCACTATTGGCATTTTAATATTCCCAATGGTAATCCACTGGTCAGGAAAGAAAGTCCCTGCTCATAGCTTTCTGTCTAGTCCTATGTTCTCAAAGATGTGAGCATCATGCACCTTCCCTGACCAGCCCACATTGATGTCGGTGAAGTGTCCCTGGTGATCAACCAATACTTGCATAACCATAGAAAAGTAGCCCTTTCAGTTTATGTACTCTGTGGCAAGGTGTTCTGGTGCCAAAATAGGGATATGCGTGTCATCTGTTGCTCCACTGCAGTTTGGGAGCATGACTGCTGCAGATCCGTCTGTTGTGTCCTGCACATTGCTGAGAGTCACAGTCTTGCGTAGCAGGAGGCGATCAATGCCCCTGCACACTTGCATGACAATGACCCCCACAGTGAATTTTCTAACTCTAACATGATTTCCCACTAACCGGTAGGAATCTGGCATTGCCAGTTTCCACAGTATGACTGCCACTCGCTTCTCCACTGTCAGTGCAGCTCTCATTTTGGTGTCCTGCTCTGGACGGCTGGGGTGAGCTCTGCACACAGATCCAGGAATGTGGCCTTTTCCATCCAACAGTTCTGCAGCCGCTGCTCATCATCCCAAGACTGCATTACGTTGCCAGCTCACCAGTCAATGGTCATGTTTCAGGCTCAGAGTGTTCCAACAACTGCAGCTGCTCCATGAACACCACCAGCAACCTTGAATCAGTTCTTGCTATGCCCTACACCAATCTGTTCTCCAAGAAATCATCATGTTTCCCACTGATTCACTTCTTCTCGCAGCTCTGCAATACCAGAGGCTTTTGCATCCTTTGCTCGTAACACTTATGACAATAGTGCAGAATTATGCAGCGTCCATGTTTCTGTCAAAGATAGCAGACAGGGAGCAGGGACACACAGGTTTGTGGAATTTTGAAAAAAGGAGCGAAAATTAGGGGCTTTAGATGACATTATGGGATGGAGACAGTTGCATGCTGGGAAGTTGATTCCTTGATCCCAGCCACCCCTGTGTGGCTTGTTTCTGCCCCACCATGCATTGTCAATACTTTCCAAAAGACAGTGTGCTGGACGATTTCACATTGGGATATCTACTCATGGTGCACCAGACTGTGCATCAATACAAGCATTCCTGGTGAGTATGTGCACTGCTGACACACGGAACCAAGTATGCATGTGCACAAGAGATACCCTAAGGGTACGTCTACACTACAGGATTATTCTGATTTTACATAAACCGGTTTTGTAAAACAGATTATATAAAGTCGAGTGCACGCGGACACACTAAGCTAGCATCGATTTCCGGAGCGTTGCACTGTGGGTAGCTATCCCATAGTTCCCACAGTCTCCTCTGCCCCTTGGAATTCTGGGTTGAGATCCCAGTGCCTGATGGGGCAAAAAACATTGTCGAGGGTGGTTCTGGGTACAGCCTCACCCCTCCCTCCATGAAAACAACAGACAACCGTTTTGTGCCTTTTTTCCTGGGTGAACTGTGCAAATGCCATAGCACAGGAAGCATGGACCCTGCTCAGATCAAGACCGCAATCCTGGATGTTGTAAACACCTCACGCATTCTCGTGCAGTCTATGCTGAACCAGGACCTGCAAAGCCAGACGAGGAGGAGGCGGCTATGGTAGAGCGGCGACGAGAGTGATGAGGACATGGACACAGAATTCTCTCAAACTGCGGGCCCCTGCGCTTTGGAGATCCTGCTGGTTTGAGGGCAGGTTTGCCATGACGGCGCTTTTGGGCATGGGCAAACAACACGATGGTGGACGATGGTTTTGCAGCGTTTTGCGCAGATTTGCAAGTGGCCTGCAACTTTCGCATGGTAAGGGCCAACTTTATGGACTTTTGTGATTTGATTTTCCCTGCCCTGAACGCTCCATAACAGATGAGAGCAGCTCTACAGTGAGAGTGAGTGCGAGTAGACTCCTGGGACGCTTGCACCGACCAGACAGTAAGTCAGTTGGAATCACTTTTGGAGTGGAATTACCTGTTGGGGCGTGTCTGTTGATCGAAGTAGCCAAAGTCATTAAGTTGCCTGTCGAACGTTGTGACCTTGGGAAACGTGCCAGGTCTAGTGGTGGTTTTGCTGCAATGGGTTCCTAGTGCGGGAACGCAGAGGAACACCTATCGTACTTTGCAGCGAACAGGGCATCCGTACGTACCGCAAGGGTTTTTCAATGGTGTGTTGACAGTATGGTGGTCACAGAGACGTTTCACCACAGCCATGCGGGATGGCCGGGAGGGTTGTGCGTCGCGGTCTCAGGAAGCAACTACTTCTGTTTAAATGGCTGCGCAAGGGGAATATTCCCGACCAGACATAACGTTGGGGATGTTGACATTCCTGTTAGTTTCTGGTGACCAGCCTACCCTTGATGCCATGGCTCTGAGCCATCACAGGGCCTGGGACATATCAGGCTGTTCAACTAAACGAACAAACGAAATGATTTAGGGAGAAGAATACACTTGATCCCATTACTGTCAAGTATAATTCCCATCTGAACCTTTAGGTCCATTTGGGTACTGTGATTTCCTCTAAGCTTAATTACCAGCTCTATAGTTGATATGCTGCCACAATCAACTCTGAGTGTTGATACTCTGGTTTCGCCACAACACCTTCCCTGGGGACCCAGACCCAGTCCCCTGGCTCTTCACACAGGGAAGTTACTTTTTCCCTCACTTAGTTGCCACTCTGGTTCCCCTCCTTGGGTCCTAGAGATTCCGTGCTTCAAACTCCATGAACGACAACCAGCAGGTTTTCTCCCCTTCCCTTTCTTGAGGCAGTTACAAGGTTCACGCACGTGTCATCTCCCAAGAGTCTCCCTTCCCTTCGTCTTCAGCCTTGAGTGAAAAAATCACTTCGGTTTAAAAAGATCTTTTATTAAAGAAAGGAAAGTAAGCTTGTCTCTGTCTTAGATGTCATATGACGGGTCCTTAGCTTACGCACAGGAGAACTTTCCCCCTTACAATAATCAAATTTCCCGCAATACACATATAAAGTTAACCAGCAAGTCCCAATGCAATCGAGTCAACAATCAAAAAGCCTAAACCTCCTGTTTTTACTTACTATTTGAACAGAAACTTAGAGAGCCTGTAGTAACGTCTGGTCTCTCTCAGACCCCCCGAGAGAAGAACACACAACGGACAAAGAACACACGTAAAAGCTACCCTCCACCCAAATTAAAAGTATCTTGTCTTCTGATTGGTCTCTGGTCAGGTGTTTCAGTTCCCTGCTTGTAACCCTTTCCAGGTGAAAGAAACATTAACCCTTAACAATCTGTTTATGACAGGTGGGGACCTTCTTTTTGGTCTGCATTTGTACGGCACCTAGCACAGGAGGTCTTGGTCCATGCCTAGGGCTCCTAGGCTAACAACAATAATAATCTACTGAGATCTGTCATGGCTGAGCAGAGGGCACACAAAGATTGTTTCTTTGTAGCTCTCGGACACTTTCTAATATTTTTAGTTTTTAAAAGAATGACTTTTTGCGAAGTTTAGTCATCACTTTACTTCTCGGTGCAGCTGCAGAACAGCTGCGTACTACAGGCCTGATCCAGAGCCCATGGAAGTCAACTGAAAGGATTCCCACAGACTTCAGTGGGCTTTGGATCAAGCCCTGAGCCATTGTTATATTTCTACCAGATGCAGTTTTTCCTGTTTTAAGAGGAACTTCAAAACGATAATGAAAGCTGAGGTAAGCAGAGGTTTAGCGGCTGCATAATCCCTGGACCAGGCTGTGGGGGCCTTAAAAACAGAAATAAGTCTAAACTAATATTAACATTCTGCTTTCCCTCTATATGAAAGCCACCTGTTTCACTGAAGGTACCCTGGAATTCATCTTCAATGTTACATTATTATTATTTGTTAAGGGCTAGATTTGGTCCCAAGGGCACAGCCCATCACGGCGGCGGTGCCTAGCCGGGCTGCCTGAGGGAAGACATTATAGCTCAGAGAGCCTCAATTTCCCCCCTTGTTCCCAAATGGTAATAATGTATTGTAGCCTGTAATAAATTATGATGCCCCTCTCCATGTAAGCTCAGCTGGATAATGGGGGTGAAGCAAATACTCTGTCTATCCCCCTTCCCTGCTCACCTGCTTGGAGCAGAGAGTAACAGGCAAGCAGCACAGCTTTCTCTTGTGACCCTCAAGCCCAGGATGTACCGGGGGGCTGCTGTGCAGCCCAAGTCACACTCTAGTGCTAGATAGTGCGAGCAGAGCACATGGCACTCCTTCAGTCTGTGTCACTGCACAGAGCTGCAGTCTCATTGCCCCGGTGGTATCCATGATGTCGAGTCAGAGACCTATGATAATTTCACACTCCCATCATCGTATCATCTTCCACACTGCCCCCTGTGTAATGCATCTTCCCTACTGAGCTGTGTCAAGCACCTCTGTTTCATTCAAATCCCGCCTCAAAACTCACTCCTGTCTTGCTGCCCTTCATGATGTCAGCTAAGGCACCAAATGATATTTAAACCTTTAGTGGAACCACCAAGATGTGCACAGGCTTGAACTAAGTAATGGCATGTTTATATTGTTGTAACTCTTCCCCCATCCTGTCCCCAGCATGTGTCATTTGCGCTTGCTTGCTGCATCATGTATAAAACAAGATTGCCAGCTGGTTGGGGCAGGGGATAGGTCTGTTTATTTGTACAGCGCCTAGTACTCTTTTGACAGTTACCCGGTGGAGAAGGTAAAGAGAAGAGCCACAAAAATGATCCAAGGGTTGGAAAAAAAGGCCTTACATTGGAGCTCGATCTGTTTAGCTTGCCAAAAAGAAGATCAAGAGATGACTTGATTAAAGCATGCGAGTTCTTCCACAGGGTACCAAAGGACACTTTAATCTAGTGAAGAAAGGTACAACTAGAACCAATGACTGGATGCTAAAGCCAGACAAATTCATATTAGAAATAAGGCAAATTTTAACAGTGCTTAACTATTAGAACAAACTACCAAGGGAAGTGGGGGATTCTCCATCTCTTGAAGTTTGCCCATCTACACTGGACACTTTTCTGGAAGATATGCTTTAGCCAGACACAAGTTCCTGGGCTTCTGTGGCTTGCGTGATGCAGAGGACCTAATGGTCTCTTCTGGCCTTAAAAATCTATGGAAAAATAACTAATGATAATAACTAATATTTTAATTACATTAAAACTGATTTCTATGCTGGATGCGCCATGAAGCCAGGCTTTATTGAGCCTCAGATTTGTGAACTGTGAGAAGCTTTCAGTGTAAAAATCCAGGCTCAACTCAGTTTTCACTATAGCTTGTCAGCTCACCCTTTAAAAATAAGAGCTCAGGTAGTATCCACCATCCATATCATCTGAGCCGGTTAGGATTCAATTAAGAGCATTTCTTGCTTCGTTCTAGGAGTTATTAACTGTCAAGATTTTACCTTGGGGTTCCTGGGTTAAACCTTTTTGTCTCTGTGTCATGCTGTGTGAAATAGTTCTGTTCTTTGAAAGAATCCACCCCTCCTTCTCTCACCCCTTACCCTCCCACAGACTCAAGAGTAAGTTGTTTTTCGGTATGTGGTAGTAACAATTTGTCAGGATGCCAAGTTCAAAGTCTGTAACGCACTGCCAGCTTGGAGCCCAAGAGCAAGGTCACAACTAATCTCAGACTTCTGACCTTCCAGTCACATCCGCCATCACTAGATCATAAGAGGAGATGGAAGGGCCTATTTTGAAAGGTTTTATATTTCAGGTGAGGTACACAAAAGTATTGACCAGATGGAAAAAATCAAGAGGCGAGCTAGGGTAGTGTGGAGCATATTAAGGAAGATGAAAGACATCATGTAAAGCAATCTCCCCCTTAGCCTGTAAAGGAAGGTCGACAACCAGTATATCCTTCCAGTAATGGCATATGGCACAGAGTCACCAGAAAGTCTGGCAGAGATTGGGCATTCCCCCAGAGAGAGAAAGATAAGTAATTAAATAAGAAGAAAGTGAATGGGTGTAGTTTTACTGTTAAATAATATTACTTGGATATCTTTCAACTTTCATTGTTACTTGGGATTGGAATTTCATGGTAATGAGAGTTAAGTACCTAACCTGCTTTGGTGCTTTCGAAAATCCCACTATCTGCATCTTTAGGTGCCTAAATACCTTGGAAAATCTGTCCCTACTGGCACTGTTCTCAACAGTGCTTAGCATCCAACAATCTGCTGAGCTCTTCTGAAAATCTGGCCCTAAGTAAATAACTACTGATAGATGATTCGCTCTGCCCTAAATAATAGGTGTTCATGCACAGCACTTTTCATTCATTGGTCTCAAACACACTTCCAAAGGGACGTCTAATATTCTTAGTCCCCTTTGATGAGTGTGATAGTTGAGGCAGGGGGAGTCTAAGTGGCTTGTCTACAGTTACACAGGAAATCTGTAACACATCTGAGAACAGAACCCAGATTTCCTCACTCCCAGTTTAATGCCTTAACTGAGATCAAAAAGAGCTCATGTTCCCAACAGAGCAAACTTCTCCTCCTCCTTCCACTCTAGAAACCTTTCTTCAAATTCTCATCCTGACTGGGGAAAAGATGAGCTCTGGAGGTCCCAGAATCCAGGCTCCAGCAGACCAATGAGGGAAGTGAATTCTGGATCAAAGTTCCTTCACTCATTCTGCCTATCCCACTTATATCAGAGGATTTATTAGCTCTTATTATACTCAAGCACCTCAGCTGATTACAAATCTGTTGTATCACCCAAGGAGATCTCTGAGACAGAGCCAAACCATCTAGGGTGAAGTTCACCCAGGTGCAGACACCCAGCATAGGCCTATGCACCAGTGAATCCTGTCTTTGGGGCGTTGGATTGGAATGGTGTCTAGGTTTTGTACTGGCCGTTTATACAAGGGTTAGGGTCACCCGGTCGAAAAGGGACCCTGGAAGCTGCGGTCGGCACTGCCGACTGGGCTGTTAAAAGTCCTATTGGTGGAGCAGTGGGGGCCCAGGGCTAAGGCAGGCTCCCTACCTGCCGCGGCAGTACACTGCTCCCAGAAGCGGCCGCCAGGTTCCTGTGGCCCATAGGTGCTGTGGCGGGCAGGGACCAGGAGGCTCTGTGCACTGCCCCACCCTGAGTTCCAGCTTCACAGCTCCCATTGGCCGGGAACCGAAACCAATGGGAGCTGCGGGGGGCAGCGCCTGTGGGCATGAAGGCAGTGCCCACCTCACAGAGACACCTGGCTGCCCATGCACCTAGCGGCTGCAGGTACCTGGCAGCCACTTCCTCAGAGCCACAGTAAGCGCCGCTGGGACCCCACACCCTCTCCCGCACCCCTGCCCCAGCCTGGAGCCCTCTCCTGCACCCCAAAACCCTCATCACCGGCCCCACTCCCAGATGGATCCCTCACCCCCCCATGCACACCCCAACCCCCTGGCCCAGCCTGGATCTCCCTCCCATACCCCAAACCCCTCATCCCCAGCCCCACTCCAGAGCTCACACTCCCAGCCGGATCCCATACTCCCTCCCGCACTCTGAGCTCCTCATCACCGGCCCCACTCCCAGCTGGAGCCCTCACCCCACCATGCACACTCCAACCCTGTGGCCCAGCCTGGATCCCCCTCCCATACCCCAAACTCCTCATCCCCAGCCCCACTCCCAGCTGGAGCCCTCACCTCCCCATGCACACTCCAACCCCGTGGCCCAGCCCAGATCTCCCTCCTGTACCCCAAACCCCTCATCCCCAGCCCCCCCCCAGAGCCCATATCCCCAGCTGGATCCCATACTCCCTCCCGCACTCTGAACCCCTCATCACTGGCCCCAGCCCGGAGCCCCCTCCTGCATCCCAAAACCCTCATCCCCAGCCCCACCCCAGAGCCCACAACCCCAGCTGGATCCTATACCCCCTCCCGCACTCTGAACCCCTTGGCCTCAGCCCAGAGCCTCTTCCTGAACCCCAAACACCTCATCCCTGGACCCACCCCAGAGCTTGCACCCACAGCCCAGAGCCCTCACCCCCTCCCCACACCAACCCAGGCCCACCGATGGGGGGCAGGAGGGATAAAGGGGGCAATTGCCATGGGGTCTGGGTGATTTAAAAGGGCCTGAGGGCCCCTGACCACTGCTGCCACTGGCAGCACGGCGGGGCTAAGGCAGGATTCCTGCCACCCTCACTCCGCACCACTCCCAGAAGCAGCCAGCAGATCCCTGTGACCCCTGGGGAGGGGGTCTACATGTGCTGCCCCTGCTCTGACTCCACAGCTCCCATTGGCTGGGAACTATGGCCAGTGGAAGCTGTGAGGGTTTTCATGCAGGCAGGGGCAGCATGTGGACACCCCCTGATCCCCCCCGCCAGGAGCTGCTGCCAGAGTGACGTGCCAGTCGCTTTCTGGAGCCACCCAAGGTAAGTGCTGCCCTCCTCAGCCCGTCCTGCACCCTAACCTGCCCCAGCCCAGAGCCCACACCCCTCACCCAAACTCCCTCCCAAAGCCCACACTCCCTCCTGCACCCGAACTCCTTCTAAGAGTCCAACCTCTCACTCCCTCCCGCACCCAAGCTCCCTCTAAGAACCCAACCCTTCACCTCACCCCTCACCAAACTCCCTCCCAGAGCCTGACCCCACTCCCCATCCCACACCCAAACTCCCTCCCAGAGCCTGACCCCACACTCCGTCCCACACCCAAACTCCCTCCCAGAGCCTGACCCCACACTCCGTCCCACACTCAAACTCCCTCCCAGAGCCCACACCTCGCACCCTGACCTGTACCCCAACACCCTGCCCTAGCCTAGTGAAAGTGAGTGACGGTTGGGGACAGCGAGTGACGGAGGGAGGCGGGATGGAGTGATCAGGGGCCGGGGCCTCAGGGAAGGGGCAGGACAGTGACAAGGCCTCAGAGAAGGAGCATAGCAGGGGGCAGGGTTTGTGTGATTAGACAGTTGGGAACCCGACCGGGAGTGCATGTGGAAGCCCTGGCTGTGCCGGAAGAGCGCGCCCAGCAGCGCAGCCGGCCACTCGCTGGGCACCAGCCGGCACAGGCGCAGCATCGCCCAAATGTCAGCAGGACAGCGTCTGTGTGTGCACGACTTGTGCATGCGTGGGGGCCTATTGACTGTTCTGCCCTGGGGCCCGGAATTGCCGTCAGTGGGCCTGCGCCAACCCCCTGCCCCATCATGGTGAAAGTGAGTGAGGGTGGGGAACAGCGAGCGACGAAGGGATGGAGCAATCGGGGGCAGGGCTTCGTAGAAGGGGTGGGGCAGGGGTGCTCGGTTTTGTGTGATTAGAAAATTGGCAACCCTAGCAAGGGTGAATTCCACCTTGGGTGCTACATAGGCCACCCAAAGCTTCGCCCTGAAACCAATGATAGGCAGTGAGGCTCGCTGTATGCAGTGCTCATGTAGGAAACAATGATTAATAAGTAGCAGCCACATTCTGCACGAGCTTTTGTTTTCTAGTGACAGCCCCATGTAGAGCAGTGATCCACAGTGGCGCTGGAACACTTTTTATAGTGGGGGTGCTGAAAGCCAGCAAAACTGCAAAGCCACCTTTTTACCTTGTGCCCCCCCATTACCCCTGTCTGCGTCCCAGCCTCCACTCCCTAGACCTGGCGCTGAGAGCAAGGCCATGGCTCCGGGAGGGGGAGATGCTGACAGGGATAAGGGGACGGAGGAAGGGGCCACAGGTGGGAGTGGGCACAGTATCCCGGGCACAGGGCTGGGAGCTGAGACCCTGTGTGCAGGGCCAGGAGCAGAACTCTGTGTAAAACTGGGGTGCTGCAGCAGCACCCACCGCACTCCCAGTTCCTGCACATATGGTAATTCAACCCAGAGCTGACAAAGGCATGGATGTCTCCAGAGAAGTCTGCGTCCGCGGAAAGGCGCATGTCTCTTAGCATTTTCTATGTGTGAAGAGTTAATAACAGTCCATAAATAATGGAAAATGTGATAGGGTATGAGCTCTTTTAGGGGCATATCAGAATATCACATAATACAATAAATATATTCCAGGAGCTTGATTCACTCCCATTGGCACAGGGGTTTATGTGTGTGTAAAAATCTGAGCTACCTGGTGTCTTATTCTTACAATAATGTATTGGCTTGTCATATATGGATTCAGTTACATTATTCCCATAGTTATCATTTGTCAAAGATTTCTCCGCCATTATTCATCTTATTAACCTATTCTTGTTAACATTTTATATGTCAATATCAATCGAATAGTATTTTAGTCTCTTACACAAAAGTGTATCATCATCAGGTTCCTTTCAGCTAATTAACTTTTTTACTAGACCATCTGCATGACCTTCAAAAATGTAATTTTTCAAGAAACAGAAGGGATGGATAATGACTAGGAACCTCACAACTCATCCCCAGGGAAGTAGTGCAAATGCACCATTTTCATTGACTTCTCGTAGCACAGCTTAAAGGGAAAAAAAGGTTGTGGTGCCAATTAAGTCAAAATACGAGCCAATCAGAGATGAACGTTGCAAGCCTTGTGCATACAATTCATTCTCTGATTAACATACCCTGCCTGGATTGGTGAGAATATCAGACAGATGATCACTGGAACTATTTCAGCAAGATTCCAAGGCCAGAAAGGACAGTTGTGATAATCTCTTCTGACCTCCTGTACAGCACAGATCACAGAACTTCCCCCCAAATCATTTCTGTTTGAACTAGTGCAGATCTTTTAGGAAAACATTCCATTTTGATTTAAAAATTGCCAGTGATGGAGAATCTACTAGGATCCATGGTAAACTGTTCCAATGCTTAATTACCCTCACTGTTAAAACATGAGATAAGCAGCACTCCAAAGAAACTTCCAACCTGTTCTAGAAATAGGGCTACACATTGAAGTGGAAATACATTTCAAGAGGGTGCGTGTTAATGTAAAAAAAAAAATCAGTAGAAATGCAGAAACAGAGCAGTTGCAAATAGGAGAATAACTTATGAAAATATTGAGTGGAAGATTCTGATCCTCTTATTCCCATTCTGTATCACCTTACTTGATTTCAAGGGGATTATCAGTGCAGGATAAGATACTACTTGACATGAGCCAGCGTATCAGAATCTGGCCCTAAGCAATGAATCATAATGATACACATCCATAAAGCACCGATATAATATTCTCTAGGCTCTGTTCTTTTCAACTAGAGCCTGTTGCCTCAAAGTGTACCAGATCTCTGGAGGTTAGCACGCCCTTCATATACTCAGGAGCGTACTCTTCACATTTGGTCTTGTAGCACTCCATTGCATAGAAACACACTGGAGATTAATGAGCAAGACAGACTAGGAGTTTTGGGAGATTAAAATGATCCTTGAAATATACAGCTGCTGAAAATCTCTCGAGATGTTTACAACTTGTTAGGAGGGCTCTGTTTGAACCTTGGCTTTCCAACCCAGCACTTACACACCAGCTGAGCGTGCCCTTGAAAAGAATGCTGGGAATGTAATGCCTGAGTGATGCTATAATCACTGTTTTATCTCAGTATTTTGGCACAGGGCACCATTTGCCGCAATTTCCAATTGCTTTTCTCAGAAGCTTTCTGCCTTGTAGCAAATTGTCATCCTTTTAGTCATAATGTAAAAGGCACATTTTTTTTTGGCTAGAACCAAACGTATCCTTTTAATATCTGATACATTCCCTATGAAAAGACTATATCCTGCACTTACATGGAGCCGGATTAGAATGATCTCCTCCATTTTTGACTTCTGCAATCCTATTATATTAAATTTATTTTAATCATTAAAAAAAACAAGCCCTCCTCCCATCTCCAAGCTGTCCAGTTTACTAAAACTATAGCTATTTCCAAGGCTATAATCATAAAATCATAAAATATCCTCTGATGTCTAATGTGAGTGAGAACTCAAGTCTAGTCAAAAGCATCGCCAGGAGGCAGAGAAGGTAGTGCTTCCTGAAGGCTGTGTGACCCCAAAATGATATGCAATGCAAGGGATTGCACAGATCCTCCTAATATGATTGTCCCTTTGCTTTTTCGTGTGCGTTGATCAGCTATTGAAATAGTTAATGTGAATATTTATTTTTGTCATTACTCTTCAGGATTAACAACTCTGTGAAATTAAGAGTAAGAATTCACATCATTAAGCGCTCTTGATTCTGGCTTTCAACAGACACAGGCCCACATGCCTGCATTGATTATACTCAGGCCACAATCATAAGTGCTAGAGAGACGGACTGATTTTTTTTAAATGAAAACTTTGATTCTGAAGAACAAAATGACAGCCACTAAGGAAAAGAAATATCTTCTTAGTGAGTCACGGTCAGCTGGCCCATCTGACCCCTGAGCACAGCGGACTTGAGACCAGGACTCTTGGTTATCATTATTCATAAGTTTATTGCAGAGCACAGTCATTGTGCATTGCTGTGCTGTCAGTCTTGCAGTGCTAAGCTCTTGTTAGTAGCACTCGCTCTAAACTAATGGACTAATTCAACACAGTAGTGGAAAGTTTCTCTTAGTGGCTTCCAATTCTTCATATAAAACAGCTTGGGTTGAAGGACTAGTATGTCATAGGTGGGCATTATGTGTGTAGGATAGAGATGGCATTGGTGGTTTTCCTTAATGATCTGCTCCTGCTGCTTCATGAATATCTATGCTGATTCTTTCAGACCTATGAACTGCCTTTGATACTGTTGAGCATTAGGCATTGATAATGGAGCTAGAAGAGGATGCTGGGGTCTTTCAGTGGCTCAGCTCCTGTATTTATGAAGGACCTCAGAGGATATTACTGAGTATTTGCTCATCTGGCCCAATGGGACTCTTTTGTCGGTTCCATCAGGTCCCATGTTCTCACTCCTGTTCAATATGTAGTCAATGCTCTTAGGAACTCTCGATGATCCATCTGCTGCTGACACCAATCACTGTATTTCTCTTTCTTCTGAGCTTGTAGGAGCAAACAGCAAAAGGGGGCCCAATATCATAGAATCATAGAACTGGAAGGGACCTCGAGAGGTCATCTAGTCCAATCCCCTGCACTCATGGCAGGACTTGTGGCAATATCTCTTCATTTATCCTGAGTTTGGAACCTTCTACAGAGTCTGGATACCTAGCCCAGACAAAGGGGGCAGGCTTAGGGATAGTTTCTGGTTGGCAAAAGGATTAGGATGCTAGGACTGGCCCCTTCTGAGCCCCAGACCAAGCAGGGTCAAGCTTCTGAACTAATAATGTCAATTTCATGAAGCTACCCTTAAAAACAACCACCCACCTCCTGGAAGTTTCCAGACAAAAATCTTTGTTAAGGATATAAAATCCTATCAATATAATAAAGCACAAAGTTACAATTCACTCATGCCAGATAGTGCAAATTTTGCAAACATTCAAACATTTTAACCCTTTCCAGTCCACTAGGTCTTGGTAGCCGGTGGGCTGCTCTATAGCTCACCTGTGGAACGAAGCATGGTACTGCAAGTATTCCCTGTCTTAGTCTGCAAACTTCTGGCCACCTGCTTGAAGCAAAGTGGTCTGTGCCATAAGCTTGCTATTAAGTCTTATAAATAGTTAAGTAATAAAATACCTCAGAAATTTGCCTGCCTGCACCTTTAAACAGAGAAACAAGAACCCCAAATATCAGCACTTAGTTGCAGCACTAGAAGGCAAGGCCTGCGATAGGGATATTCCTCCTCTATCACAGTTTCCACCAGCAGTACCACCCAGAAGCACCAACCAAGGCTTCTTAACTGGCCTGCTGGCTCCTGATTGGTCAGTGTTTCCCCCTGGTCCTTCTGGATCTTTGGAGGACTGTCTTATTGGTAGCTTGGTCTGAGTCAGTGATCCTTGAGCATGGGTTCTTCTTCGAGTGATTGCACATGTGCATTCCACTCTGGAGGTGTGTGTGCCCCAAGCAGAGTCACTGGAAATTTTCCCCTCAGTATACCCATCGAGGCAGCTCGAACGCTCTCTGTTCCTGCGCACCTATAGTGCTCGTATAAAGCTCCCAGCTGAACACATGCTCCCTCAGTTCCTTCTTACCACGTGTGATGGTTACTGGAACTGCTATCCTTGCTTTGGCAAGCTCGCTCGGTGATCTTCTTTTTCTTATATCTGTACACAGTTATTTGTAGCCAGTTTTAGCTAGTTTTAGTGAAGTTCTGTAACTTTGCATTTTAGTGGAGTTTTTGTCTATTCCCTGGTGGCGAGGCATGTCTTGGTCACTGAGCTTTAAGCCCTGCACCTCCTGCAGCAAGGCTATGCCCCTGAAAGACCCACACTCAAGCTGCCTGAAGTGCTTGGGAGAAGCTCACATTGGGGACCGTTGCCAGATCTGGAAGGACTCTAAGCCTCACACAAAGAAGGGCTGGGAGGCCAGGCTGAAGTTTCTGCTCATGGAGGTGGCACTGAGACCTCCACCTGAGCCAGGCTGGTCAGACTCGGCACCAAGTGCCACAGTGTTGGTAAGGAGTGCTCCTCCTACCATACCAGAGTCCCAGCACCGATCACCATATCCAGTGCCTAGTAAAAGGCAGAAGAAACAGTTGGTCAAGAGGGGATGATCCCCAGCACAAAAGACAGCCAGACATGGGAATCAGAGTAGAGTGAAATCTAAACCAAAGCACTCCTCTGCCTTGGTACCTCAGAAATTGGCACATTTGACTCTGGTACCTACACAAACACCAACAAGTCAGGTACTGGATGAGCTGTCTACATCTGCAGCACAGCACTCTACTGATGCTATCTTGGTACTGACCACACCGGATGTGTTTGCCACTGCCAGAGACCTTCTTTAGCTGTAGGTACTGGTATCACTGCCAGTATACCAGTTGGCATTATTGAGCTGGTGGTCAGGAGGGAACCCATTGGATCCTGTCATCATTCAGTAACGTGTTCTTTGGTACCATAAAAAGGGAATACAGCTATGCATGTCTCAGTGCAGGCATCTTCACCTTGGCACCAGGCTACGGCACTGGTGGGAACCACACCATTGTGGTCACCAGACAGAGGGTCATCATCTTCTGAGTCGGAGGCTGAGTCTTACTCCTCCCATCTGAGGAGTTTTTCCCACTAATCCCCTAGGCATTTCTGCCCTTCCAGGCATCTGGGCACAGGAGTACGATTGAATGCATGGGCAGGAGATCATGGGAGACCTCAGTACGCCAGTCCAGTGACCCTCAGAACTCAAGGCCCTTGGTCTCCAGTGGAACTTATGTTCCATATCAATGTCAGGGAACTCAAAGTGGTTTGCCTGGCCTGCCAGACTTTCCTGCCCCAAATTACAGGAAGAAACTTGTTTGTTCTCACCGACAACACTGCAGCCATGTTTTATTTCAACAGGCAAGAAGGAGCTCGCTCTTCCCTCCTTTGTCACGAAGTGATATAGCTATGGGAGTTTTGCATAACCTACCCAATCAACCCCAAAGCCTCTTACCTTATGGAAACACAAAACGAGCTGCCAGATAGCCTCAGCAGATCTTTCTCCTCTCACAAGTGGTCCATTTGCCCAGATGTGGCAAGGGACATTTTATAGCAGTGGGGGACTCCATAGATAGACCTATTTGCAACCAGGTAAAAAAGAAAGTATCACCAATTCTGCTTCCTGTGAGGTCACAGTCCGGGTTCTATTATGGATGCCTTTCTGCTACTGTGGACAGGACATCTTTATTATGCTTTCCCCACATCCTGCTTGTGCACAGAGTATGGCTAAAGATCAAGCGGGACCAGGCCTGGGTTGTTCGGAAAACACCAGCATGTCCCACCAACACTGGTTCTCCATTCTCCTAGGCCTGTCAGTGGCGACTCCAATCCTGCTTCCCTTACACCCGGACCTGATCTCTCAGGACCACAGTCAGCTGCTCCACCTGAATCTGAGCTCTCTTCACCTAACAGCCTGGAAGCTCCATGACTAGATCTCAGAGAGCTGAATTGCTCAGAGCAAGTTCGTCAGGTCCTCTTAGGTAGTAGAAAAGCTCTCCATCAGGGCTACTTACCTCTCAAAGTGGAAGTGATTCTCTGTCTAGATGTTCCAACACAGATTCTTGCCCATGTGGTTATCTTTACAAGAAATACCAGAATATCTATTGCACCTGAAGCAGCAAGGCTTTGCAATCTCTTTAATTAAGGTTCATTTTGCAGCAATATCAGCTTTCCATCCCAGATGGATAACCCATCTGTTTCTTCAAATGACATGTCTATCTGATTCTTCAAGGGCCTAGAAAGTTTGTACCCTCAAGTAAGAGAACTCGTTCCTCACTGGGACCTGAACTTGGTCTTATCAAAGCTTATGGGACAACTGTTTGAACTTTTGGCAATGTGATCCTTATTATACCTCTCCTGGAAAGTGTTTTTCTTAGTGGCCATAACTTTGCCCAGAAGGGTTTTGGAACTCCGTGCCCTCACATCAGAGCTTCCGTACCCAGCTGTCTTTAAAGATCAGGTGTATTTACATACTCATCCCAGTTTCCTCCTGAAAGTGGTTTCACAATTTCATAGCAATCAGGCTATCTACGTATCAGTTTTCTACCCAAATAGGAATGAATTATGCCTTCACTCATCAGGCATTAGACTAGCCCAAGCTTTCTGCACAGAAAGAACTAAACCATTCTGAAGGTCCACTCAACTTTTCACAGCTGTAGCTAACAGGATGAAGGGTCTCCCAATCTCTTCATAGACAGGTTCATCCTGGATCACTTCATGTATTCTCACTTGTTAAGATCAGGCAGGTGTTTCACCACCAGCTAACCTGACTGCTCATTCTACTAGCTCACAGGCATCCTCAGTAGCATTCTTAGCGCAGATCACTATTCAGGACATTTGTAAAGCTGCAACCTGGTCTTCAGTGCACACATTCTCCCATTACGCCATCACTCAACAGTTCAGAGAGGATGACAAATTTGGTCATGCTATTCCTTAGTCAGTGTGTCCATGAACTCTGATCCTTCCACCCATTCAACTGCCTGGGAGTCACCTACAGTGAAATGCACATGCACAATCACTCAAAGAAGAAAAAAATGGTTACTAACCTTCCGTAACTATTGTTCTTTGAGATGTGTTGCACACGTCCATTTCATGAGCCTCTCTCCTGTCCCTCTGCATTGAAATTTTCCGGAAAGGAGGAGCTGGTAGGGTGCAGGGTCAGCTGGGCTCTTTATACTTCCCCTATAGGCGTGTGGCAGTACAAGGTGCTCGAGCCGCCCTGATGAGTACTACTGAGGGGAAAATTTCCGGTGACTGTGCTCAGGACACGCGCACATCCAGAATGGAATGGACTTGTGCAAGACATCTCAAAGAACAACAGTTATGGAAGGTTTGAAACTGTTTTTTTTTCAGGGCACTAATGCCTCTGTCAGGGGTCAGAGAAGGCCTGACTAGTCCTCATCACAGTCCCACATTCTGATTCCAATTAATCCAGTATAAATCCAGAATTACCCACTGAAACCAGCGGGGTAACTCTGGATGTACACCAGTGTAACCAAAATCGGATTCTGGCCCCACCATTATGATAAAGTAGTGCTTTACCTTCACTTTGCACTCAGTTTGCACAGGTATAAATAACTTCAGGGTGCAGGGCAACAGTGAATCAGGCCCATTAGACTCTTTTGTATTAATGCATGGAAAAAAGCAGAAGATATAGCAGGGACAAAAATACTTTCTGTATTGTTTGCTCTATATTTTAAAACTATCTCATTCTAAATGAACTATAGGTTTTTAAGGCACTGTAGGAGCATAAATATCTAAATTCTAGGCTGATTTACACTCCCTTGTAAATAGACAAACTTTAGTGGGGTTGGTATAATAGGGTGTAAATCAGACTAGAAATTGGCCCAAAGTCAGTATCAGATACAACAGTGGTTTTCAAATTGTGGGTTGTGACCCAGTCCTGGGTTGCAGAAAGCCCCATTGGTGGTGCTGCCCAGCTAAAGCAGGCTAGTCCTTACCTGTTCTGACACCAGAAGCGGCCAGCAGCAGGTCTAGCTCCTAGGTGGAGGGGCCGTGGGGCTCCATGTCCTGCCCCAAGCACCAACTCTGCACTCCCATTGGCTGGGCACCGGCCAATGGGAGCTGGGGTGGGTGTGCTTGCAGTTGAGAGCCACGCGGAGCTGCTTGCGCACCTCCGTTTAGAAGCTGGACCTGCTGCTGGCTGGTTCTGGGGCACAGTGTGTTCCATGGTGCCAGGATAGGCAGGAAGCCTGCCTTGCACCTCCAGTGTGCTGCTGACCAGGAGCTCCCCAAGAGAAGCCCATGCCCCAACCCTGCACCCCAACCCCCTGCCCCAGCACTGAGCCCACCCTCAAATCCAGAGCCCCTTCCTGTATCCCAAACCCCTCATCCCTGGCCCCACTTCAGAGCCTGCACCACCAGCCCAGAGCCCTGACCCGCTTCTGCACCCCAACCCCCTGCCCCAGCCCTGAGCCCTCCCAAACCCAGAGCCCCCTCCTGTACCCCAAACCCCTCATCCCTGGCCCCACCCCACAGCCCTCACCTCTGCACCCCAACCCTCTGCCCCAGCCCTGAGCCCCTCCTATACCCCAATCCCCTCATCCTCAGCTCCATTGGGTCACAGGCATCAACAATTTTCTTCCACTGGGTCACCAGAAAAAAAGTTTGAAAACCACTGAGATACAGCATGCTACTCATTTCTGACCCTCCTGCCCCAACTCTGCAAGAAAGTCGTGATAAATGGATATAGCATGGGGTAAGGAAGTAGTGGGAGATGATATTTAAACCACCGTCAAAGCCACCACAGAGGGAGAGAATCACTTTCTCACTTGGCTCAAGTTTTAAAATGTTTAAAAACTCTGGGGAAACAAACCAAGCAAAACTGCACAACACTCTCTTAAAAAGAAATAACCAGCAGATAGAACAGCTTTTCCTTACACTTGGGGTGGGAGAATCACAAGTATCTTATTGGAGATTCCAGACAGTCAAAGATTTGGCCAGCTAGCACATATTTGTTCACCCCTCTGTCGTTTTCCTGACTCCAGCTGGTCCAGGTGCTTTGGGTGTCTCCAGCAATGGAGCTCCTTCTACAGATGACCACAGGAAAACTATACTGTCCATATTCTAGATAAAAAAAGGCTAGTAAAATATTTCCTGATCTTGATTCTAAATTGGCTGCCTATTGTACTGGTCCCTCTGTAGTCCACTGCATAAAGCATTGGATTGGGTCTCAGGAAACCGGGCTTCTGCTCCTGACTCTATCCCTGTCCTTCTGTGTACTGTGACAAAGTTCCTCCTCTACCTTGGTGGGTCCTGCGCTTATTGGCGGATTTGCTCACCTCTGATCTTCCCCTCTGGTGGAACCCACAGTCCGGGTCAACTCTTCCTCTGTCTGATCAGGAGTTGGGATATTTGGGGGGAACCTGGGCCCGCCCGCTACTCCAGGTTCCAGCCCAGAGCCCTGTGGATTGCAGCTGTCTATAGTGCCTCCTGTAACAGCTGCATGACAGCTACAACTCCCTGGGCTACTTCCCCATGGCCTCCTCCAAACACTTCTTTATCCTCACCACAGGCTTCCTCCTGGTGTCTGATAACGCTTGTACTCTCAATCCTCCAGCAGTACACACCGCTCACTCTCAGGCCACGTCTATACGACGCGCGTATGGCGCGTTACAATCGATTGCTCGGATCGATATATCGCGTCTCATCTAGACACGATATATCGATCCTGAGCGCGCTTACATCATTCCGGAACGCCACCAAAACCAACGGAGTTCCGGAATCGACATGGCCGCACATCGATCCCGCGCGGTGAAGACGGGTGAGTACATCGATTTTAAATAATCGATTTCAGCTACGCTATTCTCGTAGCTGAAATTGCGTATCTAAAATCGATTTTCGCGCTTCGTGTAGACCTGGCCTCACTCTCAGCTCCTTGCGCCTCTTGCTCCCAGCTCCTCACACGCACACCTCACTGACTAACTAGGAGACTTTTAACTAGTTCCAGCCAGCCTGTGTTTGGCTTCAGGTGGCCCAATCAATGTAGCTATCTCCACTGCCTTCTAGAAAGATCTTAATTGGCCCCAGGTGTGTTGATTAACCTGGAGCAACTGCCATTTGGTTACCATGGTCCTAGGGATTTGGTTAGCCTGGGGCTAACATACCTGTTCCTCGGTACTTTACTGTAGCCATCTGGCCTTGCCCCATCACAGTACCTATCGGCAAGTCACTTCACTTCTGTGCTTGCTTCCCTCTGATCCTTTGTCTGTCTTGTCTACTTAGATTGTAAGCTCTTGGGGCAGGGACTGTCTTTCACTAGGTATTTGTACAGCATCCAGAACAATGAGGCGCTGTTATATGTGCCACTATATACAGGTAATAATAGTCCAAGAAACCCATTAGACAGTTATGAATTCATCACTCATTACTTAGGTACTTTCGTCCACACCAAGAGAGCAGCATTTTGCTCAATTGTCCCTGGTCTGTAAATGCTTCTGAGACCATATCACCTTTGTTGCTCTTTTCTCCAGTTGATAAAAGGTACCGCAAATACTAAGCACCTCTCCTTGCTACAAACGTCTTAAAATCATGGTGCCAGGACAGGTAAAAGGACAGACTATCTGCCATATTCTTCTGTAGTTGTGAAGTGTATTTATGAAAGATACAATCTACCTTGGTATGGTAAGTGCCTGATCCAAAATCCATTGAAATCAAAGGAAAGATTCCCCATTGACTTCAATGGGCTTTCGAGAAGCCCTGGGTGTATTATGCTGTGGTGCCAGGGTAGTCAATAGGCAGACTGTGGGCCAATTCTAAACCACCAGACATTTTCGAATGGCCCCCAGAATCATGTTATTTTAGATGATTAATTATTTAGAATTCTTTATTTTTATTATTTTATTATTAATTTTCTCTGGAGTTTGGACCTTGGCCAAGAAATTTGGACTTCGACAAAAAATAATTGACTTCTCCCGGCCTAATGTGCGGTAGAAGGTGAGAGGCCTTTGCCAACACTTGGCTAATTCTGACCTTGGTTTACCCTATTTAACCTCAGCTGGATTTTCTCTCTCCACCTTGCCTTTCCTACAGAGTGGCTGCTACTCCAAAGAGTCACCCTTTGACGAGCTCATGGAAATCCAGATGTAACACGGCTTGCTGCTGCAATGGATGGTCCTGTCAGCGCCCAAATTAGCTGAATCTTTGTTCTCAAGAGCAGGAGAGCTGCTCTGAACTCTTCACCTCCGGGTGCTTTAGCCTAGCTTTTCTGATCCCAGCGGAAGTCAGATTGGACTGCAGATAATTAGATAACATTCTGACCTTTCATTTACCCCGTCCCTCAAAAGCTCAACTTATTAGGTATGCCAAATGGCAGTTTTAATCCCCAGAGGACACATCATTTGCGATAAGATTGTTGTATTTTCATATTCAACGGGCCGCATGCCAAATACTTGCAGGCTGTATTGAAACTAACTAGAATATTTCCAGCAAATTAAAACTCAATCAAGTGCCTTCCCCCACCCCAATACTTACTCAGAGAAGAAAACACTTCCCATGACCATAAACCAAGCTCGGTGACAGCAACAGATGGGGTTCCACTTCCCTTTCTCTTCTGGCAGTTCAGCCATTTAGGAGCAAAGGTGCCCGAAGGCAACAAGTGATTTTTGCAGCTTTACTTGGGGTGAAGAGTGCTTTTTCCTTCCTTTTCTTGCTGCAGCACAAGCAGGTCTGTTCCCGCTCTGCATGGGCTGCAAGCCATAAACTGGTTTGTGGAAGGAATTTATGGTCCTTTCCTTTGGAGACACCTTCTATTGTGCTGAGTTGTTGTCAGCAGGGATTGGATGGCTTGGTGAAGGTCTATTGTTCTGTTTGCTCCTTGTTTCCTATTAAAGGCTCCACCAGAACATGTAGAAACCAGGGTTTGTCTATGAGCTGGCAGTAACCCTACATTGGAGGGAACCACATGAATCTGTGAGGAAGAGATAGCATGTTCCCAGCACAGCTTGTGTTTGGTTTTCCCTGACAGAGGACCTCAAATTTTATACAACTCAACAAAGAAACCATAAATACCTCTAAAAGTATTTCAACTAGCTTTCCATATACATTGAAATGTGCATCAGAATATAGGAGGTGTCAAACTGGATCAGATCCATGGGTCCCTCTAGCCTAGCACTCTGCCTCTGACGGTGGCCAGCACTAGATATTTCACAGGAATGTGCAAGAAATCCTGCAGTAGACAAATGTTGGATAATCTGCCTCTCCCTAGGTCCTAACTCCTGACAGTCAGAGATTGGCTTACAAACTGAGGCACAAGAGTCTATGTCCCTTCCAAAACTTGTTTGAATCATACACCTCTGGATATTCTTGTTATTCATATAAACATCCAGTCCCTCTTTGAACTGTGCCAAATTCTTGGAATAAAAGATTTGAAGGAAGATCAAGCGGAATTCTAAGCCATTTGTAAAGTGGGTGCTTGGTTCCTCCCTGGTGGCCAGTCCACAGAGAGGATAACAGTCGGTACTGCTTATTGGTAATTAAATTGTTCCTTTAGCTCAAGTGATAGTAGTCTGTGCTTTGGTACTAAAGGTTCAGTGTGCAAATCCTATTGATAACAGATGGGTTTGTTACAAAGGCATAGCAGCCCTGATTCTAGGCTCCAGGGCCATGCTGATGAAGGCATGAAGTGGCACAGAGAAAGGGATGAAGAGAAGAATAAAAAGAGATAAAGCGGGGAAGTATGCAAGAGCTATGCTGTGCAGAGCCTTGGGGTGGGACAAGGGGTTAGAGAGATTGAAATAGAGCCCATCTAGATTTGTTTAAATTAAAACTCAGGAAGAACAGAGCTGGTCCCACCTTATGCAAATACTCTTCAGAAACTATGGGGCTATTTTATTAACTTTTACCAAAGGTGCATGATAGAAGACTGAGGTTTGCAAGGCTTGGATCAGAGATTGTGTCTGCAGAGGGATTATCCAGGATCAAAGAAGCTGATGCTTGGAAAGAGGCATGGAGCAGACCCAGAGAGGCAGCGGCAGCAGTTTGCAGCAGTGCCTGGCAGACCAGAGGTTGGAGTAAACACCCAAATGGAAGAAGAGCCTGAGCAAAATCCACATGTACATAATCAACCTGTGAGAAACTGCTGCCTTCAATGAATACCATGGCACTGTGTGCACGCATTTAGCTGATAGCACCAGAGACAGACCTTCTGTCTTTTTCCCTGGAACACATTCAGCACTGGCAACAACACAACTATCATCCTACCACCACAAACATACACACCCCTGCTTTCAGTGTGCATTAACCCTGAGCTGGAAGGACTGCACCCTTCATCTCCTTTAGACATGGAAAGTGATTCAGTCTCCACAGCCCTTGAATCCTTGGCTTCTCTGCTGTGACCAGTGCGAAATAGTGCCAGTAGTTGTGATGGCTTATGTGATTTGGACACCTGCTCCACTAGGAACTGGACTGAGACCTACCAGGCTCATTTCACATGGGCCACCAAACAACCCTGCAATTTTTCATTTACTATATATGAAGAAGGTTAATGTCAGCTGTGGAGGAGAGAAGAAAGCGAAGTAAGAAAGACGATCTGACCGATGACTAGGATGAGAGTGTGATTCAAGAGGGAGGGAGGTTAGAGCATCCAGAGAACCCTCCACACAAAAGGAGAAGGAAGCAGGATTTTCTCTGGAGTGAGTATTATTGTATGAAACTCACTGTATGAGGGACCCACTGTGCCCGTGTTTATATCTACATATCTGAGTGTGCGTATTTCAGATATGTATATCACTTGGCCCCAGTTTTGCTCCCATTGAAATCGATAGCCATTTTGGAATCAACTTCAACAGAAGATCAGGCCCCTGGTCTTATTGATAAATGCTCCTCCTTTATTAGTGCCACATGGTTGACAATAATAGTCATAACTTCCTGTCAATAACAATTCATTGAAATAGATATGTGGTTGGATTCTGACGCAGGGGAGGGAGAAAAGCATGGCACACGTGCTAGGCATTAAGCTATAAATCAAGGTACAGAAAAGTTAAATAAAAGGCAGTCCCAGTTGCCTTTTACTGCTGCTCCGATATGAACCACAGGGATAAAAGGAGAAGCTGGATTGCACTGGGATGATGGTTTTGCCAGGTACAGATTTTTTTTGTTCCTGTAACCATTTTGCAGTTGAATGTTCTGGTATTAGAGATAGTTGGCACAGATGTAAAAGCTATTGGTCCAAAAAAACCCAGCAGCGCTCTCCTTTTGAAAGTTCTCATTGTCAGAGTTGTAAAAATCTTTACCCTGCTCTGTTTACCCACCAGCCTTTGATGTTGCTTCTACTAAGTTTCTTTGCCTTGAAAGAGGTAGATGTACTGTTTAAACATCAGAATAGAAGCTCGAGTTTATTATAAGCATAAGGAAGAAGTTAAACACACAATAACAATCATGATTATTACACACTCCCATCATTGTATATGAACAACATGAACTTCCAGAGTTGGAATAATTAATATTGAAAGAACAGGAAAATTTTTTGAAAGGAAATAAACCCACAAGCTTCAGGGTAGATCTGGTTGAAAAGTGCCAATTGTTTTTCACAAGAAATTTTGGAAAACAAATACTTATTTCCCATAAAGATTTTTTGATAAAAAATAAACAAAAAAGTGAACAATTTTACCAGGTTTTGGGGAAAAAGCAACCAAAAGTGGGTTTTAATTTTTCACTGAAAAATTAGAAGATTTCAACAACAAAAAATGGAGGTGAAAATGTTTGTTTCCATTGTAAAGTAATTTTTTGTCAAAAAAAAAGAAGTTCAGATGAAAAATCCAGCTTTGGGGCTTGTGGCAGTCTTTAACTTTTGGGGGTTAGGCAGCAACTCCCCTCGAGGACCCCACATCTCCCAGCAGAAGGGTTTCTTGCATCTTTCTCTGGCTTTACCATTGTGAGAGGCAGATAGTGGGCTAGACAGATCATGAATCTGATCCAGTCTGGCAACACCTATCCCCAAAGCCCACTTTACATGGCACAGACACCATGCAAATATAGGGCCTTAGCAATGGTAAAATGAAAGGTAAGAGGCGGGGGAGCTCCCATTGCATCAGCCAGGGAGAGGGTGCTCTGGGGCAGTGCTGCTTACCCAAGCCAGGGAAAGGAGGGGAGCTATCCCTCTGTTTTAGCAGTGTTCTCCCATGCTTCCCCTTACTTTAAATCCTGGATCCTATTCCACCACCCTTGCTTGCACGGACAATAAAGGGACAGTCTCCAGCTGCTTCTATAATGGGTCTGCTCAGAGTAGGGACGTTTTCAGCTTGAATAAGGCTAGCAGGGCTGGGTCCACTGGGAGAAAATGCACCTAGAATGTCACTAAGCAGCCAAGATGTGCCGGCGAATCTGGCCCTGTATTATTTAAATATCATTTCCTCCCTGTTATCTCCCTTTATCTGTCTAGACTGGGGAAGGGGGACAAGGATGACTGAAAGTGGGGAAGGAGAGGGCTGTTTAAAAGGGGGTGGAACAAATCCAGGACTTATGCCTAGAGGGATCTGGTTCCACAGTCATGTGAATAGCCCCATTGGCTTTAACAGAACAACTCACGTGATAAAAATTCAGTATGAAACTTTAGTTCTTTGCTGGTCAGTGTGTGTTACAGGTCCCTCTCTGTGCCCAATCCACACAGCACGTGAATCTGTCACAGCCCCATTTCAGAGTCTTGGCTCTGCAGCAGCCTACGCTTTTAGCATTAGAGGTCCCTAGCTCAATGCCTGGTGTGTTGGCCAACATGGCAGCCCTCATAATTACAAGTTGAGCATATGCTTGAGTGCTTTGCTGGGTCAGGGCCAAGAGTGAACAGCACCTTGTAGGACTGAGCCATATACCTCTGTTTTCTCCTTCTCCTCTGCCAAGGCATGGGTAGCCTGGCCCAAGTGTTAGCATCAGGCACAGGCCAGGAATCAGGCCAGGTTGGAACACTAAGAGATCAGAATCAAGGGACAAACCAGAGAGCAGTAATCAGGAGCCAAGCCAAGTCAGGAGGCCAGGAACTGATAAACACCAAATCATCAGCCCTGGACAACATAAAGTCCAGTTGTATGGGCACCTTTCTGGCTTAAGGAGGGGCTGCAGCCCCATCAGGTGCCTTGGATCTCTCCCAGTCAGAGCAGAGGGACCGAGCTTGTGTCCCCAGTCCCAGCTGCCGGGTGGAGGATTGGAGTAGGATCACTTTTAGGACACCCACATACCCAGGTTTGAGACCAAGGGAAGCTGCCAGCTTCTCTCCTTAACCCATTTCTTATGAGTGGCCTCCTGTCAAAGCAAGGTTAGCAAGAGAGACAAAAAGAAGTGCAGATGCCAAACAAAGCTCACAGAACTTACAAGAGATGGTCTAAATGTCACAGCTTGGTCATTATGGCCTAAATTGTCCCTACACCTTGCAAAGGTGTGGAGGGAATAAATGCCAGTGTGGACCAGTACCCATCCAATGCAGTCTGGCCCCTTGCCATGTCTCACTGTTGTTCCTGAATCTGTACATTTTCTAGTTAGAACTAGATTGTGCCTTGGCTTTTCTGTGCTGAGCAGGAGAGGAAGTCCTGCCCCCATCCCTTTGCTCAGCCTACTTGGTTTGTGGGTCTCAGTGGGAGCACAGCTCTCTGTGAGCAAGTAGGAGAGGGGGGGAATGGGCAGAACCTGGACACTACCTCAGCCCTGTGTAAGGGGTGCCATTTTGTAGAATATCAGGGTTAGAAGGGACCTCTGGAGGTCATCTAGTCCAATCCCCTGCTCAAAGGAGGACTAGTACCCAGATAGTTTTTTGTCCCAGATCTCTAAATGGCCCCCTCAAGGACTGAACTCACAACCCTGGGTTTAGCAGGCCAATGCTCCAACCACTGAGCTATCCCTCCCCCATTTCCAGAGCTGCAGTGACTTACTTTGCCCCCCATGGAGCGAAAGGGGATGGAGGAGGGATTGTGACTCTCAGAGCTCCCCTGGGCAGCTCCTGGGGCACCGTGGTGATGCCCTGCCCCTTACTCAGGCCTAGTAAGCCTAAAGATACAATCCAGCCCATAGACTGATGGCTGGAGCAGGTGCCTTATCTTCTTGACCGCCCACTCTTGGGGTTATACAATAACTAAATACAGCAGACATGCCGGAGTGCTATGTTGGCCTCACAAGGGCCGTCGCGGGGGTTGAAGAGAAATGAGCGGAAGGGAGAGTTCTCTGATCTCAGTGCAGAGGACAGGCTTGATTCATCTGCCCTGAAATTCTTCTGACAAAAATTTTCGCTGCTTCACCTCTTATTTAATAATCTTCATCTGGAGAAAGTTAAAGAAATCCGGACCCTCTCCCAAACACAAGAATGTATTTAGCAGTTTAGCAGCAGGTCAACATCAATTTCTCCACGAGGAAGTAATATGTTCCACACACAATGGCCATTTACTTCCCATAATTTGAATTCTGACTGGACTGGGCTGCGGAGTTTTTTCCTGAAACTAAGAGTAGCTGACAGATTGGTATTTGAATGTATTCATAAAATGTTTCTTTTTCTGGAATGGAACAAGAGAAACTCCCTTCTCCCGGAACCAACAAAGAAATAGAATTTGATACATAGTAAGTTTTGGGGTGAAGATCATCATTTACGATGTGTTTGCACGGTGCCTGATGCAGGAGAGTCCGGCCTGGCTGGTCACTAGGCACTACCATCACAGACATAGTAAGTGATAATATACAGCTTGCTGATGAACTTCCCATAAACTGCTACACAACTGGATTATTCAAGCTATGTGCCAGGCCTCACTGGCACAGAGCTTGTAATAGTAACGGCACAGGCCTTCTGCCACTGCCCTGTCATTCTCCCCCACCTGTGGGTATCCATCTGGTGTCTCTTGTCTTAGATTGTAAACTCACTGGAGTAGGACCTACTTTCAGTTCTGTGTTTGTACAGTGCTTATTGCAGCAGAGTCCTGGTCCACAAGTAAAGGTCCTAGGTACTTCAGTAATACAAACAAATAATAATCATTAAGGCTCCCAACATTGCTATCACCGGCATCACTAAGTATAGTTGTGATGTGATTCCCCTGGCTGGGTCGTTAGAAGCACGGATAGAACCCAGGACTCTGGATTTAAAAGCAGGGGATTCAGATATGTTATTACATGAAGCGCTACAGGATTCAGAAAGCACCGCGTTGTGAGTGTAGGTGAGGTAGGCAAAGCCTTAAAGGGAGGGAGCTCTGAAGTGCAGAGACTGGCATTAAGTGGGAGAGATGGGCCTAGCGGATGAATTGGACAGGGCAGGGTACAAGAAGTAATATGCAATCAGAAGCAGGTTATTTTAGTGGACAGGATTCAGAAGACC
This sequence comes from Chelonoidis abingdonii, assembly GCF_003597395.2. Classification (NCBI taxonomy): domain Eukaryota; kingdom Metazoa; phylum Chordata; order Testudines; family Testudinidae; genus Chelonoidis; species Chelonoidis abingdonii. The sequence goes on from NC_133769.1 coordinate 360,766,303, forward strand.
TTTGTTGTAATCACAACTCTGTCACTTGTCTGCTGTGTGACCCTCACCTGCCCGTGCCTCAGTTTCTTCACCTGTAAAATGAGGATGATGATACTTACCTGCTTTAAGACCTCCTGATGGGAAAATCTACCAGGGGCCTGGCAGGTGAAATGATCTAACACAGACAGAAAATACAGGGGCATATGTTCTGGAGTCAGAGAAAAACCTGAGGGAAGAATAGGTTCCTGGGAAGAAAAGCGGGGACTTTAATGAAAACAATCTAGCACATTTTGCCAAGGGATTAATCTCTGTGAGCATCCCCAGCTTTGAAAGCCTGAGTGATCTTATTTCTGTCTATTTATTTTTTCATTTCAGAAGGTTTAACTCTTCCTTTAATTAATATTTCCAAAGAAAAAGTTTAGCGAATTGTTTACTGTGTTGTAAATGACTTTGAGCTAGGAGGCCCCTACCTTATCCATCTCTCCTGGGTCTGAACTGGCCAGGTCTGGAATGAACAGCTTGTTTTTCCTGCACAATAGATTGAATAATTTTTATGAGAATCATGTAATGTTCAATTCTGAGGGTCTGAGCACCTGCCTTGCCAGCTAAAGTGCAAGGATCACCCATGGATGATACAAGAGATGTAACTGTTATTCAATGATTTATGCAAGGAACATGTAAAGAACAAGCCTAGATGTGGACTCTCTTACATATTCCAGGCATGATTCTTGTATCATGCATCAGGCATACATGACCCTTACATGTTTGTCAGTCTGCAAATAGCTCCTGTTGACTCTAATGGGAGATGCAGGTGCTAAGAATTGATCAGAATTTAACCCAAAGTCTATTTTGGGTTTTAGCTTTAGGTAAGAGCATTCCTTCATCCTCCGGTGGGAGTTAGCATGGACGTCACAGGACAGTGTTAAAATGTGCCCATTGCTTGTTATTTACTGGGTCTGATTCTCCACTGTCTTGCACCTTCTGCAGTCACTGACATCTGAGCAAAGTGAGTGCCAAGTGAGTGTGAATGCTGTCGAACCTGGTCAGGTAATAGAGCCACTTTGCACCAGGGAGAGGAAATGCACAAAGTGCAGGGCAGTGGAGAATGAAGCCCAATGTGCTAGTGTCCCTCAACTTGTATAATATGCCTCTTCCTTAAATCAATGTAAATCAGGAGTAACTCCACTGAAGCCACTGGAGCTATAGAAGTGTAAAAGTGATTTAAATGAAAGGAGAATCAGGCTCTGTCTTCACAATCATTCCAAAATATCTTGCTATGCTACGGCTGCAGTGGGACAGGCTGGATGAAAATACCATCCGACAGGCACTGGGACACTGGAAGTGGTACAGGATGTGCAGGATGGGGAAACTGAGTAACTAGCACAGTTTTACTGGCCTTTTATTCTAAATAAAATATAACAATTACTCATCCCCTCCTTCTGATTCCTGTTTGTGACACTTTGAAGTGACACAAACAAAGGGTCAAATTCAGCCCTGGCGCAAGTAGACACAAGTCAATTGGTTGCAATGGTGTTGCACCCTTTGTTCCCAAGGGTGAATTTTATCTCTTTGGCCAGCTTTTCGGCTAGTGTCAATGGAAGTAGCTCCATTAACATCAGTGGATCTAGGCCAATATAAACCAGTTGAGGATCTGGTCCATTGTCCATCGATTCACGGCAGTTAGAACCTATCGGATCTTCTAGTTGATTTCTCTTGCTGATGCAAGATTGTTCCCTGCTGTATATTTTCTATTGCTTTTTCAGTCTAGTTTTAAATGTCTCAAGCAATGTGGTTTTCCCCATTTTCCTTGTTCGGGTGCTCTTCTCAGTTATCCTTGTCCTCGTCTCTTTCTCAGCTGGACAAGCCCTGATTCACGCAGCAGCTGGGAAACCAATTGAGTTCTGCAGGTGTGGAAAGAAACATAATCTTAGCTTCCCCATCTTAAAAATCAAGGTTACCTCACTGGGGTAGGTTTGAACGAGGGAGATAAAATTCTGCATTCGGCTATTCATTGTTGAGACACTGGTCGTGATGAACAGCGTTACAAGTAGCAGCAACTGCTGAAATCTCGCAAGACTTTAAACTGTAGAAAGCGAAATAGCAAACTTAGCCAGGAAGCAACCTGTATTGATGGGAGGAAATAAGCATTTCTCCCTAAGATGGTAGGACGCCACCAATGCAAACACAGTGGGTGTGAAACCGGGTCAGAAGGAACGTGAGGTAACATCTGTAAACAAGGACTGGTGTCAGAAATTGGCAATTGACAAATGATGTGCTGATTGGTCTGTTACCTGACGTTGATGCCTCCTCTGAATAGGAAATGAGTCTGGTGTTGTTACTGTATCTGAGAGGATGGTACTCCAGGAGACTCTTACAGTGAATTAAAGCAGGAAGAAGCATTCTGCCTTTAGGAGCACATGCTAATCCCTCCTGATGGCCTCCCAGGACCCTGCCTGACAAGGAACTAGTGTGTTTCTACTGCATATAGCAGAGTCAATACCACCTCTATCCCATTCTGTGCTTCCTCACAGTACAGTCTGGGGGGATACAGTTTGTAGATCTGTATCTATGTGGATTTACCAGCCATTGCTACCCGTGATGTGCGAGCATAGTGGTGGGTGTGAAGAGATTCTACCGCCAATGGGGAAGAATTCCTTCCCTCATCCCTGTTGAACCTCCAGTGCCAAACCTGGCTTCTTGGGCATGGTTCTGCAGGTAGGGATTTGGCCCATAAGCTGTTATGATTTGTATTACAGTAGCCCCGAGAGGCTCCAGCCAACCCCATCATGCTAGGAGTGAGCACAGAGTGAGACAAAAAGCTTACAATCTGAATAGCCAAGATAAACGGTGGGAGGGGAAACCAGAGGACTGAGAAGGGACTTCAGGATTTGGCCCTATAATACTAACTAATAATTAAGTCCTACTTTTGTATGGCATCCTTTACTCTGAAGCATCCCAAATCACTTTATAAATGCAATATATTCACAACCCCGGATCACTTCCTTCACCACTGAAATGCAGCCACGTCTTAGGTGAAACATGGGGGCTATTTAACAGCTCATAATAAGAGGAGAAGGAGAATACTGCAGGATGAATTCAGGTAGACAGAATGCAACTACCAAGAGTGTACTGTGGTCAGGAGAACAGGATTTACACCTACTTTTTCAGAGAAACATCATGTGATTGGCCCTGTGCATTGTGGTTGCTGTCCAGAGGTTGAAAGAGAAGTGTTCGAACACCATAAGAAAGGCTCTTCTTACATCGTCTGTAGTCTACCTGGAGGCAGGAAGTATTGGAAATCTCTGCAATAAGGTAGTTTAGGGCAGTGGTTCTCAACCTTTCCAGACTACTGTACCCTTTTCAGGATTCTGATTTGTCTTGCGTAGCCCAAGTTTCACCTCTCTTAAAAACTATTTGCTAACAAAATCAGACATAAAAATACAAAAGTGTCCCAGTGCACTATTACGGAAAAATTGCTGCCTTTCTCATTTTTGCCATATAATTATAAAATCAGTGGATTGTCATATACTGTATTCACCTTTCAGTGTGATACCTGAGCCAGTTTTTCACTTGTGAGTCTTGGCTGAAGCCTGAGCCCTGCCACCCAGGGCTGAAGCATGTAACTTAGCTTTGCGGGGTCCCCTAGTGGCATGGGGACCCTGGGCAATTGCCTTGCTTGCCACCACCTAATACTGGCCCTGCACTTGTGACCCCCCTAAACCCATCCCATGACCCCCTTGGTTGAGAAACACTGACCTAGGTGAGTTGAATACTGCCTGGAAGGCCTCTGCGAACCCCAGGAGTGTACATACCCCTAGTTGAGAACCACTGGTTTAGGTTATGTCTACACTTCACTTTCATCAAAACATTTGTCACTCAGGGGTGTGGAAAAAACACTTCCCGGAACGACAAAAGTTTTAACACCGAAAAGCACCAGTGTGGATAGCGCTTCATCAGCGGGAGTTGTTCTCTTGATGACAAAGTTACCACCTCTTGTTGGGAGTTTTATTTTGTTGTCAGGAGAGCTTTCTCCTGGTAACAAAGAGCGACTACCCTGCGTACCTCAAAACGGCACTGCTGTAGTAGCCTTAGAGAGGCAGCCAAACTGTTGGGTGCTTATCCAGCCCTTAGAAAGCATATCCCTCTCTACAGCCCAAACAGCTTGGGCTGTGCTCTTTTCTAAGGGCGTGTCTACACAGGAAAGTTATACTGGAATAAGCTAAGGTGTGAATTTGAAGCGCTGGAGTAATACTGGTGTAACTCCCCGTGTGGCCACTCTCATTCTAGTAAAAGAGAGTCTTTCCACTGGTTAGCTTATGTCACTCAGGAAGTAGTTTAATTATCATGGCATAACTGGAAAAGTTTCCTGTGTCGACAAGTCTTTACTCTCACAAGCTAAACAAGGTTGGGCCAGGTAAGTATTTGGATGGGAAACTCTCCCCCAAGAACACCAGAGTGGTTGCAATGGTGAGTCAGTACCTGGTACAATCCAGGCTGAGTCACTACTTCACCAAGGTGTGCTGGGGGAAGTGCCATCTCAAATGTCATGTCAAGCTGAGGTCTTGACCATCGCAGGGTCGTGAATCCCAGTATATCCTGGTGAATTCCAGTCACATTCTATAAGCTATAAAGTATTGCCCCTGCCAAAGGAGCTGGATAAAATATTCTTCTTCAATCCCCGTCCTAAACAGTTCCAGGCTGCATTGCTGTTAAACCAGCTGCCTGCCACCTCCCAGTTCCAGATGTAGGCTGCCTTTCAATGATGTGTGAAGCGATTCCTGTACTAAGTATATAGTTTGTATCTCAGATTGTTAAATTTGTGCTCTGTGACTCATTTGGTGGAAGGCACTGTATAAAGGTAGGTGATGATTAGGATGTAGCTAGACTTCTGCTGTGGCACAGCAGCCCTGCGCCTACCACGTCTCAGCGGCCCCTCCAATACCACAACAATTCACAGCATCACTTTGCTATTCCTTTTGTTTATACTTTAAAACAGAAGGTATCCAATTCCCCCTCCCCATCCTCAGCTTTGTGACTTGCCACCCTGACTTCCTCATCATTCCAATCTAAGTGAATTTCCATACCCCTCGTTAACACGCATTTCCCTAGAACCAGGCAGGGGGTCCCAGTTATACATGTATTTAAGTGCAAGGTTGGGGGCCTATGACAGGACATAGGTATCAAGGTAAGCCTTTTTTGGCTCTTAAGATGACCAGAGATTGGAATGGTTTGCCTAATGCGACAGCCTTGGAGCAGTCATTAGAGGCATTAAAAACAAAGTTAGATATGTTTGTGGCAAAGGGATTCTCCTTGTTCAGGTTGTGGTAGATGACCAGGGTGCTCCTTCCAATCCTATAACCTGTGATTTTTGCATATGTGCACAGCAGACATATGGCTCTCCAAAATAACTGATGTCATCATCTGAGGAAGATCCAGCCGGAAATAGAGCCCTGAGCACCTGCCTTACTGTCCTGTGCTACCCTCCTGCATTCAGACACTGGAGAAGGATCAACATATAGCTGACAGCTTGAGTGCATCCCACAGCATACCCTGACTGTCGCCCTATGATACAAACTCAGGGGGAGGCGGTGGTGGAAAGGTGTGGGGTGTTTCAGCAAAGCATCCGGCAATTTGGAGCCCCATGGAAACTATCCAAATCTCTTGTGTTTAGAAAGCAGGGCTGGAAGCCTAGTGAGAAAAGGCTCAGTTAGGGGATTTCCAGCTCTTCTAATTGTGGTTGTGGAAAAGAAGGGGCACTCATATCACAACCTTTCCTAGCCTAGTGATTGAGGCCTGATCTACCCCTAAAAGTTAGACCAGGCTAGCTACAATGCTCAGGGCTGTGAAAAATTTCACACCCTGGACTACATAGTTAGATTGCTCTAACCCCCACTGTAGATGCAGTAAGGTCGTCAGAAGAATTTTTCCGTTGATCTAACTCCCGCCTCTTTGAGAGGTGGATGAACTGCATCAATGGAAAAACCCTTTCCACTGACACAGGGAGGGTCTGCTGTACAGCATTACAGTGGCTATGCCACTGTAGCCACTTTAGTGTAGACATGGCCTCTGTTTGACTCTGGTACTAGAAGTAGATGTGGGGGTTTACAGGGGATGGGATGGGAGGGGAGGATTCTTAGCTTTCCTCGGCCTGTTAGTCCGTCTCTAGCTGTGAGATCAAGGCTGGACAAATCAGCGCAAAGCTCATATGAGTAAAGGGCACCAGGGCAGTTTAAAATTAGAACTGAAATGAGTGCTTATCTCTAGATAGACCATATCAGAGAAGCAGGCAGCCTTATCCACCTCAGTAATCCCCTCTTCTAAAGGCTCTGGGACACCAACAGCCCAACTAAAATTCACCATGTTGAAAAGCTGGCCCTAGGAAATGTGAAAGACCACAACCCCCTCGGGGCTGAGCGGAAAAAAAGGCCATGTTTTCCCACTGTCCTCAGCGTTTCTCCCACTTTGTCAGCAGGTAATTATTACAAGCCCCAAACAATTAGCTTCACTTTGGTTGTTTTGGAGATTAGCTCAGTCCCCACCCCCCACTCCTAATGTATATATAGATGACCTCTCCAGTTACCCCCTCAAAGAGCTCATTAACGCTGGGAGAGGGATTTCCAGCTATTAGAGCGCTCATGTTGTTTTAAATCCAGTCGTATCCCATTCTTAATGGTTTACTTCAAATCCAGGGCTGTCTCTTTGATATTTTACCAGCCACACAGTGAAGTGCGTTCTGCGGAGGGACCAAGGACGGATACATGTGATGGGGATGAGGGGAGAGGGAGGCCAGTGGTGCTGATCCAAACCCTTGGACCCATACAGCTTCCTGCTTTGGAAGAACTAGATTCAAAGGTAATGATTAACCCCATCTCTTCAGTGGGACAAGCTGAAATCCAAGCAAACAACCCCCTCATGTTGAGGAAGTGCCAATCTGAATCTAAACTTGGTAGCTCCGGCCAGTCTCCAGCGCATTTACTGTGGCATACCCAGGAGCTCCTGCTCTTCTCCCTGCCTTGGGTTAGCAGTGCTACCCGAAAGCCTCCCAGCTGGAGCAGTGAGAGCTTCCCCCCTCCTGTGCCCATCTGCTTGAACCATTGTGCATGTGGGACAGCCTCTATTTTTGCTCACACAACAAGGACCTCCAGAACTAAAAGCACACGTTTCTACCGCTTAAGCTAAACAGCCTGGTACTGTAGCTGAGAACTGTAATAGACCTAAATCTTCTGTTCGTCAGGCACAGAGGAGCTCACAGAATGCACAATAACCAGTATTCTGGTCTGAATTCCTAGGCAAGTTAGGGGTATGTCTACACCACGGGATTATTCTGATTTTACATAAACCGGTTTTGTAAAACAGATTGTATAAAGTCGAGTGCACGCGGCCACACTAAGCGCATTAATTCGGTGGTGTGCGTCTATGTGCCGAGGCTAGCGTTGATTTCTGGAGCATTGCACTGTGGGTAGCTATCCCATAGCTATCCCATAGTACCCGCAGTCTCCCCCGCCCATTGGAATTCTGGTTGAGATCCCAATGCATGATGGTGCAAAAACAGTGTCGCGGGTGATTCTGGGTAAATGTGTCACTCATTCCTTCCTCCGTGAAAGCAACGGCAGACAATCATTTCGCGCCCTTTTTCCCTGGATTGCCCTGGCAGATGCCATAGCATGGCAACCATGGAGCCCGTTTTGCCTTTTGTCACTGTCACCATATGTGTACTGGATGCTGCTGACAGAGGCGGTACTGCAGTGCTACACAGCAGCATTCATTTGCCTTTGCAAGGTAGCAGAGATGGTTACCATCCTATTGCACCATCTGTGCCATTGTAAATTTGCGATGAGATGACGGTTATCAGTCGTTCTGTACTGTCTGCTGCTGTCATGGGTGCTCCTGGCTGGCCTTCGCTGAGGTCGGCCGGGGCGCATGGACAAAAATGGGAATGACTCCCCGGGTCATTCCTCCTTTATGTTTGTCTAAAAATAGAGTCAGTCCTGCCTAGAATATGGGGCAAGTGTACTAGAGAACCAGAGAGCACAGCCGCTCCATGTCAAAGCCCAGAGATCCCGCAGAAATGATGAGCTGCATGCCATTCTAGGGGGTGCCCCTGCAACAAACCCCACCCATTGCTTCCCTCCTCCCCCAACCCTCCTGGGCTACCATGGCAGTGTCCCCCCATTTGTGTGATGAAGTAATAAAGAATGCAGGAATAAAAACACTGACTTTTTAGTGAGATAAAATGAAGGGGAGGCAGCCTCCAGCTGCTATGATAGTCCAGGCAGGACATTAAAGGGTGGGGAGGAGAGGAGCCCAGCCTCCCGCTGCTATGATAGTCCAGGCAGTACAGAATCTTTTTCTTTAGACATGAAAGGGGGGGGCTGATGGAGCTCAGCCCCTCTCTGGATGCACTGCCAGGTATGGAATACAGGTAAGCCCATGAACTTTTGAATTTTTCATTTCTCGTTTGCCCAGCGTGGAGCTCTCTGACAGTCACTAGGGGTGTCTGATGCATGGTCCCAATGTGCCAAACAGAGCTCCAGCATGGACCTTACGGGATTGGAGTACTGGATCTGAGTCGCTGTAACCTTTTGCGGGAGACAAATCTGTTACTATCTAGAGATCCGTTAAGGCAAGACGAAAATGAATCCCAAAAGCATTTGAAAAAATCTCCAGGCTATGATAGACAAGTGACCTAGAGCACAGTGCTTGCTGTGTACAAGCGTAACGGACAGCCACAAGATCAGCCATTTTGGACCGATCATGTAGGAGGGAGGGGTACTTGAGGAGATTCAGCTATTCCCCCCAGTCCCTTGCAGATATACCGAAACAGGGCATTTTGAATCTTGGCTGAGCTCCATATGTCCTGAAGAGTCAAATATTATATTTGTTTTCGCAGGTGTTTTTCAGGGGCATATGTCGTTCAATTTACCCGCTTCCCCCGCCCCAAAAGAAAAGGGGGAAAAAAAGTTTCTCTCCTTTTTCAATGTCTCTCCTATGTCTTTACTTCATGGTCTGCCGGTTAGATGTTTTTTTTTCGTTTAGGTGTGCTGCATATTTGCGCGGGTAATTAACCTTCAGCAGTTGCCTCTTCGGGTGGTCGAGACGGATGATACATCTATGATCACTGCTTAGTCGTGTTTTCGAGTCGTCATCGAATTAGCCGGAGCAGTGCGGCCTGGTTCAGATTGCTTTCCAGAGCTGTCACAATGGTGCACTGTGAGATACCGCCTGGAGGCCAATACCGTCAATTTGCAGCCACACTAACCCTAATCCGACATGGCAATGCCGATTTCAGTGCTAATCCTCTCGTCGGAGAGGAGTACAGAAACCGGTTTAAAGAACCCTTTAGGGCCTCATTGTGTGGATGGGTGCAGGGTTAAATCGGTTTAATGCTGCTAAATTCGGTTTAAACGCATAGTGTAGACCAGGCCTAGGAAACCAGGACCCCGACAGCAGGGTGTATGCTGCAGAGCTGCTTTCTCCTCTCCCGCTTTTCCTTGCCCTTATCTTGCAAATTCAGACAGTTGGGCACTTTTACCTTGGGGTAATAAGTTATTCTAGAGCTGGGAGAAGCTGGGGAATTTGCTGCTGGCTGTCAGATTCCACGGTAGGTCAGGTGGAGGGGGCTGATTGGCCACAGCCTATTATGAGGGGTTGGTTAAGGGACTATAAAGATAGTCTTTGTGTCTAAGGAGCCCACTCCAATTTGGAAGTCCTCATCTAGTTGGACGCTGGCTATGCCTCTGAGAAGCTCAGTCCCCAGAGGGGTTAGCATAGCTCAGAGGCTCACTCCAGTCTGGGAGATTAGTGTAGGACTTGTTCTAGCACTAAGAATCTAATCTGGCTCTGCGGGCTCATCCCATTTTCAGAAGTTTAGTTTGGGTCAGGACTAGGACCCAGGGCTGGTAGATTTTAGGGAAAGGTTTCCCTTAGAAGCTTCTGTGTCTTCAAGAGGAGTTAGAACGAAGTATCTTTCTTAGGAAGCTGCTATTGGAATTTTGTAACTTAAGATAACATGCTTCCTATGCGCTTTTAATGCTATGAATCCCCTATTTTCTGTATTTTGAATGAGCTCCTGAGATTTTCTGCTTCCTTTCCCTTCATTGCACTTATGAGCCTCTGACCCACAGCACTTATGCAAGTGTGAAGTTTGCCAGGGGGCCTGTAGAAGAAGGAGTGCAGGAGTGGCAGAATCCAGGTGTGTAGCGTCTCCTCTGTGCACAGATCAGGAGGACCCAATCCAGCCCAGGGTCCACAAGGCACTTGTCTCGTGAAGTGCATTGTACATTTCCAGTGATACCTAAATTGCAGTGACTACTGGCCAGAGAGTCTGAGACGAGCCCACTCCATTCCTGCCATATTCCCCTCTCCCCATGCTGAGATTCTGATTAATTAACCAACAATATATGAGGATGAAAACGTGCATCACGATGTCTCCCATATTGCTTATTTCACAAATGATACCTCTGTTCCTTTCCAGCTCTTACCCCACTGTCAGCGACATGGTCTTCACCCGCACTAGATGCCAAAGTGCCAGTTGAAACTGTCTTCCAAGCTTCACTATTAATAGTCTATTAAAAACTCCCAAATCAACCACCACAAACCAGAAGGGAAACACCAAAGTCCCTCCTTGCCAATGGCAGATTACTCGGTAAGCACTCAGCGCTGTGGGGGTGATGTCACCAGCAGAGAGCACTGGGGACTATTATGGCAGGTGGTAATCAGAAATCTTGTGGTGTTTGCATTTCTTAGACCTGCCAAAAGAGTTAGTCCTGGGGGCCCTGCTAAGCTGTTCAGTTGAGACTCAGCACTCTGTCTTTGCCCCTACACCTGCCCTGCCATGCCAGCTAGGTGTCAGGGAGGGTTACACCTATGGGGTGGAGAGGAGCGGGAATGTGTCTAGGGCTGGTGTGTGAATTTGTGGTGGGAGTCAGGGAAACAGTGTCTGGAGGTGTCCTGCTAAACACTGAACTCAGCGTGACTAGCTCATGAGCTGCTTGGCGTGAGCAAAGGTGGCAGAATCTGGGCTATGCTTCAGCATATTCCCCACGCATCCACCGCCCCTTCTCAGGGCCGTTTGAGACCATAACGCTAAATCTGCAGCCACAGGAAGCTCCAGTTCATAGGGAGCCCCGCCCATCTCAGCAGGGACAGGCTGAAATGCTGGTGTGATATTTGCTGCCTCGGGGCATCAGGAGGTGGAGGCAGAGAAGGAGGCACTTTGCGATAAGCACAGCCATCTCAGAGTTGCAGCTGCAGCCTCAGTACTTGTATCTTGCCCCTTCTGTTGGTGGATGGATGTAGCAGCAGATCCAGTGGCCTCATCCCCTCTCTTGCCCTGTCCCATGCCACCCCCAACACATTCATGGGTGCTTTGGTGCTGTGAACCCCCACTGTGGTGTTGTAAGCACATGCAGATGTCCTATAGGTAATTGTCCTGGGGTGCTTTCCAGCTGCAGAGGAGGGGGAAGGGTTTACTTGGAAGGAACATGCTTCCCTGTGGCACGTAATGTTACTGAGAGAATGTTATCGGCGGGGAGGATCACTGGGGTAGCATTACAGTGCTTTATACTGTAACCTCTTTCTACTGGCCTTCGGATTAGATTTCTGGTAGTGCTCACATAGCCTCCTTTAATTAAAAGCAAATGTTGCCACTAGGAAAGCTGCCCACCAAGCCTGGACTTTAATAGCTGCAGAACTGTTAGAAATATGAATAATTGGTTGCAGTTACAGAGCTCCAGATCCAGATCGGAGTATGCCTTTTTCCTTGGGAGCCCAGAACACCAAGGTTTGGGGTGGTGGTCTGGGAGTTCCAATGTAATGGAAATAATTTGCTAATCCTCCCTTGATAAGCTTCATGCTTCCATCCCCTCTGCACTGCCAGTATCTCTAGCCTTGCTTGCCTCTTTGGTGGCTTTTGGACACAATCACCCCTGTGCCCTCTTCCACATAGCCCCCTGTGCATGTCACAGGCCCCTAAATTAATCTGCATAGCCCCTCACCTACCCATGTTTTAGTCCCTCCCAAAGAGTGACTTGCTGTGTTGCTTACAGTGAACTGAGTAGACTCATAAATGGCCTGTTGTTATTCCCCTTCCCCATTCTTCTGTCTCCTTGTCCGTCTGTTCTCAGACTTGTGAGCTCCTTGGAAAAGGAGGCACCTATCCCCTAGAAGGCACACTGAAAATAAACAATAACTTCGAAGATTGGACCACGCCTTCTTCTTGAACGTGCGAGTGATGAGAAGGGTGTTCTGTCTCCATGAAATATTCAGTCCTTGGGCTCCCTGACGGGGACAGCAGCTGTGGTGTTTGTGTGATGTGGATGGATGTTTGAAGTTTGAAACGCTGCCGCAGTGGGAGTCCATAAGTCACAGCGTTTGGCACGGCAGGTACACATTTGTTGCAAGTAAAGCTCTGCCACAAATTATTAATAGCTGCCAACTGGCTTTTCAATCCCCTCACCATCAGCTGCCCTGTATAATTTGTATGCAAATTCCCATTGGACTATCTGACACTTAACTTTTCTCCCACATCTCACACAAGGCTCAGAGGTTTTTCAGTAGGTGGATAAAAAGTCCAATTTAGCATTCTAACAGGCCCGAAGAGCCAGGCCCACCCAGCTTAGCTGGAATTGTAACACTGGACTCACTTCATGGCTGAGAGCAATGTGTTTGCTAAAGAGAGCAAAGCTGGCATCTTCTTCAAACGGATTCCATTCACTCTTGCTTTTTTTTTTTTTAATACCCACTTTGAGCTCTAAAGATGTTAGAAATCTTTGAACAGTTTTTGAAACAGCATACTGAGCTGCACAGACTAACATCACCCAGCCAAGGCAAGAGGGGCATTCATAAGGCACTGGCTTGTTTAGTGTCGAGGATGTGTGCCTGGATTACACTCAAATGGAACAAAGACAAATATGCAAAGTGCATCAGGACAGAAATGAAAGCCACAGCGGGTCATGACTTTCCCTGGACTGGACGGTCTGAAGATCTAAGGCGTTCCTGGGATTAGCCCACAAGCAGCAGCAGCAGCCCTGTGAGAACAACAAACTTTTACTACTCTGGTTCTTCAAAACTGGTTCCAAAGCCGCCGAGTTCCCACAACACAAGCGGCGCAGATGACAGGGGGATTTGTTAGAATTTCAGTTGAAACAAATATCTGTAGTCTCAAACTTCCTTCTAAGATTTTAGCCTTGTGTCCACTGCAAACCAGACAGACAAGATTCTATAAACCACATTTATACAGACCCAGGCTGAATAGAGGACATAGATTTGACTAAGATACGTCAGATTTTTTGAGGGATTGATGGAGTGCTAGCATGATTGCAGACTTATCTCCCTCTCTTTATCTATCTGTCAGTCACATCCATGACCATGGTAGTCCCCTTTCTTCCACTATTCTGTTTTTACCTTCTCCTGTCCCTACCGGCCTTCATGCAGGTCTCGGAAAAGCCTACTGATTGTTTGTTTGTGAAAAAGGCAGACGAGCAGGTGGGTAAGAGAGTTTTGGAAGGCAATCAAGGGAGAGCCACCAAGCTGCTGGAAGAACTATCCTTCTTCCAGGGGGATAGAGGCAGCTTAGAACATTTTTTGCCAAGAAAATGGCTACTGGAAAGGAAGCAAGGTCCTGGATAGATAGCCACTGCTAATTACTGCTCAGCCACTCATCCGGTAGCCTGAATGAGACTGTAATAATTTGGTGTCATCGCTCTAGTTGGATTCAAGGGATCAAGACAGCTACTGCACAGTCCTTCAGGAGAAGGGGTGATATACACTGAGAAAGATAGGGGAAGGGGTCAGAGATCTAGGGGCTGAGTGAAAGCCTACTGAAGTCAATGGAACAACTCCCACCGATGTCAGTGGACATTAGGTCAGGCCTTCAGTCCCACTGGTGTGGAGCTATAAAGCACACCACAGTTTTAACTAGACTGAGAACTGCTAGCCAGCAGGAGGTTTAAGAGAGCACAGCAGGTATAATTGGGTGGCCTGCCCCTTTAAAGGCTAGAGGCCTGGAGCTGGCCAGCCCTGTACAATTAGCCCTGCTTGCCACACATGGGATGAGGTGTGGGCCTTTATTAGAACCAGCTGGGTTCGGAGAAGCTGATTCCCCTATAAAAGGCAGCATGACATTGCAGGAGGGCATTTAGGGGACTGTAGAGAGACTGAAAAAGTTCCTGGCAGGGAGCAAAGGAAGTGAATGCAGTGCTGGGAAGGGAGGTGGCTCTGGGCTTATAGAGAGAAACCCTGACCTGGGACTGAAAGATAAATGCCTGCTTCAAGGAGAGAGACATTGAACTGTAGAGAAGAAGCCAGGCTTCTGCAGGAAAGACCTGTGGAGTTGCTAAAGCTGGGAAAACCCTAAGGCACCAGGGAGTTTGGGGCTGTGCCTAGCTTAAGGCTGGAGAGAGGTCTTTTGGGTTCATTTGTGAACTTTGTACTTCAGACCCTCAGGAGGGGTGTTGGTGCTGGCCTTGTAAAAACCTCTTTTTGAGTGTGTTGAGGAACTCCGAGTGGAAACTAAGTCGAAGTGCTGTTTGTAGGGGTGCCTGGGAGGAGGCCATTTGTTGACACTGAGCTAACCTGGTTGGAAATCGGAACAGGAAAGTGAACAGGTCAAAGGGAAAGAAAGCAGATTTGTATCAGATGTAATACTTAGGGTGGGATTCCCAAAGGAATGTTGGTGTGGCAAGGCTGAGTGCCTAGAGAATCACGAGTATCAGGGGGTAGCTGGGTTAGTCTGTATCCACAAAAACAACAAGGAGTCTGGTGGCACCTTAAAGACTAACAGATTTATTTTGGCATAAACTTTTGTGTTAAAAAAAACCCCACTTCTTCAGAGGCCTCAGCTAGCCAATGGGAGGTGCCACCACCTACCTTATCACTCATAGGCCAGTGGTTAGTGCACTTAACTAGGATGTGGAAGACCCAGCTTCAATTCTTATTTGCACAGGGCTCTTATGCTTCTCAGGCACAAAAGAACTCTAACCACTGAGCTATGGGGTATTCTGATGTGGGACCTCCCTCAAGCTCTCCTGTTACAACTGTTGCATGCCGTATAAACAATGAGCGATTGGAGCCCTGATGTCTCCAACCTCCCAGGTGGGTGCCTTAACCATTGGTCAGCAGAGTCATTCCCTCGCTTTCTCACCTGATGACTGTTCAAGTATTTAACCACAGTGCAATATATCATGTAAATGTAGGGCCAAAAAGATACTGGGTGCCCTCAACGCCCACTGAAGTCAATTGAAGCTGAGGGCATTCAGCGCCCTGTAGGGTCTGTCTAGCAAAGATTGCTATGAGTTATGTTTACCACTGGCTAGACATTTGCCTGGGGATGCAACTCAGAATGTTACCAGTTGCTCTCAAATCTTGGCCTCAGTCTAAGGGAGTTTGGCCATTGTCTTCAATGGGGCCAAGATTACATCCAAAGCTCTTTGGCTTCCTCTGACCCATGTCATTTGCATCTGCTTTATAGGTCTCCGCTTCTAGTACCCTCTATGCATTGAGCTATTTGTGGAGAAAGAGCTACTTGACATCTGGCTCCAAGCTGGTGCAGTGCCCTTCCATTTGATCTCTGTGCCAATGAGTCACTTCATTGTTTTCAAATCTGACTTCATGGGTTTTTTCCCCCCTAGTTATTTTTTTCATCCCTCTATTAGCCATGTTGCAACCATATTTGCTGTTCAGCTCTGAGATGCACGTGAAAGACTGTAAATCAGCAATAATCGTATTTCCAAAGTTTACCGAGAATGACTATCCTCCTGGAACGCAAATGGAATCTGTGTATTTAAAGGGCATGGGGTGGCTTTGCTGTACCCAACAAAAGTCCTCAAATAGTATACTCTTAACGCAAAATCTGCATAGGTTAGAAAATAGAAATTTCTGAAAGAACGATCCCAGGGAAGAATTGCCTGGGCAGCTGATAAATATGCCATCTGTATAGGGTGACCAGACAGCAAGTGTGAAAAATCAGGATGGGGATGGGGGGTAATAGGAGCTTATATAAGAAAGACCCCAAAATCAGAACTGTCCCTATAAAATCGGGACATCTGGTCACCCTACATCTGTATGAGTTTAAATTGCTGCTCCAAGGCATGGCCTTGTAGAAAACTTATAGCACATTTAAATGCATCTACCGTTTGTCCTTTCAGAAGGGCAAATCTGTGAATGATTTTGTATACAGATTTTGGTGCATTCAGTTTCCTGGGCTGCTTTCAGCCACTAGGCAGCTCATTAGGTATTTGGGGACAGAGAATCAGCTTCATTCCTGTTGATAATCCCCCAGATAATTTCCCCTTTGTAGAGTATGGACATGAAGGGCAAATATGCTTTGAAAAACACGAGTGGGTTGTTTTCTGGAGGGTGTCACTTGCATTCTTGTGCCCTGCAGTTTGCATGGGTATGTTGTTATCTTTGGCTATCTGTGGCATATGTCCATCACCAGAGAATCCTATCCATTGATTGGAGACCAGGGTTTTGTGAATGGGAAATACTTTTCTCCAATTCCTTAGTCATAGCTCCTTTCTTAAATGGGTTTGGTTCAGATGGAGAGCATTGCCTGGAGACTTTACTACTCTTAGTGGAAGATACTCACAGCTGAGTATTCCATTGTAAGCTAACGGTGGTAACGCAAGGGCTAATGATTAGCAGGGGCCTTTACAGCCAATGACTATCTGTGAAGACAACCTTGCCCCTCTGAGTTATATCTGAGGGCATCCTCATCATATTAAAAACCTAGGTAAAAATCTATCTTCTGGGGGCCTAGTACATCGCTATCGCAATATTGTGGAGTGTGGTACTTTTTAACAAGACTAATGGTGGCAGTTGAAGCCCTAGAGGGACTGACCCCTCTCTGTTCTGTGTGAAGCCTTGGCCTATGCAGCTGAGCATTGCATGGGCTTTTATTTGCTCTTGTCCACATTGCAAATTCATGTCTGATGTGATGTTCATGACCACTGTTCCTAGCACTTCTATCATTATTAATGACTCCCTCTTAAGAGGAACTTGCTCTCACTTACCCTTCGCTCTCATTGTAGCGAAAAGGAGTTTTGTTTGTACAAGGCCTGTACGATGGGTCCTGAAGCTTAGCTTGCACGTTGTCCAGGTGGAATCTCATTTTGCTGTTTTTCTGTCCATTTTTCTAACTTTTCCGTTAATCCTCTGCTGTCACTTGTGTTTGCAGCACCTCCTGATTTAGTAACATCTGTGAATGTAATTAATGTGCTGCTCCCCCCCACCCCTGCCCATATTGTTAATGAGCATGTTAAATAAGCCCCAAGTTCGGTCTCCAGAGGTGAGAGGTTCTTTTTCTCCTTGGCCAAATGGCTTTGGTAACTGCTCAAGCTCAGTTTTTAAAACCCATTTCCTAGATCCAGGATCTGGGAGCCTTCATTCCTAAAGCTTCTTGCCTCCACTCACTCACCTCAACGCCCAACAGTTTGTTTTTGTCATTAAATCCCCCCACACACCCAGTGTCGTAAACCTGCCTTCACCAACACACATTGCCTTCTGACTCTCCCAGTGCAAAGGAATCAGTGTGAAGTGGAGAGGAGGGGTGAAATGACTCAAGTCAAAAGACAAGATAGATCTCCCACTCTCTCCATGGGCCCTACTGACCCCTCAGCCCCCAACCAGATTTGGATCAGGACCAGATCACGTCTCCTGTTCCATTCCAGAAAACAGACACTAATTCAGACCTGGATGCCGAGAAAGGAATGGGGATTAACAGCACTGCTCAGCTGTGCCAAACTGTGTGAGGTGGTCTGATAATGTGGACTATGTTCCATGGGGACTGAAGCAGAGAATAGGCCAGACTTAATTTCAGAGTGCTTATAGGTAGCCTGAACTTGAATTCCAGTCCTATATGCTAAACATTAGTTCATTTACCCCTCTCCCATCTAGCTGCTAGTACTTCTTAAATTTGAAACAGTTGTATGTTGTTTTTTCTGCCAGGCAGGCATAGCAAGAAGTCTTCTGTTATCAATGTAAAATGGAGATCTGTTGAGAAGAAATATGCAAGAGGTTAGATTGCAAGATTTAATTTCTTTTGTGCTCCCTGTTACCCCTGCCCTGTGTCACAGCATAAGAGGAGACAGGGAGTAACTCTGAACTGGATGTTATCAGAGTTGGTCCACTGAAGGCTTCATGGTCTACTGAGCCTCATAAGCAGTGACATCATTGGCAATGGCAGATCCACAGTCTGCGGTTTATCAAAAGCTTCACTCAAAATGTTGCAATGCACTTTGCAAGACACAGCCGAACTCTAAATGTAAACAATATAAATTAGCGAGAGTATCTTTATGATCTATAGCTAATACAAATTTTGACCGTCTCCCAGGTCGTCACGCCAAGAAGAAATAATAGATTGTCTTTTCATAGAATCATAGAATATCAGGGCTGGAAGGGACCTCAGGAGGTCATCTAGTCCAACTCCCTGCTCAAAGCAGGACCAATTCCCAACTAAATCATCCCAGCCGGGGCTTTGTCAAGCCTAACTTAAAAACCTCTAAGGATGGAGATTCCATCACCTCCCTAGGTAATCCATTCCAGTGCTTCACCACCCACCTAGTGAAAAAGTTTTTCCTAATATCCAACCTAAACCTCCCCCACTGCAACTTGAGACCAAAGCTAACATTTCTGTTTAAATTTAATATTTAGGGGAATATATATAGTATGTTTATATAAAATAACCTTTAGCATTTATATAAGACACTTCCAAACATTTAATTCTCAAACGATTAAATATCATTATCCCCATATTTCATAAGGGGAGCAGTTAAATGATTTACTTAATATTCAGGTGTTCTTCTTCTCAGCCCTGCACTCATCTGTAGACCTAAACACCCATGTCTGTATAAAAAGGTAAACAACGTAAAGAGGCACTGTTAAATAGTTTAGTTCCAAAAATGTAGGGTTCTGCCCATGTGTCTGTGTGTGTGCATATGCACACACACACACGCTTATAAAAAAGTGTAATATTCTTTGTAAACAGTTCTTTAAACTCAGGAGAAAATGTCTCCATTTCCCTGCCATGCAGCATTTCAAATACAGCTCCTGTGCTGCTAATACAGACGAAACAAATCAAAACTGTTTTTTAAAAAAAACTGATCTAGATTCCTGGGGTCAAATTCACCCCTGGTGTAACTCAACTGAAGTTAATGGAGTTACACGAGGAATGATTTGGAGTCATTGAGTGTGTGAGGAACAGGGGGGAGGCTGTTTTACTAATTGTTAATAGTGTCCGGATCTGTCACTAGCACTATGTTTCTGTAGTCTGTATGGGATGAATGGTTCATGCTAGGGATTTGACTGGATAGCAGAGCTGTGATGTGGTGCACTCCGTGTTAATAGCACCTCCTCCTGGCCAATCTGGAGATTCTCTGGCCAGGCATCGTGCCCTCCTCCCACTGTCTCTCTCCCATTGTCCTCTTACCATCTGCCACTCAGGGGGCTCCTTCTGGCCAGGTCACCATATGGGTTTCCCCTTCTAGCGGGGTGTATCGGAGTCCCTCCATACAAAATGGCAGTCTTCCCTTTACTGCTCCCACCGTGGCACTCCTCCTATGGCTGGTGGGGGAACCAGGACTGCCCCCTACTCCGGGCCCCAGCTCAAGTCAGGGACCCCCTAGTCAGCAGCCAAAGTCTGCACTACCTATTCCCCACTGCTTTTCCCCTCAGCCTTCTCCTACCATCTGGCCCTCCTCACTCCTCTGGGCTTGCCAATCCTAAACTCCCTCCTCTCAGGGAGTATCTATGGGCTACCTGCCTTCTGCCAGAGAGTGACGGCAGACTATCCCTCTCTCCCTTCTTCTGTTGCCAGCTTCCTGGCTTACACAGGCCTTGCCTGTTCCTGCCCTGAAGAGCCTCTTTTAATCAAATTCCAGCTCCCTGCCTCCTTCTCCAGGTGCAGCCTGGGTAATTAATTGGCTTCCTTAACCATTTTAATCACTCCAGGCCTTGTGTGGGATGGACACTCCAGCACAAGATCCTACCCACCTCAGGCAAGAGTGGGAGAAGGTCCTCCCCTAACAGCTTCCACTTAAAGGTCATTAAGCAGAGCCATAACTAGATCATTTAGCGCCTGGCATGAGCAAGCATATTTGCATCCTCTACCGTTTTTTCTGCTTCATTTCTCAGCCCCATTTTTCCACCCTCATGGCTTTGTGTCCTAGGTGGCTGCCCCGCTCACCTCATCCTGGTTATGACCCTGTCATTAAGAGACAATACTAGAGTCAGTGACCTAAATGCCTCTAGCCTGATCAGGAGTGGGGGCGTCAGAACCTGCATAAAACTTGAGAAAGAACCAGGAGGACAAAGAGATTGGTGTGTGACTGATATAAACACAGATTCTCTCAAGGGGCACCAGAGAGCCAGACTGAGAGATCCACATACACAAAGGACGATCTTTGATTTCTTAAACAATATGACCTGGGTATGTTCCGTTCTGTTCCCGTGTCTTAAGAGAAAAGCCAATCTAACTGTGGTGAAGTGTCAGATTAGGTGAGACTACATATGCACACAGGGTGTTTGTTATTTTAAAATCCTTTGTGTGCTAATGCTTTGTTCTAACTGTGAAATAAAGATGCCCTGTTCACAGGTTCCCCAAGGGGGGAAACACATGTGCCTGAAACTCAGTCATACTTGCAGGTGATAAACTGTTGGTACATGGGATGGTGTACTCAGCTCCTGGTCTGAGAATGGAAGAATTGCAGGGTTCCATCCCGAGACAAGGAAGGGCAAGGGGCAGAGTGAGGGGTAAGTCAGCAGGGAGACCCGAAACGGGATTGAGGTACAGCTAGGCCCTGCTGAATGAAACACAAACTGTAAACAACATACATGGTGAAAAGCAAACAATGAGTCTAATACTGTAAACTTTACTCATATGATATCAAGTATCAGAGGGGTAGCTGTGTTAGTCTGGATCTGTAAAAGCGGCAAAGAATCCTGTGGCACCTTATAGACCAACAGACTTTTTGGAGCATGAGCTTTCGTGAGTGAATACCCACTTCGTCAGATGCATGAAGTGGGTATTCACCCATGAAAGCTCATGCTCCAAAATGTCTGTTGGTCTATAAGGTGCCACAGGATTCTTTGCTGCTTTTACTCATATGAGTAATTCTTAGTCAGATAAATAGTCCCACTGAAGCAGGGCCGGCTCTACCATTTTTGCAGCTCCAAGCAAAAAAATAAAATAAAAGCCGCTCAGACTGTGCTGCCCCAAAAATGGATGGAATGCTGCCCCTTAGCATGTACCACCCCAGGCACGTGCTTCCTCTGCTGGTGCCTGGAGCTGGCTCTGCACTGAAGGCATTGGGACTTCTTGTGTGAATCAGGCTTATTCATGTGACCAAGGTTTGCAGAATCATACCCAAGATTTTCTTTTTAAAATTAGCTTTGATCATTTAAGGCCAGATTGCAAACTCCTGACTCCCATTCCTGAGCAGTTACTCACATAAACAGCTTCACTAACTTTCCTGGGCTTACTCATTTGAGTAAATGCTAACTGTTGGGAGTAAGGGGTTCACGCTCTGCCCCTAATGGAGTTATTATTAACACAGGTAAAAACTTATTTTAGAAAACACATGGTTTGTCCTGACTAGATGATTTGCAAACATTTCATAGAATTTCTCTGAAGAAAAAAAGAATTCATAAGTCAATTTTACAATGTATTAAATTTAAAAGGATGAAAGTCAGGCAGTTTTTAGGGGAAAAGAATGTTCTGTAAGCAGCACAGCAGGATTGGATCAAAGCGTCTTTGACAAAGAGACTCCCACAGACACCAAATGGGCTTTGGATCAGGTGCCAAGCTGGCCACAGAATGGACAATAATTAATAACTGACTATGTCAGATGTGATGGAACACCAGTGTATTAGAACCTGTTGTGAGTTAATAGCAATATTTCACACCCCTTGCATGAATTTTCAGGGAACAGTACATTGGCTCGACAACTCTTGCTATTCATGGTAGAATCCCATTGCTCATTGGAATGGTAACAGCTGTTGTTGAGTCAAGACAAAGGAAGTGATGGTGGGGGCGGAGGGGTGAATGTGAATTAAGGATTGGAAAAACACTAGCATTCACAGAGAGAAACCACTCCGAAACATGCATTTATCCAAGGAAAAGGATGCTTAATTTAAAAGGCCATATATCATTTCAGGATGGTAGGCACCTTCTTGGGGATTTTGTTCTCCTTCATGTTAAAAGAATGATCATCTCTGGGTGTTTCTTTCCTTCCCTTAACATGTGAATCTATCACATGCTTCTGGACCTAGGTTACATTTTAGTTTTACATGCAAGTAAAAGAAAACAAAGCAGAACGTGTAACTCTGCTGAAGGCAATTCTTTTCCTTAGCCAAACTGGTACAGGCAGCTCAAGGATCATAAACCCACAGGAGATCTTCTTGAATCAATCTGTTCCTGTCCTCTCTGTCTGCATCTTAATGAAAAATGTGTACCCTCCAAAACGGTTGTAGGCAGCTGTTACTGTTGGTGGTTCTGGTGTGCACTTTTACAAAACAATGATCATCAAGCATGAATTGAACCCAGGACCTCTGCATCAAGCTGACTTTCTGAGCTACAGCAACAAGGCCATTAGCTTGGAAGTGGTAGCAGTCTGCTGTACACAGTCTAGCCACTAGGGAGCAACACAGAGCCACACACTGTTAGCGTGAGTTATGCCAGCATCTCAGCTATCCAATATCTGGGTACTACTTAGACAACTCATGCCAACCGCCATTCTTTGTATGCACATTCTCCCTTTCCTTCCTCTGTCTCATGTTTCGTTTGTTACTGATCCGTCTACCCCACGCTTCTCTCATGTAACTCATTCCCCTCTCTAGAGCTCCTTTCTCGTGGTCTTCTGCCACTCACAAGTGGGTGACTTGCCCTGGTAAATTCAAGTACAGCAGTTGTAACACGCCCACATCTCATCTCTAATATGCAGCAAATAAACAGTCCCACAGCATACAACAGCAACGAAAAAGCAGAGATGGGCCCCAACTGAGATGCTGGATCCAAACTCTCTCAGACTTTGCAAAAGATTGGCTAGGTACCAATCCCCTGAAGCTCTTAAAACGACGAGGGTAAGTCTGTACTGCAATGTAAGCCCAGGGCTCAAGCCTAATCCCCTTCCCATCTATACACAAATCACACTAACACAGGACTCTGACCCAGGGTCCCAAGACCCCACAGGACAGGAGGGTTCAAGCCTGAGTCAAGCTGGGACTCAGGGTTCAAGCCCTATTTCTTTGCAGTTTAGATGTAGCCCCAATGGACTCATGATCTGGGTGTCTGCCAAAAGTATCCCACAATCCCATGGACAAACTTTCTTTACCCTCTGGACAGTCAGGTTAGTGGACAGTCAAGCCTCTCCACGCTGCACCACTGAAAAAAGGGCTAGAGAGGCCACATTTTGGGAGGGTTCTAGGAAGTTGGGGATATGGGTGATTTCACAGCATCATGAGGGCCTGAGTCCAGATGCTGGCACCCAAGTTGGGACCCAGCGTTCAACAATTCCTCACTGGGGTCACAAATGAGTATAGATGCTCAAGCCCTAGGTTAGCAAACCCAGGGTCTGCTAACTCGAGTTCTACTAACCCTGGGCTTACATTGCAGTGTAGACTTAGGCCTGGTCTACACTACGCGTTTAAACCGATTTTAGCAGCGTAAAACCGATTTAACACTGTACCCGTCCACACTACAACACTCTTTATATCGATATAAAGGGCTCTTTAAATCGGTTTCTGTACTCCCCAACGAGAGGAGTAGCACTAAAATCAGTATTACCATATCGGATTAAGGTTAGTGTGGCTGGAAATCGACGGTATTGGCCTCCGGGCGGTATCCCACAGTGCACCACTGTGACCACTCTGGACAGCAATCCGAACTCGGATGCACTGGCCAGGTAAACAGGAAAAGCCCCGCAAAATTTAGATTTTCATTTCCTGTTTGCCCAGTGTGGAGCTCTGATCAGCACAGGTGGCAATGCAGTCCCAAATCCAAAAAGAGCTCCAG